>NC_080162.1:95550857-95894382 GCF_950295315.1 Erinaceus europaeus | reverse complement strand
ACAAGCAAAACATATGTTTTGCAAACAGATGCAAAGGTAACAATCAGTAGAATTTCTTCTTCTTCTAGCGTTTGCCCTTCTTCCGTAGCCAGTCAACAGCATCAGGTTGAGCCTAATGTAAAGTTTCGAGACCTCCTTTGAATCTGGAGAGGTGGCAGTCGTTGACTATGTGGGTCATAGTCTGTCTGTAGCCGCAGGGGCAGTTGGGGTCGTCTCTGGCTCCCCAGCGATGGAACATAGCAGCACACTGGCCATAGCCTGTTTGATAGCGATTGAGGAGGGCCTAGTATCAGGAAGTCTGAGATCAGAAAACCTCTTCAACAGAAATGAAGAAAATGTAGTAAACACAAAAAATAATATTATGCCACCATATAAAGAGTGAAATCTTGTTATTGCATCCATTGGGGTGCATTGGATCGACCTTCCCGTGGTGCGTCTCCTGAGTACCCATTCATTGGGGAAACTGACGATCCTTCCTAGCCGACTGAATCCACATGGATCCCAGTCACTTTCAAAGCCAGCAACAAGCAGCTCCTGACAGCTTTCAAGCTGTTGGTCCTGCTCTTCGAGTCCTCCAACTTCTACGACTCCACTACTATTGGAACTATTCAGCTCGTCAACGTATATAAGCCTCCCAGTGCCTCATGGGATAATGAGGTCCTGCCTAGCCCGAATCACCCAGCCGTTTACGTTGGAGACTTTAATAGTCATCACCAAGACTGGGGATATTCCTCCACTCGTGCTGACGGCTCTATCTTAGCCAACTGGGCTTCAGCGAATGACCTCTCCCTATTATACGATCCCAAACAGCCAGGCTCTTTTCACAGTGCTAGATGGAATAAAGACTCGTCACCTGACCTGTGCTGGATTAGCACAGTCAACGGCCAAGCCTTTCCCGCTACGAGACAAGTTCTCAAGATCTTCCCGCACAGTCATCACCGCCCAGCTATCATCCACATTGGTCTCCAGCTCCCACTGATTCTGTGCTCGGAGAAACTAAGATGGAACTTTCGGAAAGCAAACTGGCGTCTGTTCAGTGATCTTACCAACAAATCTATTCCTGCAATTCCAATTAACTATCCCCTCTGAAGATTCCTACAGGCGCTTCCGCCAAGCCATCTTCAAAGCAGCTTCCCAAGCCATTCCTCGTGGGAGACATGCTAACTATACGCCTTGTCTTGATGCTGAATGCGAGCAACTACTAAAGCAGTATGATGAGTCGGGCGACCCAGATGTGGCTGACCATCTCATTGCCTCCCTGGATGCAGCACGCCAAGCCCGCTGGCAACAACTCACGGAAAGTCTGAACTTCACCCACTCAAGTAGGAAGGCCTGGAAGCTTCTTCACAGACTGGGTGCCGGTAGCCAACCCCCTCCTGTCTCCCATCCTCCCGTATCTCCAAACTCAGTGGCCAGTCACCTAACTCAAGTTGGACGTGCTAAGATCGACCCAGTCTGGAAAAGAGAAATTTCCCACGAGTGGTCATCCCACTTCCAGTTATCTTGTCCATCTCCAAAACTCTCTCCCTTTACACTGTCTGAACTGGAAGACGCTTTGAAGAGGGTTAAACCGGGAACAGCTGCTGGCTATGATAACATCACCCCAGAACTCATTCTTAACCTGGGTCCCGCGGCAAAGAAGTGGCTCGCTTCATTCCTGTCCCACATCTTGGAATCTGAGTCTATGCCCAAAGTTTGGCGTCGTGCGAAGATAATAGCGGTTTTGAAACCAAAGAAAGACCCAACACTGGCCACCAGCTATAGACCAATTTCTCTCCTCTCCGTGTGTTACAAACTCCTTGAGAGGCTGCTTCTGTCACCTATTTCTCATCTTACAGAGAAATTCCTACCACCCGCCCAAGCTGGTTTCCGCCCAGGAAGATCTACCTGCGAACAAGCCCTGGCCCTCTCAACTTACACTGAAAATGGATTCCAGAAGAATTTAAAGACGGGTGCTGTCTTTGTTGATCTCACAGCAGCCTATGACACAGTCTGGCACCGTGGTCTCCTAGTCAAGATCTCAAGATGCCTGCCTCCATGGGTGGCCAACACTATATCGTTTCTTCTCCAAAACAGATGATTCCGGGTGCATCTGGGTGACAAGTCTAGCAGATGGAGACTTGTCTCAAGTGGCCTCCCCCAGGGCTCTGTTCTGGCTCCTATGCTATTTAATATTTACATCAATGACCTCCCAGAAACTTCTTCAAGGAAGTTCATCTACGACGATGACATCTGCTGTGCAACTCGGGCATCAAAGTTCGACATCCTTGAGGAAACACTCACGAAAGACATGTCTCTGATATCTGATTACTGTAAAAAAATGGTGACTAATCCCTAGCACTGCAAAAACAGTATCATCTGTTTTCCATCTACACCATGCCTCGGCCTCGCGTGAGCTTAATGTGCAGCTTGGCGATACGAGAATCCGGCATGAAGCCAAGCCAGTCTATCTTGGCGTTTCTCTCAATCGCACTCTGTCATTTCACAAACATCTCATAAAAACTGCAGCAAAGGTGGGCGCGAGGAATCACATCATTGCAAGACTGGCCAGCTCCTCATGGGGCGCGAGTGCTTCCACACTACGATCATCATCTCTGGCATTATGCTATTCCACTGCAGAATATTGTGCCCCAGTATGGTTCCGTTGCCCCCATGTCCACTTGGTCGATTCCAAATTATATTCCTCCATGAGGATAATTTCTGGAACCATCCGTTCCACCCCGGTTCCATGGCTGCCAGTTCTTAGCAACATCGCCCCGCCAGATATTTGTCGGGATGCGGCATCATCTAAGGTCATTTCCCACGTCTACGCTCGACTGGACCTGCCAATATACGCGGATATCTTCACCTACCCTGTCCAACGCTTGACGTCTCGTCACCCAATCTGGTCCCCTACGCCTACACTGAACTTCTCTGTTCCAGACTCTTGGAAACAGAGTTGGCAGTCAGCTGAGGTAAAGAACAAACACCTCATCACAGACCCCTGCAAGCGTCAACCCGGCTTTGACTTAGCACGTTGTGATTGGGCCCTCCTCAATCGCTATCGAACAGGCCATGGCTGGTGCGCCGCTATGTTCCATCGCTGGGGAGCCAGAGACGACCCGAACTGCCCCTGCAGCTACAGACAATGACCCACATAGTCAACGACTGCCACCTCTCCAGATTCAAAGGAGGTCTCGAAACTTTACATCAGGCTCAACCTGACGCTGTTGACTGGCTATGGAAGAAAGGCAAACGCTAGAAGAAGAATTGCATCCACATAAATGGACCTTAAGGGCATTATGCTAAATTAATTAAGGTAGACAAAGACAAATACCCTAAGGTCTCACATGTGGAATCTAAAAAAAGCAATTAAATTAACATCAAAATCACAGAACAAGAGAACAGATTGGTGGTTGCCAGAGGCAAGGGGTGGGCAGCAGATTGTAACAGAAGTTCAAATTTCCAGTACTGATAAATAAGTGATGGTAATGTAATGAATAGTATGGTGATCACAGTTAATAGAACTGTAGTGCATTATCTGAAAATTATGAAGGTATAACTTATGTTCATAACAAGATAACTTTGCAAGGTGACAGATTTATTATGGCAATCAGTTTGCAATATATCAAATATTGAAAGGTAATGATATACCCAATAATTAATGTGCTATATGTTAAGTATGCTTCAAAATTAAGAGAATAATAAAAAGGATAAGACCAAGCAAAATAAAGATACGAACCCCTACTATGAGTAGAAATGGGAGTATAACTAGAAATGCTACATGCTTATTTCTTTCCTTCTTACATTTCAGAACTATCATCTAAGAATCACTTTTCCAGAAAAAAATATCTCAAATCCCCTTTAGTGAAGAATTCCTAATTGCAAACTCCAATTTTTGTAAATTTTGAAATTTCCACTTACTCGTTTTCCTTTATGTGAAAGTTTGCAGTTTTTCTTTTTTAAAAAAATATTTGTTTTCCCTTTTGTTTTCCTTGCTTTATCATTGTTGTGGTTATTATTATTGATGTCATTGTTGTTGGATAGGACAGAGAGAAATCAAGAGAGGAGGGGAAGAAAGAGAGGGGGAGAGAAGGATAAACATCGGCAGACCTGCTTCACCGTTTTGAGGCAACCCCCCTGCAGGAGGGGAGCTGGGGGCTTCAACCAGGATCCTTATGCTGGTCTTTGCGCTTTGTGCTATGTGGGTTTAACCCTTTGTGCTACTGCACTAAGGGTTCCAATATCTTCTGGGTATGACACTATAGAAGGTAAATTCATTTTCTTTTTCTAGATAATTTTATGATCTTTATTTGTCTTGGGTATTCTGTTTTAGTATAACAATGCTAAAAGAGGATGTTCCTTTTGTTTTAGTATGGATTCCGTGCTTCTTGAATACACAGTGTTCTACATTAATTGTAGACAATTCTTCATAATGTTTTCAATTCATAATCAGTCTCTTATAGAAGATGGTTCAAGATAATATTTTGATTTCTAATAGGTCTATTAACTACATTTTCATAGCTTCCCTCTGTTTCTCTTGCATATATACTGGGTAAATACTTCAGATGTATCTTTTAGTCCACCAGTCTCTTACTCAAATTTATATAGTCTTTGGCTAAAACTATTAAGAATTCTTTTTAAAATTTCATCTTGGATGGAGCTTGAAGAAATCATGTTAAGTGAAATAAGTCAGAAATAGAAGGATGAATATGGGATGATCTCATTTACAGGCAGAAGTTGAAAAAAAACAAGACCAGAAGAGAAAACACTGGCAGAACTTGGACTGGAGTTGGTGAATTGCACCAAAAAGATTCTGGGGTGGACTGGGGGGGGGGGGGGGAGCGGGGCGGGCGGAGTTCAGGTCCTGGAACAGAATGGCAGAAGACCTAGTGGGGGTTGTATTGTTCTGTGGAAAAATGAGAAATGTTATGCATGTACAAACTATTATATTTACTGTCAACTATAAAACATTAATCCCCCAATAAAGAAATAAAATTTTTCAATGAAATAATATTCAATTATATAAGTTCTACCTAGTGTTAAACCATTGTTGTACATCTTCATAGCTTTCTAACCTTGATATATATATATATATATATATATATATATATATATATATGTATATATATATATATATATATATATATGTATTTTTTTTTCCCTTCCTCCAGGGTTATCATTGGGACTCAATACCAGCACTATACATTCACTGCTCCTAGCAGCCATTCATCCATCCATCTACCTATTTATCTATCCATCTATCTATGTATTTATTTTGATAGGACAGAGAGAAAATCAGAGAGGAGGGGAGGGAAAGAGGGAGAGAGAAAGAGAAACACCTACAGATCTGCTTTACCATTAGTGAAGTATCCCTGGCTGCAGATGGGGAGCAGGAGCTCATCCAGGTTCTTGCATGGGTCTTTGCAGTTAGTACTGTGTGCGCCACAGCTAAGCCCCACCCTGGAATGTATTTTCAGTCTCAGGCTGGAATACATTTTCAACATTTTTTTTGGGGGGGGAGGTCTAAAACTACTAGGGGGTTGGAAAGATAGCATACAGTTTATATAACAGACTTTCACAGTTGAGGCTTGAAGGTCCTGGGTTCAGTCTCAGGCCAACACTAAAAGCCAGAGCTAAGCAGTGTTGTAACATGGGAGCTCAACCAGGTGCGCCACCACCCAGCCCCCACTAAGCAGTGTTATAATAAAATAAGACACCTTTCTGAAAGTATCCAGGAGGCTGGAGGAGGAGAATGTGGGAAAATACAGCTTCTCAGTATTGAGCAATGCTACAGTATAAATTCACAATGATCTCGCTATTATCTGGCTCACATGGACGAGAGGACTGTAATCTGAATTCCCAGAACCTCTATGTATTTTATGGCCCTTGGCAACAGATGCTAACCTTCACATGTGTGAATCACAAAGTATTGGGTGATTTTGGATCGGCCAATCATGGACAGCTGGCTTTAAATTAAACCTGTGTTTCCTAAATTCTTCTGACTGTGGAATTCCACTGTGCTGCAGTGATGCCCCTTCAAGTGTATTCTAATCCCATTCCTCTTGGATTGTCTGTTCCTAAATACTTCTCTGGTTCTAACACCATGCTGTAGTTAAATCTCTCTTCCTGATGTGTCTGTTCCATGTCTCATTTAACTGATCTGTAATAACTTTACTTGCTGCTTAAGTTTGTCTGACAATTTACTCTTACTGCCCTGCAACTATAAGTGTCCTACCACCATTTATAGCCATATGAATCCACTTGGAGTCTAACATGACCCCATGCAATACCATAAAAGAAAGTGTTTGCTTCACACAGTGACCAAAATATATTTCTTGGTGGCACTGGGCAGATAGCCCTGTTCTAGACTCTTTCACTTCTTCTATGTTTGGTATCAGAGGTGAATTTGTAGCCAGGATTGTAAGAGAGCAGGAAAAGAGGAAATCAAATGTTAGGGAAACCAACTTTAATTTGTACCCTTAACCAGGCCACCTTCAATATAGGAAACAGGACATTTGTGAAACCAACTTAAAGCAACTTCTGCACTTGAATAGCAAAGACCTGGGATGCAATTCTTGATGAATACAAAGGAACATCTAGCTTGTTACATGTTACCTGATGGGCCAGCCTGACATAATGGGGAAAGAAGAGAGATCTGGGAAAATTGATCTGAGCTTTGTCCTCTTCACAGGGTACCATGGTCATACTTGGTTTAACATTGGTTTTAATTAATAAACTTTCTTTTCTCTGTAACATCAATAATGTGCTAGTCTGTGACTGAACTCAGTCAGTTGAACCGAGATGCTTGTGAAGGTTTTTAGATTTTGTACGTCTGATTTCAATATCACCCAGCAACATGTGTTCCAACAAGCCCTCCAACTGTTTCTAGTACGTATTTAAAATTAAGAAGTATAGGGAGTCAGGCGGTAGCACAGTGGGTTAAGCACATGTGGTGCAAAGCACAAGGACCAGTGTAGGAATCCCAGTTCCAGCCCTGGCTCCCCACCTGCAGGGGAGTCAAGTCACTTCACAGGTGGTGAAGCAGGTCTGCAGGTGCCTTTCTCTACTCTCTGTCTTCCCCTCCTTTCTCCATTTCTCTCTCTCCTATCTAACAACAATGGCATCAGTAACAACAACAACAACAACAACAATAAAAAGCAAGGGCAACAAAAGAGAAAATAAATATAATTTTTTTAAAAAAGTTGTAAAATAAAATAAAAATAAGAAGTATAGAGAAAGGGAGTCAGGTGGTAGCACAGCAGGTTAAGCGAACATAGCGCAAAGCGCAAGGACAGGCATAAGGATCCCAGTTCGAGTCCTTGGCTCCCCACCTGCAGGGGCATTGCTTCACAAGCAGTGAAGGTCTGCAGGTGTCTTTCTCTCCCCCTCTGTCTTCCCCTCCTCTCTCCATTTCTCTCTGTCCTACCTAACAACGATGACATCAATAACAACAACAATAACTACAACAACAATAAAAAAACAAGGGCAACAAAAGGGAAAATAAATATTAATAAAATTTAAAAAAAAAGAAGAAGTATAGAGAAGATCTATTTTCTTTTGCAGTCCTGAAGAAAATAGGGTCTATGGGTGTTTCCAGTTTAGTCCGCTGAGGTTCAGTTTTAAAAAGAAGAGGATAACTTACTAGACTCATCTCAGAAAATCATTATGTCTTCAATGTTTCCTGAGGCTTAGGAAATTGTAACAAAGCAAGAAAGGAAAGATAAAATGGCTAGGTAAAAAGACTGTAACCAAGCCATGCATGGCTAATCATGGCATAGAAATGGACATTTACAGTTATATACCTGAATAGCAGGGACCTGGGCTGCAAATCCTGGTTTAATAACAAAGAAATATTTGGTTTGTCATCGTATTACTTGAATGGCTTGACTCAGGGACTGATGAGGTAGGGGATGTGGAAGGACAAAACGGGAGGTTAGATCTAGTATATGGACCCCAACCTCTATGTAATACCCACCACACGTTTTGAGATTTGATTTTAATTAATAATTCTTTCTAAGGCACCAATAATGTCTGTAAATGGTGGCAGTCAGATGAACTAGGACGCTTGTAGGTGCTATTTCAAAAGGATATTCAAGTTTACCAGGTTATGCAAGTACCCTTTGGATAAAAGGCAGTTAAGTCAGCTTAAGTGTCACACACTTAACTTCTCAGAGATTCCGTGCTCTAACCTAGTTCGTTTCCTCTTGCAATCTTTTCCACTTAACTTTGCATTCCTGGAATAAAGTTCATTCAGTCAGTATACAGTTGTTATATAATGCTGAGTTAAGAAATTTCTATGTCTATGCTTATGAAGTCTAGTGATCTACACTTTTCTTTTTGCATGCTGTCTATCTTACTTTGGTGACAAGGTTAATACTAATATTGTAAAATGAATTAAAATGTTCCTTCATCTTCTATTTTCTATTTCCTGAAAGAGGATTACCAGTAATATGAATTCTTCAAGTATTTGGTACAATTATCCAGTGAAACCATCTGGATCTGGATTTTACTTTAAAAATGCAAATTCCATCTGATATATGGCATGTTAAGGTCTTCTCCCATTCTGCAAGGGGTCTCTTTGTTGGGTGGTGGCTTCTTTTGCAGTGCAGAAGTTTTTCTTTTTTATTATATTTATACGACACAAACAGCCAGAAATCGAGAGGGGAGGGGGAAGATAGAAAGGGGGAGAGACAGAGACACACCTGCAGCACTGCTTCACCACACAAAGCTTTTCCCCTGCAGGGGGGGGTCTGGGCGTTTAAACCCACATCCGTGTGCATTGCAACATGTGCATTCAACCAGGTGTGCCACTACCCGGCCCTCCAGAAGTTTCTCAATTTGATGTAGTTCTATTGGTTTCTTTTTCTTTTTGTCTTCCTTGCAATTGGACTTGTGTCACTGAAGATACCTATAAAATTTAGATGGAAAAGAGTGCTGCCAATATTAAGTCCTTGATCCATTTGGAGTTTACTTTTGTAGTGAAATGTAGTGGTTCAGTTTCATTCTTCTGCATGTTTCAACCCAATTTTCCCAACACCATTTGTTGAAAACACTGCTTACTCCACTTAACAGCTGGGTCCCCTTGTCAAAAATTAAATGTCCTTAGGTGTAGGGGCTTATTTCTGGGCTCTCAATTCAATTCCACTAGTCAGTGTGGCTATTATTTATTTTATTACAGTGGCCCTATAACATAGTTCAAGATCTGCAAGTGTGATGCCTCTAGTTCTCTTTACTCTCAAGATCATTTTGGTGATTCTAGGTATTTTCTGGTTCCAGATAAATGTTTCAAGGTTTTGTCCTACCCTCTTTAAAAACAAAAACAAACAGGGGCCAGGTGGTGGCGCACCTGGTTGAGCATAAGTTACAGCATAAGGACCCAGGTTTGAGCCCCAGGTCCCCACCTGCAGGGGGGAAAGCTTCACAAGTGGTGAAACAGTGTTGCAGGTTCTCTCTCCCTCTCTATCACCCCCTTCCCTCTCAATTTCTGACTGTCTCTATCCAACAAGTAAATTAAAAAAAAGAAAACAAAAACACATGGTGGGACCCTGATTGGGATTGCATTAAATCTGTATATGGCTCTGGGTAGAACAGTTATTTTAATGTTAATTCTTCCAATTCATGAGCATGGGATATGCCTTTCTATTTCTTTGTATCTTTTTCTACTTCCTTGATTTTTACTATAAGAGCTCACCAAACTCAGCAACAACAACAATTAAAAAAAGTGGGAAGGGGATATAAACATTATATTTACTAAAGAAGAGACCCAAAAGGCCAACAAACATGAAAAAATGCTCCAAGTCATTAAAGAAATGCAAATAAAGACAACAATGAGATAACATTTCACTTTTCTGAGAATGTCATACATCAGAAAAGGATAGTAACAACAAATGCTGGAAAGGTGGCACTGGGTGGTGAGAGTGTAAACTGTTCCAACCCCTGTGGAAAACAGTCTAGGGAACTCTCAGAAGGCTAGAAATGGACCTACCCTATGACCTTGCAATTTCTCTTATGGTATATAGCCTAAAGAAACAAACACACCCATCCAAAAAGATCTGTGTAGACCTATGTTCACAGCAGCACAATCTATAATAGTCAAGACCTGGAACCTAGGTGTCTCTAACAACAAACAGGTGATGGCTGAGAAAGCTGTGATACACACACACACACACACATATATATATATATATATACTATTACTCAGCTATGAAAAATGATGAATTTATCTTCTTCATCTCATCTTGGAAGGATCTTAAAGGAATCATGTCTAGTGAGATAAGTCAGAAAGAGAAGGATAAACATGGAATGATCTCAGTCATGGACAGAAGTTGAGAAATAAGAACAGAAAAAGGAAACAGTAGAACCTGGACTGGGTTTGCTGTACTGTACCAAAGTAAGTTAAGGATGCTGGGGGAGGGGGGCACGCAAAGGGGGCTTTAATGGCCTGATGCACA
Organism: Erinaceus europaeus; assembly: GCF_950295315.1. Classification (NCBI taxonomy): domain Eukaryota; kingdom Metazoa; phylum Chordata; class Mammalia; order Eulipotyphla; family Erinaceidae; genus Erinaceus; species Erinaceus europaeus. The sequence goes on along the minus strand of NC_080162.1, from coordinate 95,883,949 downwards.
ATAGTTGAGGAGGTCAATGGCTGGGATGAGAGTGTTTTGCAGAAAACAGAGAAATTTAACACATGTACCAACAACTGTATCTATTGTAATCCATGATCCCCCAAAATAAATATTTTAATGTAGGCAACAAGAACTGTAAGTATTGGAAAGCAGGCAGAGAGGAGAATAAGCACAAGGAAAACTCCTCTTCCCCAGCAACCCAACTCAGAGAAACACAAGTTGATGACCAGTCTGACTGTCTCTAGAGGAGCTGTTCCCCACGCCCCACCACTGGGACTCTATGAGAGGGCCACTCCCATCAGCCTTCTTTCTCTACAGGGGAGAGATGACAGCATCATTGCTCCACGGCTCATCCAAGTTCCCCCACATGGTGGCCTGGAACTCACACCTATGCACTCTAAAAGCTGGCCAGTGTTATCGCTGGGGCTAGGTACCTGCACAACTAAACCACTGCTCCTGGAGGCTACTTTTTTCCTTTTGTTGTCCTTGTTTTATCATTGTTGCTATTATTGTTGTTATTAGTGTCGTTGTTGCATAGGACGGACAGAAATAGAGAAAAAAGGGAAGACAGAAGGGGGAGAGAAAGACACCTGCAGACTGGCTTCACCGGCTGTGAAGCGACTCCACTGCGGGGGGGGGGGGGGGCGGGAGCTCGAACCAGGATCCTTACAAAGGTGCTTGCTTGCGCTTCGTACCATGTGTGCTTAACCTGCTGTGCCACCGCCTAGGCCCCAATACTCATGTATTTATTCAGGCTGTCTTTTTGTCCCAACACAAGGTCCATCCTTTAGAGTGTTCCAAGTGCCCTTGAAAAGAATGTATAGTCTTTTTATGGAAGATGGAAGGTCCTGAATATATGTTAAAAGTTCACCTCCTCCAAAAAAAAACATTTTAATGTAATTTCCTTAGTATGTACAGGGATATTTGTATTATTTATGTCATACTGTGTTAGTTGTGCTATTTTGTTAAAGTTGCTATGATTTTTGTCAGGAATTTTTTTTTTCCATTTGTTTCAAGTGTGTTTACAATTTATGAAACATTTTCTTGATGGCTGCTTTAAAATCTTTTTCTTTTTTCTTCCCTCCAGGGTTATTGCTGGGCTCGGTGCCTGCACCATGAATCCACCGCTGCTGGAGGCCATTTTTTTCCCCCATCTGTTGCCCTTGTTGTTGTAGCCGCGTTGTGGTCATTATTATTGACATTGTTGATACTGTTGTTGGATAGGACAGAGAGAAATGGAGAGAGGAGGGGAAGACAGAGAGGGGAGAGAAAGATAGAAACCTGCAGACCTGCTTCACCGCCTGTGAAGTGACTCCCCTGCAGGTGGGGAGCTGGGAGCTAGAACCGGGATCCCTACGCCGGTCCTTGCACTTTGCGCCACATGCGCTTAACCAACTGTGCCACCGCACGACCCCCTGCTTTAAAATCTTTTATCAGTTAAGTCTCACATCTGTTATCATCACATTGGCCTATATCAGTTTTATTTTTCTAATGCAAATTGAGATATTTCTAATTCTTGACAATGGATCCTAGTTAAAAGTCTGTTACAGCAGGCTTCCAAATAGTTTCTGATGACCATTGGAGGTGGAGTTAAGGGAGGAACTTCTTGCTATACTGGGTGAAAGTGGGTGTTCAGGATCCTGCCTGAGGTCCCCAGGGATAGAATAAGTGTTTTGTTATTGGTCTTCACATCACCTATATTATCACGTAGGTGGGTTGTCTTCTTATGTCTGAGGAAGTTGAAAAGTCAAAGTCCTCACCTGGCTTGGCAGATCAGTCTGGCTCTTCTTTGTATTGTGCTGGAGACTCGGAGTGGGTACTTTAAAAATATTTTTTGTACTACTAGGCATTTCAATTTCCAGTTCTTGGTTTAAAAGGACAGACTTTTCCTCTGGGCTTTATTCTTAGATGGGAGCTTACCCATGCCCATTCTAGAATATGTGAGGTAACAGAAAATTCAAGAGATTTACTATCATGTAGGCCTTAAAGTCCTAAAATAATCTCTTTTCAGAGTCACCTATTTGTTTCATTCTTAATGTCCAGGATTTTCAGGAAGAGGTGTGTGTTAAAAGAATCAGGTCTTAGCTTCAAAGAAATATTCCTAATTCACTTCATTCATATGCCTTCCCAAGACTCTCAAATATTAGCAATTTCACTTATTCACCAAGGTACCTAGGATTAGCTTTCTAGCAAAAAAATAAAATAAAAATAGCAAAATAACAAAAAACAACCCCATGACTTGTATACTATTTGACTCACAATGCAAACTGAGAAGGTGCCCAGTAGTAAAGTTGAAATAATGAAAATAAACTGGAAGAATTCAGACAAGTGGACTCAATGATGAAACAGTTTGGTAAGTTTATCTTAATCTTTATTTCCTAAGACCTAGCTTATTTTCTGCATTTTAAAAAATATTTCATTTATTTATACATTTTCTTTTATTATTTTGGATAGGGACAGAAACTGAGAGGGAAGGGGATATGGGGAGACAGAGAGACATTTGCCATCTGCAGCCCTGCTTCACCACTAGTGAAGCTTCCTCCTTCAGGTGGGGGTTGTAGCTTGAACTCAGGTCCTTGAACATGGTGATGTGTGCTCAGCCAGGTGGACCCCCATAGAGCTCCATATCCTCTGCATTCTTGGCTTTCATAGGTGAGTATCTCAAAGTCTCTCACTATAAGCTGTCAACTAAAGAGACTCCTGCTCTAATGCTTTATGTGTTGAGCTCTATCATATCAGACATCAATATTATTGGTTTCCTTTACAATTTCATAACTCTTAAAACAGAAAAAGAGGAGAGAAAAGTCAGAGTGTCTCCACAGACTGTAAGAGTAGAAACTTTTTTTAAAAAAACATTTATTTATTCCTTTTTGTTGCCCTTGTTTTGTTGTTGTAGTTATTATTGATGTCATCATTGTTGGATAGGACAGAGAGAAATGGAGAGAGGAAGGGAAGACAGAGAGGGGGAGAGAAAGACAGACACCTGCAGACCTGCTTCACCACCTGTGAAGCGACTCCTCTGCAGGTGGGGAGCTGGGGGCTCGAACCGGGATCCTTATGCCGGTCCTTGTGCTTTGCGCTACGTGAGCTTAACCCGCTGCACTACCGCCCGACTCCCGAGTAGAAACTTTTTACTGCTTTTCTTAAGAATTTCCTAAGGTAGGGCTGGAAAGACAGATTACATGTATGGTAGGTACTTAAGTCAAGTGTACAATTCGGGTGTAAACCCGGGCACCATATGGGAGGTGTTATGGCACTGGAGGGAGCTCTGGTGTTGTGGTGTCTCTTCCTCTCTCTGTATCTCAATAAAACAGTAGCTTGGAGCAGTAAGGCATTTAGCAAACTATCTTATTTATGAAAGAGATCTAAAAAAAATATTTGGGGTTTCAAAGAGAAAGATTTATCTTGCAGTACTGTGAGATTAGGAAAAAAATATCAAGAATAAACTAGTAAGCAGCCTCTTCCATTTAGAAGTGCCTATTGAGAATGGCCATGAACAAACAATATACTTAACCAGCTTCTGGACAGTGGCCTGATAGGAAATTCCACAATGCAGAGATGAACAGAACAGCTTGGGTTAACTACATGGAAAAAACTAATGACTAGTAGGAAATAACAGCAGATGGGCAATCTGGCAACAATCTTATACAAGGCTAGCTCTTTAGGAATAAAGGCAACAGGGAGTTATAAATAGTATCAGAATCCAGAAACTCCCAAAGCAGCTCACAGGTTCTGTGCAGTTTGAAACATGTATAAAGAGAAGCAAATCTGCTCCCCTAAACTTTCTAAACTTCATCTGGACTGTATTTACCTACAACACTACAGTAATTTTCTGAGGTGACCAACTAGAGCTATCTCTAAATTATTTCTGATTGTTGAAGGAACCCATAGGGATGGCACACCCAGTAGAACGCACATTACCATACCTGAGGACTTGGGTTCAAGCCTCCATCCCCAAGAGTGAAGTAGTACTGTAACTGTCACTCCTCCTCCTCTTCCTCCTTCTCTCTCTCTCTCTGTCTACAGAAACATTAAAGTGTACCATGTGACTTTTGTTTACTCTGATATTGTTGTATTCTACTAACCATGTGATTTGCTTTCCTTGTATGCATTCGGGTTAAGTAGATTACTAGAAATATACTAGTAATGTGTGAACTACGTTCAATGAGTAATCCACCTGGCTGAACCCACATATAACCCAATCCAGTTTAGTAGCTGACAGTTTCACATATTTTTAGGTATGTACTTCTTTTCTGTGACTCCTAATTTCTGATTCACTGTACTTCACAGCCTTCTCTTGAAAACAGCAGAAACAAAAGCTTAGAAAAAGCAACAATGCCTGTCCTTTGAGGGAGATTAAGACTGCAATAAATTCAGGTGTTAAGTTAGTCAACTTCTCTGGGAACTAGGCCCAGTAGCAACTATCTCAAAAATGTCAATCAATGTCATTCACCACATCAATAAAAGCAAAACCAAAAACCACATGATTATCTCAATAGATGCAGAGAAAGCCTTTGACAAAATCCAACACCCATTCTTGCTCAAAACTCTACAAAAAATGGGAATAGATTTGAAATTCCTCAAGATAGTGGAGTCTATAGTAAACCTACAGCCAATATCATACTCAATGGACAGAAGCTGAAAGCATTCCCCCTCAGATCAGGGACTAGACATGGCTGTCCACTGTCACTGTTACTCTTCAACATAGTATTGGACGTTCTTGCCATAGCAATCAGGCAAGAGAAAGAAATCAAAGGAATACAGATTGGAAGGGAAGAAGTCAAGCTCTCACTATTTGCAGATGATATGATAGTATACATAGAGAAACCTAAAGAATACAGCAGAAAACTACTGGGAGTTATTAGGCAATAAAGCAAGGTATCAGGCTACAAAATCAAAGTACAAAAATCAGTGGCATTTCTTTATGCAAACACTAAATCTGAAGAAGAAGACATCCAGAAATCACTCTCATTTACTGTTTCAGCAAAATCAATCAAATACCTAGGAATAAAGTTGACCAAAGAAGTGAAAGACTTGTATGCTGAAAACTATGAGTTGCTACTCAAGGAAATAGAAACTGATACCAAGAAATGGAAAGATATCCCATGCTCATGGATTGGAAGAATAAATATCATCAAAATGAATATTCTCCCCAGAGCCATATACAAATTTAATGTAATACCCATCAAAGTTCCACCAAGCTTCTTTAAGAGAATAGAACAAACACTACAATCATTTATCTGGAACCTGAAAACACCTAGAAGTGCCAAAACCATCTTGAGGAAAAGAAACAGAAATTGAGGCACACTCCCAGACCTTAAACTATATTATAAAGCCATCATCATCAAAACAGCATGGTACTGAACAAAAATAGGCACACAGACCAGTGGAACAAAATTGAAAGCCCAGAAATAAATCCCCACACCTATGGACATCTAATATTTGATAAGGGGGCCCAAAGGATTAAATGGAAAAAGGAGGCTCTCTTCAATAAATGGTGCTGGGAAAACTGGGTTGTAACATGCAGAAGAATAAAATGGAACCACTTTATCTCACCAGAAACAAAAATCAACTCCAAATGGATCAAAGACCTAGATGTCAGACCAGAAAAAATCAAATACTTAGAGGAAAACATTGGTAAAACACTTTCCCACCTACACCTCAAGGACATCTTTGATGAATCAAACCCAATTGCAAGGAAGACTAAAGCAGAAACAAACCAATGAGACTACATCAAATTGAAAAGCTTCTGCACATCCAAAGAAACAGAGACCCCTTACAGAATGGGAGAAGATCTTCACATGCCATATATCAGACAAGAAACTAATCACCAAAATATATAAAGAGCTCAGCAAACTTAGCACCAAAAAAGCAAATGACCCCATCCAAAAATGGGCAGAGGATATGAACAAAACATTCACCTCAGAGGAGATCCAAAAGGCTAACAAACACATGAAAAACTGCTCTACGTCACTGATTGTCAGAGAAATGCAAATTAAGACAACACTAAGATACCACCTCACTCCTGTAAGAATGGCATACATCAAAAAGGACAGCAGCAACAAATGCTGGAGAGGCTGTGGGGACAGAGGAACCCTCTTGCATTGCTGGTGGGAATGTAAACTGGTCCAGCCTCTGTGGAGAGCAGTCTGGAAAACTCTCAGAAGGCTAGACATGGACCTTCCATATGATCCAGTAATTCCTCTCCTGGGGTTATACCCCAAGGACTCCATAACACCCAACCAAAAAGAGGTGTGTACTCCTATGTTCATAGCAGCACAATTCATAATAGCTAAAACCTGGAAGCAACCCAGGTGCCCAACAACAGATGAGTGGTTCAGAAAGCTGTGGTATGTATACACAATGGAATACTATGTGGCTATCAAGAACAATGAAGCCACCTTCTCTGACCCATCTTGGACAGAGCTAGAAGGAATTATGTTAAGTGAGCTAAGTCAGAAAGATAAAGATGCGTATGGGATGATCCCACTCATCAACAGAAGTTGAGTAAGAAGATCTGAAAGGGAAACTAAAAGCAGGACCTCACCAAACTGTAAGTAGGGCACCAAAGTAAAAACCCTGTGGTGAGGGGTAGACATGCAGCTTCCTGGACCAGTGGGGGGTGGGAGTGGGTGGGAGAGATGGGTCACAGTCTTTTGGTGATGGGAATGGTGTTTATGTATACTCCTAGCAAAATGTAGACATATAAATCACTAGTTAATTAATATGAGAGGGGGAAAATCAATTATAGGTCTCAAATTTTTCAAAACACAAACTGAATTTTTTTAATATATATTGGGTGTGTATTTGATATGTGGGCTCTCTCAAAAGCCTAGACCAAGTAGATCAGAAGCATCCAATAGCACAGCTATATACAAGATACTGGGTACTGTACAGCAAACCATAACAAAAGGACTTTTCAAAGTTAACCCAATTACCAAATAATGTGATGATAACATTAACTATAGATTGTCTTTTTGAACCCTAAGACAGCAGGAACCTCACATCTCCACTATAGAGCCTCTACTTCTCCCAGTCCTGGAACCCTTGGATAGGGCCCACTTTCCCGTATGCCTCTCCCAATCCATATCAAATAATATTGCATCTGCCAATGACAACCTAACCAGCGCAACGATTGCCACCTCAACATGCTTCACTTCAGACTGTGTCCAGAGACTTCACAAGTGTGGAATGACAACCCTTCAGCTTCATTACTCGGGTGAGACCTTTCCTTTCATAGTATACTCTAATTTCATCTCAGGTGGTTCACTTTCTAACAAAGTCCCAAAACCTAGATATATACCAGTTTCTGTGAGAGAGAGCATATGTTCACACGTACCCATAAACTACTGCAAAATATATACCTGAAAGCAGAAGTACACTAGAGTTTGCAGTGAGTACCCCCCTAACACTTCCTCTCCACTATTCCAAGCTTTGGGTTCATGATTGCTCAACAATTTGTTTGGCTTCGTATGTTAACTCTCTTTTCAGTCACCAGGTTCCAGATTGCATCAGGATGCTGGCCTGGCTTCCCTGGATTTAAGACCCCACCAATATGTCCTGGAGCTCAGCTTCCCCAGAGACCCACCCTACTAGGGAAAGAGATGCAGACTGGGAGTATGGGCCGATCAGTCAACGCCCATGTTCAGCGGGGAAGCAATTACAGAAGCCAGACCATCTACCTTCTGCAAACCACAATGACCGTGGGTCCATGCTCCCAGAGGGATAGAGAATGGGAAAGCTATCAGGGGAGGGGGTGGGATATGGAGATTGGGTGGTGGGAATTGTGTGGAGTTGTACCCCTCCTACCCTATGGTTTTGTTAATTAATCCTTTCTTAAAGAAAAAAAAAAAATATATATATATATATCATAGCCCATTGCTCATTTCACTGGGAAAAAAAAAAAGGAATACCCAACTAAATGCCTACCATCATCCCTATAAATTATAAACTACTCTTACCTTGATTAAAATCTCTTTACAACCCCCCACCCCAAACCTTCCTATGGAGTCACTATAATTGTACTTCCCAATTACCTTCCGCCTTCAATCTCTTTTTTTCCAAGCAGGTACTTTGTTTCTTTGCTTTCAATAAAAACTTGTTTTAAAACTCTGCTGTTAGAGCTGCTGTGATCAAACAGTGCCCTATCAGTGGGTATCTAGCATATACCTTACTGGGACCACACTTGCCAAAAGTCTCCTCAGGCATATACACAAAAACTTGCTCCTTTAAGCCTCAAACTTCCTCCTCAATTGGAAGTCAGAGACTAGGAAACTTTAAACTGTTCAAGGTGAAAATGTGGATCAAGAAATGTACATCATTTGTCCTTTGTACTACTTTTACTACTACTTTTATTCATGTTTTAACTTCAGGTTAAGTTAGGCTGATATATGTATCAGCATGAGAGATGGTCCAGTAGATACAGTGTTGAACTCACAAGCATGAAGTCCTGACTTTAACCACCTGCATTGTATATATCAGAGTGATGCTCTGGAGATCTGTCTCTCTCTCTCTCTCACACAAATCAAATAAATCTTTTAAAAAAATGTTTATTTTTATTTTGTATCAGATAGTTTTTCAAGGGGGACAGGAGAGGGAGAAAGAGAGGAGCCAAAGCGATGACTCTAGTACATGAGTCACTGGATTATCAAACCAAGACCCTCAGACATGCAAATCCCATACTCTACCAAGTGAGTTATTTTCCATGTCACAACCTCAATCATTTTCAAGAACATAAAGGCACTCCAAGACTAAAGTGCTTACGAATTTGAACTTTGGGAATTGTGATCCCATCAAATTATCATTACCCAATAATGTCACAGGGCTCATGTGAAAGTTTGTCATTATGACGAGGATGATGACAGAGAAAACGGCTCGCCTAGTGGTATGCACACTTTACCATGTGCAAGAGCCTGGCTTTGAGCTACCAGCACCACACAAGAACACCATGCACCAGGGGAAGCTTCACAGGTAGTGGAATGGTGGTGTGGTTACCTCTTTTTCTGTCTCCCCAATCTACCTCATCTCCTTCTGAAATTGTAGAAGGGAGAAAACAGTCCACCTGGAGAGGTGAAACTGTGCAGCTACAACGTCACAGAGGGAAAAAAAAATGATGCAATGATGATTACCTAAAGCCAACTGCAAAAAAAAAAAAGTACCTGAAGGAAAACAAATCAATGAAATGAAAAATGGGATAAGGGAAGATTATTAAAGAAAAAAACCTGGTTCATTAAAAATGTAAATAAAATTGGTAAATCTCTAGCCAGACTTAGCATTAAAAACAGCACACAAATTACTAGCAGGAAAACAAAAGGAATCATCATCACTCCTGATTATAATTACACATTAAAATGATAATAAAAGAATATTACCCCAAAAAAAGAATCTATATAAAAAAAAATCTGATAATTGAGATAAAATGAAACAGTTCTAAGAAAGACCCAATCTACCAAAATTTACACAAAGAGAAACAGGTAAGGCCACAAAACAGACTTTGTCAAAGAAACTAAATGGTCTTTAACCTTCTAAAACTGAAAGCAGAGAAACAGGTAAGGTCAACAATCCACAATACAGACTTTGTCAAAGAAACTGAAAGCATAGAGCCCAATGCGTTCACTGGCAGCCCTAATAAATAATCAAGGAAAAAGTGATATTAGCTCCCTGGAATACGTTTCAGAAAATAGAAGCAGGGCAATATATCTGGAATTCATTCTATGAGGGCAACGTTATCCTAATACCCAAAGCACATAAAGATACAAGAAAGGAAAACTACAGATTATCTCTTATGAACACAAATACAAAGATCAAGAAAATTCAGTAATCAAATTCAATAATGTATAAAAAAGAATTTTGTACTATAAGGGTGGGTAATAATTTATTCTAGGCATGCAAGTTTGGTTCTAAAAATCTATCAGTGTAACCCACAGCATCAAAAGAGTCAAGAAGAAAAATCATGTAATCAGATCAGTGGAAGAAGAAAACGCATTTGGTGAAATGTAATAGCCATACGTGACAATAACTCTAAAAATTCAGGATAGGAAGAATCTCCTCAACTTGACAGATAATATCTACAATAATATATTTTTAAGATACAATGACAGAGACAAAGATACTTTATCAGACCATTGCTTTGCTTTGGTTTACAGTGGTCCCAAGGATTGAACCAAGGATCTCTGGGGACTCAGACATGAAAATGTGGTGCACAAAATACTGTGCAGTCTGCCTAACTCACTTAAAATATTTATGCCTCCATGTCTAGTATGATACTTAATGGTGAGAAGCAGGTCTTTTTTTTTTTTTTTTGAGAACTGGGTGATTACTAAATTCAGAAACAAGGCAAAGATATCCCCTCTTACCACTAATATTTAATGTCATACCAAAAGTAACTACTTCAATACAACAAAAGAAAAAAAGTAGAGGGAGTCGGGCGGTAGTGCAGCGGGTTAAGCGCAGGTGGCGCAAAGCACAGGACTGGAGGAAGGATCCCGGTTTCAGCCCCCGGCTCCCCACCTGCAGGGGAGTCGCTTCACAGGCGGTGAAGCAGGTCTGCAGGTGTCTGTCTTTCACTCCCCCTCTCTGTCTTCCCCTCCTCTCTCCATTTCTCTCTGTCCTATCCAACAATGATGACATCAATAATAACTACAACAATAAAACAACAAGGACAACAAAAGGGAATAAATAAATATTTAAAAAAATTAAAAAAAAAGAAAAAAGGTAGACAGAGAGAATCGTGAAAGAAGTTAAGTGTTTCCTTTGTAGATGACACTTTTTTATGTAGAAATTTCCAAAAGAACTGACCAAGTTTTTGGTTGATGCTTTTTTCCCCATTTGGGCTGGGTCTGTGTTATTTTGTTACTGTTATACATGTACACTCTAACTGCCCAGTAAAGAGCCGATTTCCAACTGTCAAGGAAATTTACTAACCAGTAAGGGAGGATGCCAGAATGACCCATATAGGTACAAGAAGAGAAGAAAATAAGAACTCATGTTCAACATAATGCAGACATAGAAGGTTACACACAGACCTATTAAAGGCAAGACACATATTTGCATATGTATATTAATGGGCACACATTCATTTCTTTGATCTGACTGCTAAGAGCGGCTACAAGAATCATATCCCAGCTATAAGAAGCACACCTACCATACCCATTGGCTTCTAGCAGCATTCTCTAGTAAATACAAATAGAGCTCCCTAGAGAAATGGCTGACACAAGATTGGGGCACAAAATATCTACAATGAGCTGAGGGGAGTAGGAGATAGCCAAACTTGTATACTTTGCTATGAGCAAGGAATCAGAGTCAACAAAAACAACAGTCACTAAATATAGTATGTCCGTTTTGAAATGGTTAGAGAAGACCAGTTATAAACAACTAGGAAAACATGAATAAAGGTGGGATAGTAAAGGCTTTTTTTTTTCCCACAAAGAGCATTTATAGTGGAATGCTTAATTGTAGATGCTTGTTGTAATTTAGGTTCAAATACAGCCCTCCTCTCGTCTCTTATTAAGAGAGAGACAGGGAGTCGGGCTGTAGCGCAGCAGGTTAAGCGCAGGTGGCACAAAGCACAAGGACCGGCATAAGGATCCCGGTTCGAACCCCGGCTCCCCACCTGCAGGGGAGTCACTTCACAGGCGGTGAAGCAGGTCTGCAGGTGTCTATCTTTCTCTCCTCCTCTCTGTCTTCCCCTCCTCTCTCCATTTCTCTCTGTCCAATCCAACAACGACGACAACAACAATAATAACTACAACAATAAAACAACAAGGGCAACAAAAGGGAATAAATAAAAATAAAATATTAAAAAAAGAGACAGGTAAGATATTAATAACTCCTATATGCAGGTGTTCATTGTACTATTCTTCTCATTTGTTTATTTGAGCATTCCTAAAACAGTGATAGAAAAGGAGAAAAAAACATAAAAAATAAAAGCTAGCCAGTTAAATGATCAGCTACAAAGCACCTGAAAACAGCAAATGCAGATTCCACAAACAGTTATAATTATTCACAGACTTTTAAATTCATCTCCTATGACATATGGCTTTCAAGAATATTAGGAAGGTAGGAGCCTATAAGAGAAGGAATTGGATTAAAAAACAATTCTTAACTTTCTAAACTGAAATAATCAACTAGAATTCAGATAAAACTATCCTAGACAAAAAAATCTCTCTCTCACTTTGTTTTGACTGACCCATTACAACAGCTGAAGAGAGGAAATTTTCTAATTTTAATGATCACAGTGGGTTCAGCTAATATCTCTCTTCTTATACAGAAGAATAAGGGGAAAAAAATCCTTGTGATGAGAATTCTTAGGATTTACTTTGCTTAGTAGTAACTTTCCTATATAACATCCAGCATTGTCAGCGAGAACCATCATGCTTTCCATTTCTAGTACTTAGTTATTTGCTACTGCACTCTTCCAAATCCACAACCCCTGTCCTATCCTAACCACTCCATCTCCAGGTAACAACAAGTCTGATGTTTTTCTGAATTTAAATTTCCTCGTTTTCTCTGGGGTTTCACCAATCCGAGCCAGCTTTTTCAGATAGGACTCGAACATGGTCTCTCTCTCTCTTTCCTTCCTCCCCACCCCCCACCGCAATCCCCCACCACCACGCCACAGAGGTTGTGGGTTCGAACCTGGGTTGCATGCATGGCAAAGCAGGTGCTATTTTTTTTTTAGATTAAATTACACATATAAGTTTGCTTGTGTATTTTAAAAGGCAAAGGAAGTAACTAAGGAAATGCACAATATACATAGCACAGGACTTGTATTAGTGAGGTCCTGGGTTTGACCTCTGGCACTGCATATGGCGGTGTGTGTGTGTTGGTTTTGGATAGAGAGAGAAATTGAGGGGGAAGGAGCAGGGAGGGAGGGAAAGAAGCACTGTTTCACCATTTGTAAAGGTTCCTACAGGTAGGGACCCAAGGTCCTTGCACACTGTATCATGTGTGCTACTGACGGGGCCCATAAAGTGATGCTTTCTTTAATTCTCTCTCATTAAATAAATCATTATTCTTTTTTTTTTTTTTGTCATCCTCTCTGAGGCTTCACTACACTAAGCAGACTTTGTCAGGTAGGGACAGGCGCAGGTGGTGGGGGACACCACAATACTGAAGCTTCCTCCCATCCTAACCTAGGTCACCACTATAGAAGTGAGCCATTTTGCTGGCCCAATAAAACTTGTATTAACCACTGCCCTCCATTTAAAAAAAATTTATATTATCTTAGCAGAGTACTGCTTAGTTCGGGCTTATGGTGTGGCTAGAGACTGATCTTAGGACTTGGGAGACTTAGGCACAAAAGTCTGCTACGCCATTATGCTGTTTCCTTGCGCTCAGTTATTATTTTAAATAAATGAAAGGTAGGACAAGAGGATATAGGATTTGGAATTTCTCCAATGCCTTCAATATCTGTCTTCTCTCAGACCTAATGACTAAAGACATTTTGAACAAATACCCAGTACTGTTTCGTTCCTTGCATTTGTCTGTTCCTATATCTCATTACACTACACTCTACTTCCATCGACTGTTGCCACCTCATCACATAATATCTTGCCCCCTAGATTCTCGGTATACACTGGCCCTGTAAACCAGCATCATCTCAAAGCTGCTGTCTTCAAGAAGAAACACAAAATTCAATGTCCCAATATAATCAAAGAAACACTATACACAAAACATAAAAAGGTAGTATTTTCAACTGGTACTTCTAGGAAATACTAATCATTGTGGCTACCCAATCTCCGATAAGTATGTAAATTTCACAGAGCCAAAGATCTCAGTATGATTAAATTTAGAGATGCGACTGACCACATTCTATTTTCTTCCAACAGTTTCCCTGTAATGTATGATTTTGGAATGTTTCCAAATTTCAAGGAAAAAGAGATTACTGGTCCAGCTATTAAATCATTTCAGTAAATTCAGATTAGATGGGATAATCAAATTTTAAATAAATCCCCCCATAGATGCAAACCAGTATACTAGGTAAAATTTAAATGAATACTATGCTTCAAACTGGTTTAAAAATTACTTGGCATTTAACTTAGAATCTGTTCCAAGTTACAAATAATAAGAGAAAACAATAGCTAAAATTTCCTGAATACTTAACATCTAGCATTCCAGGCACTATTAGTTCCAGGCTTTATATGTCATACTTTACAGCACTGTGACTGTATGTGCTATTATTATTCTTGTTTGAGACATGACAGAGCTGGTCCAAAGATATTACATATCCTAAACTAGCCTTCGCCATAGTTAGATTTGGAGTACAAATTAGAACTCAGGACTACTAGTAACCACAAATAAGGTCAAACTTAACTTTCTAAAGAACTTGGCAGATTCTACTCAAACCTGATGCACAATAAAAGGTAATGGGAGACATTATTTGTGGTATATTTGTCATGTAATCCATCACCTTGAAAAAGGATGTCACAGCTAATGTTTTCTAAAAGGTCTTTACATGAACATACAATTTCTAAAGATGTGTTTCAGTCAAATTTGGCCTGCTTGGGAAGACTTGGGGTAAGATTTTGCTTGGGGACAACCCTCTTATAAACATTTTTTTTTAATAAAATATGAAGACTCACTGTTTAGATAGGCCTTAAATTATGTCTTATCATAATCTACGTGAGCCTGATAAAACCCATCTCTCACAAAGTCTCTGTCAGCGCCATGTTTGCTGATCATGGTAATGTGAAATGAATAAAATCTACCTTTTAAAGAACATCTAGCGCTGTTAAGCTTTTTGTTTGCTTTAGTGTAGTTACTACAGAACATTTTTGACTCAATTTTCCTTACTTCTGAAACTTATAAAAGCCAAACTTTCATTACTGTCCTTGACACAGAATCATGATTGTCTCCCAAGAACTCTCTTTGTAGCACTCCTTCGAATGAACCACCTATCTGACTATCTGGTACACAGTCCTTTTGTCCCTTCTATCTAAAAGAATTCCAGGTGCTGGGGATAGTTCAGCACTGTAGCTCTGTATCATGTCCTAGGCTCCAGTGTTTCCAGGTTCAATTCGTAACACTTATATGTGTCAGAGCTGAGCATTACTCTCTTTCTCTTAAAAAAAATAATAAAATAAAAATACAGAATTCCAACTGTGTCAGACAAAATGGCAAAGCAACTTGTTTAAGGTTCTAGAGCTTGTTAATGAGAAAGTCCATGTCATAGAACTGAGAAGTGAACCTAAATCTGACCCCTGGGCTGTTCTAGTTTCATTTTCTGCTCTGACAGGAAAGCTCTTATTTCAATACACCTACCATTATTTAGGTGAAAGATTACTGACTCTAAATTAACTTCTGAAATCAAAATGCAAGCTAATTTACATTACAGCAAGAAGACAAAGCTTCCAGCTGTTCAGGTAAAGAGCTCATGACTAAGACAGTAAGCATTATAGCTCACCGAAATAAGCAAATGATTCATATCTGAAACTATGTGGATATAATGACTTCCTTGCACTATATGAATCAGAAATACTACCTATATCAACAACCTGACCTGAGACCCCTAGAAAGCTCACAGCTTTATGTAGTGCATGATTTTAAACTTCTGCATATGCAACAAGGCATCTCAACTATTCAAATGACTCAATTATAACAAAACTTAACTCATTGGCAAAGCAGACTAGTAAGAATCAGGCTTCTCTATTTAACAGCCTCGTAATTATCACTAGGATAATTTGAGACTAGTCACTTAACTAATTACTTCAAGGTATTTCAGTGAGTATTAAGTGTCTTAGTCAAGTTATTTCCACAATAGCAGGCTTTAAAACCTTACTGATTTGCATAAGATTTATTCCATTCTAACATTCATTTCCTCAAAAGTGCTATCTCCACCAGGATATAAAGATATATGATTTTCAGTGGGAGAGAGAGCCTTAATAGTTAAAAACCATTCATACCTGAGGCTCCAAAGTCCCAGGTTCAATCCCCTACACCACCATAAACCAGAGTTGAACAGTGCTCTGGTCTCTGTGTATCTTTCTCTCATTAAAAAAATATGTGGGCCAGGCAGTAGTGCAGAGAGTTAAGCGTACATGGTGCAAAGCGCAAGGACCAGTGTAAGGATCTTGGTTCCAGCCCTGGCCCCCCACCTGCAGGGGGGATTGCTTCTCAGGTAGTGAAGTAGGTCTGCAGGTATCTTTCTCTCCCCCTCTCTGTCTTCCCCTCCTCTCTCCATTTCTCTGTCCTACCCAATGACAATGATAGCAATAACAACAATGATGATAAACAACAAAGGCAACAAAAGGGAAAAATAGCCTCCAGGAGCAGTGGATTTGTAGTGCAGGCACTGAGCCCCAGCGATTACCCTGGAGGCAAAAAAAAAAGTCTTTTAAAAAAAGAAAACTATAATTTTCTACTCTGGAGTCTTCTTCAAAGCCATTAATGTAATAATATACTAACAGTGCTATCTCTTCTTTTAAGCATATGCTAAAGAGTGAAATAAGAAGTGACTTGTAATGGATTTCTTCTTGGGAGGTGTGTGTGTGGGGTAACACACCTAGTTGAGTATATGTGTTACCATGCACAAGGGTCTGGGTTCAAGCCCCTGATCCCCAATTGCAAGGATAAAGTTTCATGACCCTTAGACTCCAAGTGTTTCTCTATCTCTATCCCCTTTTCCTCTCGATTTCTCTCTGTCCTATCAAATAAAGTAAATCAATTAAAAAAATTATGCACACTCTAAAAGGCTGAATTTTATGGTGCGAATTATATTTTAGGTATGCCATTTTTAAATCTGAGATAGTAAAATGTTTTTAATTTAGAAAGCAAACTCTGTTTTGACATGTATTGTGACAGTGAGGTACTGCCAAAGGACCCTTCTTGGATTCTGACACACTTTATTAACAAGGCAAGGCAATAATAGTTTGGCATCTCAGAACTGTCATCTTTATTTTAATGATGTAACATTTTTTGTTTCTACATCAGATAAAAATAAGCTCTTATTAGATTCTTCCATATCAAAAACAAATGCTTAAAGATAAAATAGTGAGTGGAAAAGAACCATAACTTCAATTAAGTTGATACTGAGTTTTAGGGCCATAAGCACGGTCAATAGTATTAGTACAAGGGGGTAAAAAAAAAAAAATCAATTTTTCTTTATCATTTCAAAACACCATTTCTAAATATAGCTTGCTTCCTGAACTCCGTTTTCCCACTTAATGGAACTATCAAAAACTTTTCAAATGATATGCAGCAAAAGGTAAATGCAATTATTTTAGGCCTCTGATGAAATATATTTATATGTGACATACATATGTCTATTTTAAATACACTAGGGTAGTTGGTGGTTTAGAAGTGGTGGTGGGGGAAACACTGAAATGAGTCAAAAGGTTCTACAATCAAAAGGGACAGATAAGATTCATGTGAACTGATCGGCAAGCCATTTGGAAGTGATAGTACATGAGACTGAAAAGTTCACAGATGATACAAAGTTTTTTTCTAAGACTTGATTTTTAAATTACCAACTGTAAAGAGCTTTTGAGCACTTATACTACAGACAAGACACTGAAAACACAGATGCAAGAAAGACATCTCCAAGGAAGTCCATTTCAAGTGCTTCCTTTTGCCAGGTACAGCACTAAACATGCTTAAGGCATCTAACCTACAAGCTTTAACCCACAGCAGAGAAATCTAAGGTAAAACAGGAAAAGTTGTTCGGTTAGGTCAAATCTAGCTGTTTCCTAATATATCTACTCATCAATACGCTAGAAGTAAAATGACTAATCATATAGCTATCCCTTCTGACACATTATCACTTATATCAGTAACTGTCAGTCCAAACGCCCCTTTTCATTAAAAGGTTATTTATCTCTATGTCCAAGCACTACTGTACAGTTGAATGAATGAAACAAGCAGATGTTCTAATTGCAGAGGAGATAGCAGCTGGATGCTTTATCTCAAAACACAAGAGGCTGAGAAAATAGAACCCTACTGTAGAGATGACTGAATTACAGAGGTTTCCAAACAAAACAAAATAAAAACCAACACCCAGTCCCCCTGGACACTGGCTGATAACCTCGCAGTCAATGTGTTTATTAAGTTCACAGTAAAGGTCTGAGCAGGAACTTTCAGACGTGCAAAATGTGAAGTCGTGATCACTTTAACGTGGACTTGGTTCTTCTCCTCGTTCAGGACTGGGAACCCAAGTGCAAGAAGAAGACAAAGAGATAGGAAAAGAAGAGAGGGTGGGGTAATAAAAAATTAAAAAAAAAAAGTCAAAAGGTCAACAGACACCCGGGAACCCGGAGGAGAAAAGCGCGCTGAGCGCCGCGGCTTGCCGGGAGCTTGCCAGGCAGGCAGTCCGCTCTCCCGCTCGCCCGAGCCAGGGGCCACGGGCCCCGCAGCCCGGAGGTGAAGGCCACCCACCCCGGCCTCTTCCGGCGCCGCTGCCCGCCGGGGCCCTGGACCTTCGCACAAAGGAGCCGCCGAGGAACAAAACCCGGGTCCCCGCGGGCGCCGCGCAGTTCCGGGGACCCGGCGACCCCGGCGCCCGCCGCCACCCTGGGGGAAGGGGGAGCAGCCCGGGAGCCGCGCGCCGCGCGGACACCTCCGTCCCGACCTTCACCAAGTGTTGCAGAACTTGCCACCCAACCCCCGCTCTGTCGTCCGCTCCCGACGAGGACTGGCGACCGCAAGAGCGCGCAGGACACGGGAAAGGAGGAGACTAGGGACGCGGCAGCCCCACGCCCCCCAGCAGCCCCCGCCTCTCCCGGCCGCTATTGTTCCCGCGCCGCCCCCGCCCGCCGCGCGCTCCCGCCCCCACTCTCGGGAGGGGGTCACGGCGGAGGCGAAGGCGGCGGTGGCAGCAGCACAATAACATAAACACAGCGGGGCTGCCGGCCGGGCCGCCACCACCCCCCGTGCCGCCGGACGCACTCACCGGGCAGCGCGACGAACGGAGACGGGAAAAGCCAAGGTGGGAGCCGGCGCCGTCCGGGCGGTCGCAGCGGCCGTTACGCAGCGCTGCTCGCGGCTCCGCACTCCGGACCGCGTCGTCCGGCCTCGGCCGCTCCGCTGAGTAACAGGGACGCGGGCCGTCACCGCGCACGCCCGCCCACGTCATCGCGCAGGGACCCACCCCCGCGCCTCCAGAGCTACCCGCGGGGCGGGGCAGCCTGGGGGGCCCGGATTGCGGGGGCGGGGCCAAAAGTCAGGGGCGGGGCCAAAAGTCAGGGGCGGGACAAGTCTCGAGAGCCGGAACAATTCGCGGAGGTCGCCTGGGGGCGGAGCTGCGGTGAGAAACTTGGAGATCCTGAGTGTGAGAGGCGTGGCGGGCAGTGGAAGGGGGCGGAGCCCTACGCCTGGCACGTGTCGGCGTGTGGCCTGATCGTCCCGCATCCGGCTGGGGCGGTCCGGTTGCAGCAGCCAAAACCCTAAGAGCTCTTAGCCTAAGGGTTTGGAGGTCGGTTGTGCTCTGGCCAAACTTGCAACCTGCGTGGGAGCTGGCACCTTGACTCAGTCACCTAGAGCTCTTTAGCTTAACCAACAATATGTACCATTCTGGGTACTTTTCCTGGCCCCAGCAAAACACATAAATGTTTTCTTCAGGCACCTGGAAACCTTTAATTTTTCCAAAATTCACCTCCAACCAGATCCTATGCATTGCCTGCCCTATTATGTTTCCTGGCATTCATGTATAATATACACTTGAAGCTTGCATATATTGGTTACAGAAGTGACAAACTGCTAAACCCTAAAATATCCAGTAATGTGTGGAAAGGTATTAAAAATGCATACATCCATGTAAGAAAATGCAATTTATGTGTATTGGGAAAATTCTTGACAACAGAGGAATTTTTTTTTTACAGTATATCCTTAAGAGAGAGACACAAAAAATACAAACCTACATATAAAATGATCCTACTTACATAGTATATATACCTTTAAAAACCTGGAAAGATTGTCCCATTTTTTAAAGTCTTTGTTAAAACTCTGGAATGACAGGTGATTCGGTTTTCTTTTACATTTTGGGCATTTTTCCATGACTTCTAAATAGAACAGTTATGTTAATAATCAGAAATAATTTAACAATGAATACATGTTTGCTGACTAAATTAGAGGTTAGAGGATTCAACTACTTTTTCTGTGTGGGACAAAGTAGTGTAGCTTACAGACTTCAATCACCATTATGTGAAAATAATAACAAATCAAATATAAAGTGATCTCTTCATTGTAATAAAAATTGAGCTGGATACATAGTGAAATTAATTGATAAGGTCAGTAAAATCAGGAAAGACTTGAGGAAGTGTCCTTTGAGAAGAGAATACATTTAACAAGGCAGAAAAATATTTCAGATAGAGGTAATTTTGTGTGCAAGGGTCATGCAGTCAGAGGGAGCAGGACATACTGGAGAAATTGAAGCAAGGTCACTGCTGCTGGAAGAAAAAGGAAGAAGGAACTAAGGTGAATTTGGAAAGACTCAAAAGAGACTAAACCTAGTAGTCTCATCTTGAAAATCTTGTCTTTCTCTTAAGTGCAGTGGAAAACCTTTACATGCTTAAGCAAAAGGGGTGGCATGGTCTGAATGAAATCTTGAAAAGATTCCTTGTTAGAAAGAGGTCAGTAGATGGGGGAGTCTAGATGGCAGGTGATAGAGACTTGGTCCAGGGTGGTAGTAATGAAAACAACGAAAGGAAAGAACTAAGGACTCATTTAGCAAGCTGTGCCTTAATGTACTCTGCCTACTGAAGTTTGAGAATCACTGATCAAGGGTGCCGGTCCTTGAGTGTGCCTACTCAACTAAATCACTTGATCTGCTCAAAAGAAATGTCAAGTTGGCAGTTGGATAAATAGAGTTTGGCTCAGGTAGATCATCAACAGTAAGTAATGATCTCCGGTCTGAGAGATAAATGAGTGAGCCTGAGAGAGTAGTAAGCAAGAAGAGAACTGAGAGCCTGTCTTGGAGAAGGCCAGCACTGAATGTTCACTAAAAGGAGGATGAGACAAAAGAAATACAAAGAGGTAGGAGGGAAACCATGATAGGAGGATGACAAATAGTATAAGACATAACACTTGAAATCCTGGAGTATTTAGTGCCAAAAATAGATTAGGATGAACTGAGGAGTAAGAAAGAGAAAATGGAGGTAGTGAATATTGATGAGTCAGGCAGTACAGAATGACACCAGTATATTTTACACCTGGTGAGAATATTCTGGTGAAAGGGAGAGGAGACTAGAAGGAATAAAAGATAGGTGTAAGTTTCCCAGGAAAGTGGTGTGTGTGTGTGTGTGTGTGTGTGTGTGTGTGTGTGTGTGTGTGTGTGTGTTTGGATCCTCGGGTGGGAGCACTGGCAGGTACATCCTACTTCCCTCCAGACAAATGACAGACCTGGAGAGAACAAAAGACAGTATATCAGAGCAGTTGTGAAGTGAGGGATATTGCCAGAACAAAACTCTCAAGTTTTATGCCCAGTTATGTAGTGCTATTAAAAGCTTTTCTTTCATTCAAAAGGGAGAGCTTCTGATTTAGTATCAACCTGCCACTGTCAGATTCCAATTAGCTACATTTAGAAAGGACATCTTGCATTTTGAAATATGTATATTCGCGTGTGTGTGGTTTCAGAAAGCAACTGAAAATAATCATCACTGATAGTCTGAAATCTGAAATGTTTTGTGTAACTTAAATGTGGCTCTGTGATCCTTTTTCCTTCTTGTGGTGTTGTTCCTTGTTTACCTCATGAATCTATTGGGGTCTGACCTAGGAAAAAGAGAGAATGAAGGAATTCAGGTTTATTGCCTATTGTCAAAGGAGAGTTGTCTTGGGGACAGCTAATGCTTGGGTCTCTCTAGTATTGGGGTGGCAGTATGAAAGAAAGGGAAGCTACAGGTAGCCTTAAGCCCAGTCTTTAGGGGGTGGTTGGGATTTTGACTGAGCTGTCAGATGCTTACATGTGAGGCTCTTAGGTACAAGTTTTAATCACAGAAATCACCAAAAGTCAGCTGAGCTATGATAAAAACAAAGCAAAACAACAATTTGAGACTTTACCTCATTACTTCGTTTCTTAGTGCCCTGAACACACTGCAGTTTACAGTATGGAAGTGGGCAATACTCAGTTAGGCTTGAAAAAGAGTGTCACCAAGGACACACCCTCACTGATGCTTCCTCCAACCCCATTTTTCTCCTCTAGCTTTTCTTTCAGTTCTCCAAGCCTGGCTTCCCAACCTTGCCACTGGCTATATCTGCACAGGAGACAGTCATTTAGATTTTAACTTAGCTATCCTGAATAAACCATGGCTTTCACATCATGCTTACCCATACTGTCTTTATGTTGCTGCAGCAAATAAGATGTAGTGTTTTCACTAAGAGGGGAGAGAAGGGGTGGGTGAGTGGCTGGGGGAGGGGGGGGGGACGGATAAACACACACACACACAACTATAGATTTAAAATGGAGAACAGAGAAGGAATGTCTTCTGGGGAGGTCTCTGATGCTCTGATACAAACTTTGCACAACGATTTTTTTTCTTAACAATTTAGCAGGCCAGAATGGACTTCCTGAGCAGCTGTCTGTGAAATGGCATCATGTCGGAACCCTTTACTATCACTGAAATACTACCTCTTTCCCAAAGTTTACCTCTGTTGGGAAACATTCATACCAGATGTGTCAAAGCCAGTATCTGAAAGACTCAAATTTTCAATAAGCTATCTGAATGTTCTTAAAACATAGCTGGGTAAACAGGCCACAGCCTGAGAACAACCAAAGCTCCTGGACATTTAATGGTGTCGGTCAATGAAAGGACACCTCCAGCTTCTTAGCAAAGACTTAGAACTCTCTACTCTGTCTGAGTAATCTTTTGGGTATCCTGTATCTCCAGCCCTGACAATGTGACATGCCTCTCTTTTTATTTCTGTAAAACCCTAAAATCATTATCTGAGAGGGAAATGGTCTTTGGAGACGTAGCCCAACATCTCCTCAAAGTTGCTGCCACCTGAATAACGTTTTCTTTTCACCAAGTGATTGTGCCTTCAATACGCACTTTTTCGGCTATGAGCACTAACCCTTGGCATTTGATGCTTCTTAAAAAAAAAATGCTATTTTGACAGAAACAATTATCTGAAGAAATCTATACACACTGAGGTTCATTGCAGTGCTATTTGCTCTTTTGCACTTCCGGAAGGCATGGCTATGGAGTAACAGCTAACAGTACAGACTATTACTATTACTATTATTAAAACTATTTACTTTTTCTTTTTTTTTCTTTTCTTTTCTCTTTTAAATTGATTTAACAAGATTGTAGGATAAGAGGGGTACAATTCCACACAATTCCTACCACCAGAGTTCTGTATCCCATTCCCTCTATTGGAAGCTTTCCTATTCTTTACCCCTCTTGGAGTATGGACCCAGGATTACTATGGGGTGTAGAAAGTGGAAGATGTGGCTTCTGTAATTGCTTATCTGCTGGGCATGGGTGTTGGAAGGTCGATCCATACTCCTAGCATGTTTCTCTCATTCCCTGGTGGGACAGGGCTCTGGAGAGGTGGGGTTCCAGGACACATTGGTGAGATTGTCTGCCCATGGAAGTCAGATTGGTATCATGGTAGCATCTGCACCTTGGTGTCCATGACTTGGTGGGTTCCCAAAGTAATCCTACTCTTGTTGTGTTGCATTCTCAGGTGATCCTCTTTGTTACTCCCCTACTTTCTTTTTTTGTTTTTTGCCACCAAGGCTATTGCTGGGGCTCCATGCCTATGTGATTCTGCTGCTCTCCAGCGAACTCTTTTTTGATAGAGTGTGAGAGAAACAGACACATAGAGAGAATAGATCCGACAACATGTTCTACCTTTTGTGGAGCTTCAACCTTGCAAGTACCTCCATGTGGTGGCCTGCGGGCTTGGACCTGGGTCTGTACACAGGTCTGCATCCTACCAGATGAGTCATCTACCAGCACTCTGCAGTGTTATTTATAATGCCAGAATTTGGAAATAACCCAATGGTCCAAGGACAGGTAATTAAGGAAGCTGTGGTATTTATATAAGATGGACAGACTATTACTCAACTATGGAGTTTATAGTTAACAATATTTATATACTTTCCCCATGTTTGGGAGCTACTCTCTTCCCTGATCCAGATATCTAGTTTTATTCTAATTCTGACACCATCTCTCCAGACCTGCTTGTTAGCTGTTAGGCTCAGGCAAAAATTAGTAAAGTCATGGGTCCCTTGGAATATACCTATACTCAACTTCCTAGTATTTTCCAACATGAAGAACCCAACTATCATCTGCTATATTCTTGCCTGTAGGTTCCTGATTATTAAATAGTTTGTTCTGCCTTATATTTTAGTGCTTTTTAGTCACTAAGTTGCAGATTCTACCAAGACCCCAACCTGACTTCCCTGGGTGAATGACCTCACCTATGTGTCCTGGAAACCCACCTTTCTAGAGCCCTACCCCACTAGGGAAAGATAGAAACAAGTTAGTAGGCTGGGGGTATGGATCAACCTGCAACACCTATGTCCAGTGGAGAAGCAATTATAGAAGCCAGACCTCCTACCTTCTCTGCACCCCATAAAGATTTCTGGTCCATACTCCCAAAGGGAGAAAGAGAAGGGAAGCTTCCAGTGGAGGGGATGGGATTCAGAACTCTGGTGGTGGGAATTGTACCCCTCTTATTCTACTGTCTTGTCGATTATTATTAAATCAATAAATAAAAAACAAAAAGAAATTATAACACTTCCGCTTTAGTTACAACTTGTATGGAACTTGAAGGAATTGTTTCCAGGGGAATAAACCAGAAAGAGAAGAAAGAATACCAGGTGACTTCACTCACAAGTGGCAGTCAAGAATCAGAGAAACTTTAATTAGCTTTGGTCTACTATAGCAAATTCAAGGACTCAAAAGGGGAGAGATTGAAAGGGGTTGAAAAAAAGTGTGTGTGTGGGGGCAGTGTCCTATAGTGGAGGCAGATGACAAGTCAGTCAAGGGTGTAGTGTTCTGATACCTGTTCTGGGAAGATATAAAACTAAACACCTAAAAATCTTACAGTATTTCCTCAATAAAGTGATGTCAGAAAAGAAAAAGAAGAAGAAGAAGAAGAGGAAAAAGAGAGAGGAGAAAGAAATATTACTATTTCTAAGACTGGAGAGATAATTCACCTGGTAGGGCTTGTCATGCCATGCATGAGACCATGGGAATTACATACACTAGGGAGAAACACTTGTGCTGTGGTGTCTCCTCTCTGTCTCTTTATCTAAACAGAAAAGTCATCTTGAGAGTGGTGAAATCATGCATATGCGAGGTCCCAGCTCTACAAACAAACATACACCACTAGTTATAGGTATAAAAAATTTTATATGTTAACAGCATCATGGACCCTCTAAAAGACCTTGCCCTCAATGTGGAACAATGGTAGAGACTGCCCCACTCTCAAAAGGGAGGCTAGGACAACATACTCTGCCATGTGAGAATGACAAGTCCTGAAATGAGTGCAGCCTTGAATGTTCTTATCTGTGATCATGGAATTCGAGCTCAGATCTACAGGGATGCAGAGGTTACACAGGCTCCTGTGCTGAATATGGGCCCCTGATCAGATTGATGAGGTTTACAGTTAATGGTATTTATATACTTTTTCCATATTTTGGAGCTACTCTCTTCCTTGATCCAGCTTTCTAGTACTGTTTCTAACTCTGACACCATCTCCCCAGACAATACCTTTAGCATGTTACTTATTAGGCTCAGGCAAAAATTACTAAAGTCATGGGCCCCTTGGTATATACCTAAAATAGACTTTCTAGCTTTTTGCAAAATGGAGACCCCAAAGCTCATCTGCTATAGGTTTCCCTTTAGATTCCTGATTACTAAACAAATTTTTTGGCTTTATCTCTTAATGCTTTTCAGCCACCAAGTTGCAGATTCTACCAAGATGCCAACCTGAATTCCCTGGGCAGACGGCCTCATCAGTGTGTCCTGGAACACCACCTCTCCAGAGCCCTTCTCCACTAAGGAAAGATAGAAACAGGCTGAGAACATGGATCCACCTGCCAATGCCCATGTCCAGTGAAGAATTAATTACAGAAGCCAGACTTCCCACCTTCTGCACTCCATAGTGGTCCTGGGTCTATATTCCCAGAGGGATAAAGAATAGGAAAACCTCCAATGGAGGAGATGGGATATGGAACTCTGGTGGTGGGAATTGTGTGGAATTGTACCCCTTTTGTCCTATAGTCTTACTGATCATCATCAAATCAATTAATAAAAATTGTTATATGTTTAAACATTTTATCAAAATTTATATAGGACCAGCAAAATAATTCACTTGACAGTGTGTCTGCTTTGCCATGTACTCCACCCAGGCTTGAACCCAGCCCCCACAGCACTGGAGGAAAGTTTGGTGCTGTTATGCCTTCCCCTCACTCTCTTCCTTTTATATCTTTTCTTTTTCTTTTTTTTTATTGTTGTAGTTATTATTGTTGTCGTCATTGTTAGATAGGACAGAGAGAAATGGAGAGAGGAAGGGAAGACAGGGGGAGACAAAGACAGGCACCTGAAGACCTGCTTCACCACTTGTGAAGTGACTCCCCTGCAGGTAGGGAGCCAGGGGCTTGAACTGGGTTCCTTATGCAGGTCCTTGTGCTTTGTGCCACCTGCACTTAACTCGCTGCACTACCGCCCAACTCCCTATGTCTTTTCTTTTCTTTTTTTTTTTTTTTTTTCCTCCAGGGTTATTGCTGGGCTCAGTGCCTGCACCATGAATCCACCGCTCCTGGAGGCCATTTTTCCCCCTTTTTGTTGCCCTAGTTGTTGCAGCCTCGTTACGGTTATTATTGCCATTGTTGACATTGCTTTGTTGTTGGATAGGACAGAGAGAAATGGAGAGAGGAGGGGAAGACAGAGAGAGAGGGGAGAGAAAGATAGCCACCTGCAGACCTGCTTCACCGCCTGTGAAGCGACTCCCCTGCAGGTGGGGAGCCGGGGGCTCGAACCGGGATCCTTACTCGGGTCCCTGCGCTTTGCGCCACATGCGCTTAACCCACTGTGCCACCGCCCGACCCCCTTAAATTTTTATTTTTGTATATGGCCACCAGGATTATCATTAGGACTTGGTGCTTGAGCGACGAATGCACCAAACCTGGTGGCTATTTTTTCCCTTAATTTTTTTTTTCTATTTGGTAGGACAGAGGGAAATTGAGAGGGGAGACTGAGATAGAGTGAAAGAGACACCTGCAGCACTGCTTCATCATCTGTGAAGCTTCCCTCCTTCAAGTGAACCAATATACTTATATCATGTGTTTGTTCAACCAGGTGCACCACCTCTTGGTCCCCAGATATCACTTCTAATTATAGCAAGAGGAAAAAAAATTAAAAAATGTTAATCTAGTCAGTAAAGTAGTTCACCTGGATAGTATGCCTGCTTTGCCATATGAACAGCCCGGGGCAGTTTTATCTCTCTGCCTTTCTGTATCTCTCTTTCTATTTGAAAAAAAAAGAAAGGCACAAAAACCATAAAACATTGGCAGCAACAAAAACAATAACAAAAAATACATGTTAAAACTTTAAGTCCTGATGGTCTAAAAAATGAATTTGTTGAATAATGAGCCAGAAATTATCATGACCATTCAAAATAGTACATTAGTGACGAGTTAGTGTTGATTATGTAAAATAGAAAAGTATGATGCCAAATGTAAATATTACAAAATAATGTAAAATTATAACACAAGGAACTGGAAGATAGTTCACCATATCAGGTGTAAGGCTCTGGGTTTGAAACCTGCCACTGATGGGAGTGCCATGGAAATTACTAGAAGAATACTGTGGATGGTGGATTTTTGTTGTAGTATCTTTGCCTCTCTTCTCTTTTGTTTCTCCCTTCCCTTCCCTTCCCTTCCCTTCCCTTCCCTTCCCTTCCCTTCCCTTCCCTTCCCTTCCCTTCCCTTCCCTTCCCTTCCCTTCCCTTCCTTTCCCTTCCCTTCCCTTCCCTTCCCTTCCCTTCCCTACCTTTCTCTTTCTCCCTCTCCCTCTTCCTCTCTTTCAGAAACAGAATAAAAAATTCAGAGTCAGCTTGGGGAGGCCTCTCACCACTCATCAATGGTATTGCAAATGCATGAGACTCCGATTTCATTCCCTGGAATTGCACACAAACAACAAATAAGTGAAATTTTAACAACAAAATAGAATTTTTTATGTTGTCTAGGTTTATGCTGTAACCCATACAGTTATTACAGCTATTACATTCTGTTAACAATAAAATATTTGAAGGGA
The DNA here is from genome assembly GCF_950295315.1 of Erinaceus europaeus. Taxonomy (NCBI): domain Eukaryota; kingdom Metazoa; phylum Chordata; class Mammalia; order Eulipotyphla; family Erinaceidae; genus Erinaceus; species Erinaceus europaeus. The sequence goes on along the minus strand of NC_080162.1, from coordinate 95,855,753 downwards.
ATAGGCTCTATATTTTTGTAGCCATACTTTTCCTGGTATTTGAACAAGAGATCTTCTGTTTTCATTTTGCACTTGGTCTGTAGTTGTATAGCTGGTGCTGTCTTAGGCATTGTATTCACTGAGAAAGATTGTATGGTACAGTATGGAAACATAAGCCCAAATTCCTTGTGAATTTTGCAGAATGAGAAACCTGCAACTTTAGAGCTGAGAGAGGAAGAATTTGTGTGTGTATGTGTGCATGGTTATTATTATTATTTTTTTTACCAAGAAAGGAAATTAATATTTAATTTTATAAAGATTTTTACAAGGTATTTATACATTTAAATATCGTATTTATTTATTGGATAGAGACAGACAGATAAACTGATAGAGAAGGCAGAGAGGAGAGACACTTAACAGCACAGTTCCACTGCTCCGGAAGCCTCTCCTATACAGGTGGTGGCCATGCATGCTCTTTCAGATTTGCCATTGCCTGGTCCCTTGTTTCATATATTTGTATCAGCCAGTATCCCCACTGGAAACACACAGTCCCATTCTAATGGGTGTAGTTAAGGAGTATCTGGTAAGTAGTTGTTTCCAAAGGCATGGGAAGGGTTAAAAGAAACAACACCTGAGACTGAAGGCATAAGAGTAATGAGGTTTCCAGTATGCAGCCAGGGCAGCAGCTGTAGGAAAGAAGTACTTGACTAACTGTGGTCTGTGGTAACAGTCCGTGGTCTGTGGTAGGACACAGGCAGCCCTCAACAAACATGCAGGGAAGGAATGAATTCTCCGTGCTCCCATCCTGTCTACTGTAGGTACTCTCCCATTAGTCAGTTTGAAGCCATAGCAGAAAATCAGACTCTGCTAATCCAGTCCACATAAAATGACTCTTCTCTTCATGAAACACAGACCAGGAGAGAAAGGGGCGAGATGGTTTTGGGCACATCATGAAAAACAACTTTATGAGCAGGGGTAGATTTCATAATGGTTATGCAAACAGACTCTCAAGCCTGAGGCTCCATCAAGTCCCAGGTTCAATCCCTCTCCCCCCCAAACCCCCCCCCCCACAACTTTACGAGTCTGTCTACTAATTCTACGAGTATTATTGGGATTCAGGCCTTTGTTTTGAATGGAAGTAAAGGTCCTGATTAATTTTAGACAAGGGTAACTTAAGTATGTTTGATAGGGTAGCCATGGAAAAAACAAAACCAGAATGTATAAGGGTATCTAACTGTTGAAGTATAAGCATGGAAAGATGTTGTGTATGATACAGCAAATTCTAACAATGGGATTTTCAAAGTTAATACAATTGCTAAATAATTTGATTATAGCATAACTATCTATTGCCTTCTTAAACCCTAAGATAGCAGGAACCTCCTGCTTCCTCCAAAAAGCCTCCAGTCGTAGAACCTCTAAGGTGGGGCTCACTTTCCTGCATGCTTCTCTCAATTCATACCAACTGGCACTGCATCTGCTGATCCCAACCTAATCAATGCAATGAGTACCATCTAGGCATGCTTCACTTTGTACTGCATCCAGAGATGTCAGGCATGGATTATCAACCCTTCAGCCTCATTACTCAGGTGAGACCTTTCATTTCTCATAGAATTCTCTAATTCCATTTCAGGTGGTTCACTTCCTAATCAAGTTCCAAAACCTAGATATAGACCAAGTCCCATGAGAAAGGGCATATATGTTCACATGTATCCATAAAGTAAGGCAAAATATATACCTGAAAGCAAAAGTGCACAATAGTCTGCAGTCAGTCAGTATATGCAGCAAGCAAGTAGAAAGACCTAACAAGACACCATGAAGTTCCTAATGAAATAGTTTGTACTTAGACTTAGATACCCTTCTCACCTATTTCCTATTATACTTCTCTCCTTCTCTCACTGACTCCAAAACTAACCTTATCAAAGTAAGGACTGCAAAAGCTGAATAAGGACAAGAGATGGGCATACGTTAATGATGGCTCTTTAGTAACTATCAGGCCACCCCATCACCTGGGACCCTAGTTGGGGAATCCTGAGATTCCCAAAGAGACATGATGGGCCTAGACCTCGAATAGATCCCTCTCTCCATTGTTACAGGTCATCTCCATCAGGAACAACACAATGGACCCCTTTGTGGGCCCCCATAGGACCTTGCCCTTAATATGGATCAACAATGGTAGAGAATGTTCCATTCTCCAAAGGGAGGCTGGACAACATACTCTATCTTCCACCTGAGGAAGATGGGTCCTGAAATTGGGGCTTTTTCTGTGCAGGTGGGGACCAGGGGCTTGATCCCGGGTCTTTGCACACTGTAACATGATTTTGTTTGGATTTATTCAGTTATTATTTATTATCAGAGCACTGTTCAGATTTGGCTATGGTGGTATGGGACATTGAACTTGGGCCCTAGGAGTCTCAGGCATGAGAAGCTTTTTGCATAGCCATTATGCTATCTCCCTGCCCAATTTATTAAAGCTTTGTGAGTGGTGAAGCAGTTTTGTAGGTGTCTCTCTAATCTCGCCATCTCCCGCTCCATATCCCCCTTCCCTCTTGATTTCTGGCTGTCTCTGTGCGATAAATAAAGATAATAAAAAAATTAAAACAAACAAACAAGCAAAAGCCCTACCAAAATCTTTTTGTAGCTTTAGCAGACCCCAGAAAACTTAATCAGCAAATTCTAACATTAAAGAGCAAATAATTCTTTTTAAGAGAGTTATTTTATCTGTCTTTTTGAGGTAACTTTGGTTTATAAGACCATATGTGGTTTAGAATACAATTTCACACCTTTTCAAGGTAAGTTCTAGCATACCATACCACACCCACCACCAAACAACCAACATCTCTCCACCAAAGTCTATCTCACCATTTCCATTGTGGGTACTCACTCCTCCCACTCATTTAATAAATTCTGCTCTCTGAGTCTAAAGGTTTGTTTTCATTTGACTTCTATGTTTACCTTGCGTTTTTTTTGTGTACTTCATAGAAGTAATTGATTTCAATCAACATTTTCCTTTACATTAAGTCCTTTTAGTATTTCTGGTTTGGCTGAGATCGTGGCAATAAATTTCTTTCTCTGTCTGAGAAGTCTGTTGTCATGCTTTTAAATCTGAGTCATAACACTGAAGTGTATACTTGGTTATAGTTTTTTCCCAATCAAAAGTAGAGTTTCTATTGAGAAATCAGCTGTTAGTCTTCCATGGGTTCGTTTCTATGGGATGCTTGTTCTTTCTCTTACTGTTCTCAGTCTCTCGCTATCGTTGATCTTTTCCATTTTAATTACAATTCAACTTGTTCATCTATTTGAGTTTATTTTGCTTGGAGATACTTGAATTTCCTGGATCTAAATCTCTCTTTCCTCACTAGGAAAATCCCTGGCTATCATTTCTTATACCTTTAGCCCACCTGCATGCTAGCTATTGTACCCAGGCAAAAGTTAGTAAAGGCTTACAGGCTGTGCCAATTTCAGGACCCATCTTCCGCGAGTGATAGGCAGAGTGTGCTACCCAACCTCCCTTCAGAGAATGGAACATTCCCTACCATTGTTGATCCACATTGAGGACCAGGTCTGATAGGGGCCTACAGAGGGGATCACTATGTTGTTTTCAGGGGAGCTGGGTGGTAGCGCAGTGGGTTAAGCGCACATGGCACTATGTTGTTCCTTATGGAGATGATCAGTGACAGTGGTGAGAGGGATCTGTTAGAGGTCTAGGCCCATCATGTCTGTGTGGGAACCCCAGGACTCCTTGACTAGAGCCCCAGGTGACTGGGTGGCCTGGTAGTGACTAAAGAGTCATCATTATAGTATGCCAGTGTCTTGCCTTTATTCAGCTTATGTAGTTCTTACTTTGTCTGACAAGGTTAGCTTTGAAGTGATTGAGGAACATGCAATAGAAGGTAAGTAAGGAGGGTATCTAGGTCTAAGTAGAAACTATTTCATTAGATACTAGTCGTGAGCTCAGACCTACAGGGATGCAGAGGTTACATAGTCTCTTGTGCTGACTATGGGCCCCAGATCAAATCGGTGGGGTTTACAGTTAACTATTTATATACTTTCCCCATATTTGGGAGCTACTCTCTTCCCTGATCCAGCTTTCTGGTCCTTTTACCAACTATGATACCATACCCGCAGACAAAAGCTTAAGTCACCTGCATATTAGATATCAGGTGCAGTCAAAAACTAGTTGGGTCATGGGCCCCTTGGAATATACCTAAAAGAGACTTACTAGCTTTTTCCAAAACAGAGATTCCCAAATCTTCATCCAAAATACTCCAGCCTTTAGGTTCATGATTATTCAACAATTTTCTCTGCTTTCTATTTTAACTCTTTTTCAGCCACCAGATTCCAGATGCTGCCATGATGTCAACCAGACCTCCCAGGGCAGACGACCCCACCATGTGTCCTGGAGTCTCACCTCTTCAGATTTCTGCCCAACTAGGGGAAGAGATAGACAGGCTGGAAGTATGGATCAACCTGTCAATGCCCATGTTCAGCGGGGAAGCAATTACAGAAGCCAGACCTTCCACCTTCTGCAACCCACAATGACCCTGGGTCCATGCTCCCAGAGGGTTAAGAATAGGAAAGCTATCAGGGGAGGGAATGGGATACGGAGTTCTAGTGGTGGGAATTGTGTGGAATTGTACCCCTCTTATTGTGTGGTCTTGTCATTGTTTCCATTTTATAAATAAAAACTTAAAAAAAAAAACTGGTGGTGGGAACGGTATGGAATTATATCCCTGATAACTTATAATTTTGTAAACCAATCTTAAGTCAGTAATAAAATTTCAAAAAAATATGGGGAAAACTTTTAAACTACAAAAAAATTAGTAAAGTTGTGGGCCCCTTGGAATATACCTAAAATCGACCTACTAGCTTTTTCCAACATGAAGGCCCCAAATCTCATCTGCTATAGCCTTGCCTTTAGGTTACTGATTATTAAACAATTTGTTCGGCTTTGTATCTTAATGCTTTTCAGCCACCAAGTTGCAGATGCTACCATGATGCCAACCTGACTCCCCAGGGCAGATGACCTTACCAGTGTGTCCTGGAACTCTACCTCTCTAGAGCCCTACACAACTAGGGAAAGATAGAAACAGGCTGGGAGTATGGATCCACCTGCCAATGCCTATGTCCAGTGAAGAAGCAATTACAGAAGCCAGAACTTCCACCTTCTGCACCCCATAAAGATCTCTGGTCCATATTCCCAGAGGGATAAAGAAGAGGAAAGTTTCCAGTGGAGGGGATGGGATATGGAACTCTGGTGGTGGAAATTGTGTGGAATCATACCCCTCTTATCCTACAGTCTTGTCGATCATTATTAAATCAATTTAAAAATAAGAACGAGAAGGGCTGGGTGGTGGTACACCTGGTTTAGGGCACATGTTACAGTGCACAAGGACCCAGGTTCAAGCCCCTAGTCCCCAACTATAGGGGAAAAGCTTTACAAGTGGTGAAGCAGGACTATAGGCATCTGTAGACAATAAATAATTTATTTATTGTCTCTAGCCAATAAATAAATAAAGATAATACAAAAAAAATAAAAAGAAAGAGAAAAAGTAATAATTCTGCTTCTATTCTCTCTCTTATCCTTCTGATAATCCTATGATGCCAGTGTTTTTTTTCTTGTGATGCTGTTCAGTAACTTTCTTATATTCTCTTTATTTCAAAAATATTTTTTTCCTTTTTGTTCTCCTCCCTCCCCTGTCTTCAAGGTCACTGCTTTGATCTTTGATTTTTGTCTTTTTGCTGGTGGTTCCCTGTACTGTATTTTAAAATTTAATTCCTATAGTATTTAGCTCTGTGATTTCTCTTAGGATTTTTAAAAAAATTTTTCTAAACATGCTGAAGAGTTCTTCCACTGAATCCAGTTCAATGAGCATCCTTAGGACTATTGCTTTGACGTCTTCCTTAGGAAGTTTACATAGCTCTGTTGAGTTTGGGATTTTTTTCAGGTTGTCTTAACTCATCAGTGTGGAGAACTTCATCTGTCTTCTCATTATGTTTGATGTTTCTTGAGGACCTGGGCCAGGGTTCTGTGCTTGAGTGGCCTGAGAAGTGACCAGGGGTTATGGTTTCTGGCAGAGGCTATGTAACACTGAGGTCAAATTGGCCTGGGTAGCAACCAGAAACTTTTGTTTTAAGAGTTCATTAGCTTGGGCAGGGGTAGATAGCATAATGGTTATGCAAAGAGACTCTCATGCCTGAGGTTCCAAAGTCCCAGGTTCAATCTCCCACCACCACTACCACTATAAGTCAGAGCTAAGCAGAGAGAGAGAGAGAGAGAGAGAGAAGAGGGGAGGGGAGGGGAGAGGGGAGGAGAGGAGGAGGGGAGGGGAGGGGAGGGGAGGGAAGGGAAGGGAAGAGAAGGGAAGAGAGGAGAGGAGAGGAGAGGAGAGGAGAAGAGAAGAGAAGAGAAGAGAAGAGAAGAGAAGAGAAGAGAAGAGAGAAGAGAGAGAGAGAAGAGAGAGAGAGTTCAGTAGCCAATAAGTTGCTGTGAGCAGAGATTCAGTCCTGAAAAGAGTCTGGACCATCAGTTTCTGATGGACACACACACACACACACACACACACTCTGCAGATCTGACAGGAAACATAATCTGTCGTGGGCTGGCAAAGAAGTAGGGAAGGCAGTGTGACCACTTTGCTAGCTGAATATCCTCTGGGAATGTCACAAGGCTCGTGCTGGTTATAAAGGGGGTAATTTGTTTGTTAGCAGTCAGGTGTGGGCTGGCAAGGACCAGATCTGTTTGTCTAGTAGGAGTTAACACTACTAATAAATGTCTCTTAAGTCCCCAGCTTAATCTGCTGCTAGCAAAAGCTAGGTGAAGCACTCCTCTTAAATCTGCCCCTAGGTCTGTTACTATGGCGATTGAATTATAATATAGCTTTCCCTAATCCAGCTCTCTGCAAGTCTGCAGAAGTTATCAGCAAGGCTTCTGAGACTGTCACCTGGTTTCTAGTATATAGATTTTTGACCTCCGTTTTAATGTCGAAAATAGACAGTCCTAATAGAATTGGGGTGTCAGGAATTCAGTGCAATTTGCCCTCCCTTTCCAGTTTAAAGTTCTACACCTTAGAGATCTTGTCCTGGTTACAGCTTATTGTGTCTTCACTGCCTGTAGGCTGAATTTTGGTCCTTGACTGTGCAAGATTGTCCATCTGTGTGTCAGGTCCACTTCTGTGTAGATTGTTCCAGGTTTTAGTGTAACTTTGCTGTTATTGTGGGAGGGTGTAAACTCACTATTTTAGTGAGTGACTTGGTCCAGCTTCTTCTGAATTTTTGTTTCCTTCTTTCTTTTTTATTAGTGATTTAATAATGATCAACAAAATTGTGGGATAAGAGAGGTATGATTCCATACAATTCCCACCACCAGAGTTCCACATCCCATCCCCTCCATTGGAAGCTTTCCTATTCTTTATCCTCTGGAATAAGGACCAGAGATCTTTCTGGGGTGCAAAAGGTGGAAGGTCTAGCTTCTATAATTGATTCTATGCTAGACACAGGCATTGGCAGGTCAATACATGCTCCCAGCCTGTTCCTACCTTTCTCTAGTTGGGTAGGGCTCTGGGGAGGTGGAGTTCCAGGACATATTGGTGAAGTCATCTGCCCAAGGAAGTCAGGTTGGCATCATGGTAGCATCTGCAACTTGGTGGCTGAAAAAGCATTAAGATACAAAGCCGAACAAATTGTTTAATAACCAGGAACCTAAAGGCAAGGCTATAGCAGATGATATTTGGGGCCTCTATGTTAGAAAAAGCTAGTAGGTCGATTTTAGGTATATTCCAAGGGCCCCATGACTTTACTAATTTTTGCCTGAGCCCAATAGCTAACATGCAGGTGAGGTAAAGATGTTGTCTTGGAAGATGGTGTTAGAGCCAGTGGTGCAAAGAAAAATGCATCTGACTATGCATCAGAAGATTCCTCCAGATACTTCTAATATTACATTATGAATTCAGGTTTATGAGACCAACATAACCTTTAAAACTTAGAAAATCGGGAGTTGGGTGCAAAGTGCAAGGACCTGTGGAAGGATCCCGGTTTGAGACCCCTGCTCCCTACCTGCAGGGGAGTCAGTTCACAGCCGGTGTGGCAGGTCTGCAGGTGGCTATCTTTCTCTCCTCCTCTTTGTCTTCTCCTCCTCTTTCCATTTCTCTCTGTCCTATCTAACAACGAAGACAGACAACAATAATAATTACAATAATAAAGCAACAAGGGCAACAAAAGAGAATAAATTAATAAATTTAAAAAACTTTAAAAAACTTAGAAAATCAACAAAGAAAATAAAACTATCAGCTAAACTCACATACATGTAAATATAAAGTTCTAGGTAGAAATATTGGCACACTGAATCTAGAAGTTTAGATAGAGTTTAATTTATCACAATTAAGGTAAATTTATCTCAGAAACACTGATTTAATATTAGAAAATCAACTGAAATAATAAACTATGATAGCAAAGGAAATGGAAAAAATTATCTCAGTGAATTCTCATAAGTGTTTAATTTCTCAGTATCCATTTGTGGTAAAAACTCTGAACAAACTCTGATAAAGAATGATCTTCTAAATGGTTATTATGATGAGTTTACTCAAAATAATAAATATCATCCTTTATGGGAAAATGTTGAAAACTTTCCCTTGGAATTTAGAAACCAAGTGCTGAAGTTCACCTCCATTTCTAACAAGTATTATATCTGATGCCCTAACCTTAAAATACAAATCAAGATCCTAGCTCATAGAGTGCCTTCATTCCATTTCAGGTGGTGTACTTCCTAACAAAGCCACAGCACGTAGATTTGGACCAGAGTCCAAGAGATAGAGCACATGTGCACATATATTCATTAATTAAGGGGAAAATATATATATATATACTTTAAAAAGATCTTTATTTATTTATTTTGAATAGAGACAGAGAAATTGTGAAGGGAGGGGAAAATAGAGAGGGAGAGAGACAGAGAGACACCTGAAGCCCTGCTTCACCACTAGTGAAGCTTTCCCCCTGCAGGTGGGGACCAGGGGCTTGAACCCAGATGCTTGTGGACTGTAATGTGTGCACTTAGCCAGGTGCACCTCTGCCTGACCCCCGAAATATATACCTTAAAGAAAAAGCGTACAATAGTTCATAGTGACCTGATAAGTGCTGCAAGCAAGTAGAAAGACCTGGGCATTGGCAGGTCGATCTATACTCCTAGTGGGGCAGGGTTCTGAAGAGGTGAGGCTCTAGGACACACTGGTAAGCTGTCCACCCACTTAAGTCAGTTTTGCTTCATGGTAGCATCTGCCACTTGGTGGCTGAAAAAGCCTTAAGATATAAAGCTAAGCAAATTGTTTAATAATCAGGAACCTGGGGCGGAGCCTAGATGGCTACTTGGAAACAACAGCTGGTGTGACCTCCAAACAGAAGCAGCTTATAACCTGGGATTCTCTATCAAGCCCTCAATGAAAAAGGGTTTCAACCAAGGATAATATATCCTGCTAGACTTTCATTCAAACTAGATGGAGGGATCAAAACCTTCTCTGACAGGCAACAGTTAAAGAAGTCAACCATCACCAAGCCTGCCATGAAAGAGGTTCTAAAAGACCTCTTATAAACAAGAACATCATGATGCTAACCAGACTTCCCTGGACAGACAACCCCATCAATATGACCTGGAGCTCTGATTTCCCAGAACCCTTTTTGCCCCACTAGGGAGAGAGAGAGAGAGACAGGCTGGAAGTATGGATTGGTCTGTCAATGCCCATGTTTAGTGGGAAAGCAACAAATGAGACCCTAGAAGAAAACACTAATTATTTCAAGGTTATTAGAGAGCTGAAAGCTGAAATAGCTAAGCTAAGAACACAACTAGCTGAACAGGCTAAAACCATATCAGAACAGGGTAATAAAATAGATGTACTCCAGAAAACAGTAGAGGGGAGAAAGAATAGAATAAAGGAGGCTGAAGACAGAATTAGCAAGATTGAGGATGAATTAGAGACAACTAAGAAAAAAGTAAGAGATCTCAAAAAGATTAAGAGATACTGAAAACAACAACAGAGACCTATGGATGATTTCAAAAGAAATAATATACGCATTATTGGCTTACCAGAGGAAGAAAAAGAGGGAAGGGAAGAAAGTATTCTTTAGGACATAATAGCTGAGAACTTCTCTAGCCTAGACAACATCAAAGATATAAAGGTTCAAGAAGCCCAGAGGGTCCCAAACAGAATTAACCTGGACTTAGAAACACTAAGACACATCCTATTTAGAATGGAAAGGAATAAGGATAAAGAAATGATCCTGAAGGCTGCAAGAGAAAAACCAAGAGTCACCTACAGAGGAAAACCCACAAGATTAGCAGCAGACTTCTCCACACAAACACTACAGGCCAGAAGAGAATGGCAAGATATCTATCTACTGCTCAATGAGAGTCTTTCAACCAAGAATACCTAGACTGTCAATCAGACTAGATGGAGGCATAAAAATCTTCTCAGAAAAGCAACAGTTGAAATCAACTATCACCAAGCCTGCCCTGAAAGAAGTTCTGAAAGGTCTCCTACAAATAGGCAGACCACCATAAATAGGCCATATATCAGAACACTCTAAAACTGTACTCGAATGGCATTAAATTATCTTCAGTCTTTGATATCAATAAATGTCAATGGCCTGAATTCACCTATTAAAGGCACCAGTAGGAAGATAGATCAGAAAACACAACCCAGCGATACACTGTCTACAGGAAGCCCATCTAACTCAACAAGACAAACATAGACTCAAAGTGAAAAGATGGAAAACTATCATACAAGCCAATGGCCCACAAAAAAGGTCAGGAATAGCTATTCTCATATCTGACAAGATAGACTTTAAAATACATAAAATTTAAAAAGAAAGGGATGGAAATTATTTAATGCTCAGAGGATCAGTCAATCAAGAGGACTTAACAATTATTAACATGCATGCACCCAATGAGAAGCCATCTAAATACATCAAACATCTACTGATAGAGCTACAGCAATATATTAACAGCAACACAGTCATAGTAGGAGACTTCAACAACCCACTCTCTCAACTTGACACATCATCTAGGCAGAAAGTCAATAAAGACATGAGGAGATAAATGAGCAGATAGATAAGCTAGAACTATTGGACATTTTCAGAGTCATTGATCCCAAGAAACTGGAATACACATTTTACTCAAGTCTACATACGTCATTCTCAAGGATAGACTATATATTAGGCTACAAAGAAAGCATCAGCAAATTCAAGAGTATTGAAATCATCCCAAGCATCTTCTCAGGCCACAGTGGAATTAAACGAACACTTAACAATCAACAAAAGATTAGTAATAGTCCCAAAATGTGGAAGCTCAACAGTACACTACTTAACAACTACTGGGTCAAAAAGGAAATAAAGGAAGAAATCAAAGTGTTTCAAAAGTTCAATGAAAATGAAGACACAAGCTATCAAAATATTTGGGACACAGCTAAGGCAGTGCTGAGAGGGAAGTTCATAGCCATAAAAGCACACATTAGGAAACAAAAAAAAACACAAATAAACAGCCTGATTTCACAGAATAGAAGAAGGAGAACATAGACGAAGGAGAACAAAGGAACCCTAAAGCAACCAGAAGGACAGAAGTCACTAAAGTTAGGGGAGAAATCAATAACATTGAAAATAAGAAAACCATACAATAGATCAACGAAAGTAAATGTTGGTTCTTCGAAAGAGTAAACAAAATCGACAAACCTTTAGCCAGACTCACAAAACAAATACGGGAGAAAACACAAATAAATCACAATGTCAATTGTCCCTAGATTTACCCAAAGAATTAATACAATACTTCTCAAATTCTTAAACTGGACTAGAATTCCATATTCTGCTTCAGGTCCTTTCTATTCTTCTTTTGCCTTCTCATCAACATACATTCTACACAAGTTATCTTAAATAGCTTTAAAAATCTCTCTTCCCTAACTAAGTGTCATCTCTGTCTACCGCCTCTAACACCTGCTGCATCTTTGCTTTTGTTATGGCCACCATGAAACTTTCAGTCCCTGGTCCTGGCAAAGGAAATACTGTTTGCCAGGGAGATGGAGGAATGTTCCCAGTATAATGAAGTCAGAGCCCTTCACTTAAAACTGATTGTTCTTAGGACTAAGAGGAAAAAGTAGTATTAGAGCAGTAGAGACTTGCAGGAAACAGGGCAAAAATAGACAATGTCTAGATGTGAGAAGGAAAAAAGAAGTATAAAGGTAGTCTTAGTGCTGACATCCTTTTCTTCTTCCAACCTTGAAGATGAACTTGCATCTAATGCTCTCCTTAAGGGATGAGGGAACAGTTGAGGTCAGAGCTGTGTGGTCGATGATTTGCAAAGACGGTTTCCAAAATACCCCTCTCTTTATGTGCACATTACCTTGAAATCTAACTTTGTCCTCAGCTCATCAGGAGGTGAAGTTCTCATTTTATTTGAATCTGGGTTATTTATGTGACTTGTTTTAGCCGACTAGTGTGTAAAAGTGACACTGCATGACTTCTGACTCTAGGCTTCAAGCCGCCTTGGAACTCCCACTCTTGTTCTCTCATCAAACCACTGTTACCACATGAAGGAAAAAGACCACAAGGTGATAAAAGCACAGCAACCATTGACACCAATTGTCAGACATGTGTCAAAGGCCACCTTGTGTCAGCAGGTCCTCATGATGATTTAAATAGCTACATGAGTGATCCTAGAAAAACTGAGGCTGGGGGGCCAGGTGGTGGCACACCTGGTTGAGCGCACATATTAAAGTGCACAAGGACCCAGGTTCAAGCCCCTGGTCCCCATATGCAGGGGGAAGGCTTCACGAGTGGTGAAACAGGGCTGCAGGTGTCTCTCTGTCATCTCTCTTCCTCTGTCTAACCCTTTCCTCTCAATTTCTGGCTGTCTTTATCCAATCCATAAATAAAGATAATTTAAAAATTAAAAAAAAGAGTAACTACAATTCAACTTAAAAAAAGGGGAGTCCGGCGGTAGTGCAGCGGGTTAAGTGCAGGTGGCACAAAGTGCAAGGATCAGTGTTACCCGGTTTGAGCCCCTGGCTCCCTACCTGCAGGAGAATTGCTTCACAGGTGATGAAGCAGGTCTTCAGGTGTCTATCTTTCTCACTCCCTCTCTGTCTTCCCCTCCTCTCTCCATTTCTCTCTGTCCTATCCAACAAAAATAAAATAGCAAGGGCAACAAAAGGGAATAAGTAAATAAATAAATATTAAAAAAAAAAAGAAAACCGGAGGCTGGGAAGATAGCATAATGTTTGTGCAAAAAGAACTTCATGCCTGAATCGCCAAGTCCCAGATTTGATCCCTAGTACCACCATGAACCAGAGCTAAGTTTCTGAGTGAGAGAGAGAAAAAGAGAGAGAAAGAGAGAGAAAAGACTGCTATAACACTAAGGAAAGATAAAAAATATGCTGGGGGTATGGATCAACCTGCCAATGTCCATGTCCAGTGGAGAAGCAATTATAGAAGCCAGAGCTCCCACCTTCTGCATCCTGAAAAGAATTGTGGTTCATACTCCCAGGGGGACACATGGGGAAGAAAACCAGAGGGCTCTGTACTTTCATTCCACCCAGGACCCAAAGTGTTTGTCACCAGGAATCTTGCTTTCATACCATCACTGAAAGGGAAGCAAGTCTGGAAAACACCAGTAGGAGCCAAGCACTGTTTCTCTTATCTGAGAGAGAAGAAGAAGAAAAAAAAGGAAATGCCTGGAGGTAGTGAAGGCCAGACCATTGAAAAGTGGATAAAAGGAAAAGAAATAAAAAGAAAAAAATATACATAGGTATAGAAAGCTAGTTATAGAATCAGCCCATATTTGTGATATTGGGTGAACTTCTGCAGTTTCCAACAGAGGGGGGTGGTAACACAGAACTCTGGTAGTGGAAACCATATGGAATTATACACCTATTATCTTAGAGTTTTGTAAATCAATATTAAATCACTAATAAAAATAAATTTAAAAAAATCTGAGGGACCAGGTGGTTGGGCGCACATGTTACAATGCACAAAGACCTACGTTTGAGCTCCTGGTCCCCACCTGCAGGAGGAAAGCTTTGCAAGTGAAGCAGTGCTGCAGGTGTCTCTCTGTCTCTCTCCCTTTCTACCACTCCCTTCCCTCTTGATTTCTGGCTGTCTCTATCCAATAAGTAAATAAAGATAATAAAAAAATTTAAAAAAATCTGAGAGAGGCTCTATGATCAAACATAGATCCCCTTCTTTGCTGTGCATATAGCCCAGGCTCAAGCCTAAGACATACCACACAGGAATGGTATGACACTTGGAGAAATTCTTGGTCTGTGCTGTCTATTCCTCATTCTCTGTTTCTCTCTGTCTCTATCTCTAGCTATAAAAATTTGACCAGGATTGGTGAAATTGCATAGTTGAGACGCCTTGGTTTTACACACACACACACACACACACACACACACACACACACACACACACACACCACAGCATAAAAAGTATAGCAACAACTAGCAAGATTCTGCAGCAGTACAGAATGATTGAATTTAGTATATAGCTAGCTCTCCATAACAACTCCAGGAAGAGAATCACAATAGTATATGAATAAGCAATCTCTAGCTCTTTAACATGTTGGAGGATAGGCTATTCTGACAGGGTTTTCCTTGACTGTGCATTGTAGGGTGAGGTAGTTATCTCTTCCTGTTCTTTGAGGCTGTGTTTATAGCCCTGAAAGGGTGTAACCTTCTTAGCAAAAGGATGTAGGGATTGGTGTGACCAAATATGTCACCTTTTGCTGAAAACCTGTCTATGTGTCCCCTTCCTGGGAGGCCCTCACAGAGCAGGTAGAGAGGTAAAGTGTGTGGGACATGATCCTCCAGTTGTGATGCTGCCAGAGAAACATGGTCAGGGCTAATAAAAAATATATGAAAACATAAAGATCTTTTTCAAATATCTAAGCCTGTTGGGGAGAAGCACCCTTGTTTTGTGGTGGACTGTGTAGTAATGGTATTGGATCTATTGACCACTGTCTCTCTGTGTTAATGACAATGAACCCGGTGACTCCTGGTTCTGAGTCAGATATTACCATTTTGAGAGAACTGGTTACATGCCAAGCTAGCCACATGCCAAGCTAGTCACATAGCGAAATTTCACATCACCCTCATGCTGACTTTATGAGATGTCGTATTTAGATCTGTCAGATGTGATCAGTTTAGAAAAATTAACTTGCCCTAACCCTGGAGGCAAAAAAAAAAAAGTTAATTTGCCCAAGGTCCTTTTTCTCCTCTATGGTACATTCTGGAGTTGAAACCTAGGTTTGCTTTAATTATTGCTTTATGCTTTCTTCCATGGAATTTGTTGTTTTGCTCTCTAATTTCTAAGAAATGATCTCCCTAATTAGTATTACCCCACAGCCCTCCAGGTCACCCTGACCAAGAACTATGGATTTCATGGTTGAAGAGTTTTGGTGTAGTTCTGAGGATGGTCAGCAGTTATCAGAGTCACCGGTTGAATGCAAACCATTGGGTCTGCCTTGTTGGACATAGAGAATGCCCTAACTTTGTTCTTGGAAATTTTTTCTTTACAGCAACTTGACTAGGGCTAATGATAATGTCCCAGGGATTTATACCTCTCCTTGATTCACTGTGGTCTCCTCACCACATTTAAATGGACTCTTTCTATCACCAGGGTTATAAGGTGGGATGGAGTACAGTGGAGTGGGGTGGTGAGGGGCTCAGGGTCTCCAACAAGACTCTAGCAAACATTGTTTCTTCTATTCCTGATAGAGATAGAGAGAAATAGAAAGGGAGAGAGAGAGGGGAAAAGAGAAGGAGAGATGTCTGCAGCACTGCTCCACTACTTATGAAGCTTGTACCGTAAAGGTAGGTATCTGGGGTTTGAACCCTGTTCTTCTGCATGATAATGTGTGAACTGTACTGGCTCTGCCACTGCCTGGCTGCTTGGATGTACTCTTTAACCCATAGGCAGAAATTATATTGAAAGAGAACACTTGACCCAAGAGAATAATAAAAACAATAAAACGGACAAACCCTCCTAATAGTAAACAAAACAACAACGAAAACCTCCACAAACCTAGATTTGTGAAATAAATGCTTGATTAAAAAGATTTCTTTTATGCATAAGAGAAGATCAAGAGGTGTGGTAGTTTGTACACTTTTGTTCTACCCCACAGCCTCAATCTATAAAGGAAGGAGAAGGCAAAGATTTCCAGTTGCATTGAACCGACAAAAAGATTTTTTTCCAGGTCATGGGCTATATTGGGTAGACAGTTCTTAGCACTCTTCTGTTTTACACAGGTCTCATTTCTGTTAAAAATGTACCTGCCACAACATTGATTTCAGTGAATGCTTGAGTATATGACAATATAGACAATAATAGAAATGATACAGCAACGAAGAGAACCTGGAAGAAGTGTGCCCAGCTCCTTTATGACAAAGAAAATCTCAGAGGCTGTTACTTCCTGTGATATGGAGGAACAATGCCAAAGATGACTACCTTGACAAAGCTCACCATCTCAGTAGTGAATAAACCATCACAAAAAGGGCCCCTTTGCACCTCCTTTTCCAGGTGGGTACACAAGAGGTCATGGTCTCTACCCTAACCCCTTCCCAGCAATTGGGATATGTTGTCATGACAAGAGAAGTTCATTTCCAGCTTCACTTTGTTGGCTTTGGTGTGTATTTGTCCTTATTTAGTTCCTCCTCTTCTGCATGGCTTGTTTCAGTGGGTCTGGTGAGACCTTGCTTTGGGAATCTTAATGAAAGATACACTTTAAAAAATTATGGTTCACTCGCCTCTCTAGAGCTCTGATCCACTGGGAAAAGATAGAAACAGACTGGGGGTATAGATGGACCTGCCAACAACCACATCCAGTGGAGAAGCAATTACAGAAACCAGAACTCCTACCTTCTGCATCCCCAAAACAACCTTGATCCATACTCCCAGTGGGGGAGAAGTGACAGAAGGAAAACGATAAGAGGGCTTTGAACTCCAGCTCCATTAGCACCCAGAGAGAGAAAGGAAGAAAAGGAGAGGAAAATATGGAGGTAGTAATGTTATCCTGAATGACTAGGAAGGGAAGAAAATATTGGATCAGGAAGAAAAATTGTGCAATTACATAAAAATATAGACGGGTATTTGGAGAGATGATGGCTGGCCCATATCTACAACCTTAGGGGAACTGTGGTGGCTTGCAATGGAGTGACTGAAGATTCAGAACTCTGGTGGTGGGAATAAGTGGATTTATACCCCTGTTGATATGTAAGTTTGTAAATCAATATGAAATCACTAATAAAAATTTTTAAAAATACAGCTCATAGGATACACACACAAGTTATGCCTAAGCATGTACAGGCAACACTAACCAAGGCCAATAATTTAATATTATTCACTACCTAAATACATTTATAAGAGATTTTTGAAAATAATACATATGGAGAAAGTAGGAGGTAGTAGGTGTATGGGGGGGTTGGGAGAGACAAAGAGAGGTTGAATATTGCCTTAGAAAAATAAATTTCAATTGCTGTGTATTTTTAAAAAAGGGTTATTTCCTTAGAGGTTTCTTAGTTTTATAAAATTATCTCTAGTATAAACCATCCACCAAGTGAAGTCAGTACGTCTTATTTTGTTGACTACCATGTACCCATGCAGCAAAATTAAGTCAAGATACATATATATTGTTAATATCTCTAAACATATAAAGAAAGATTATTCTGGGTTGGCAAGATAGCTCACCCAGAGAGTGCACCACTTTGTTACGTGCAGTCATGGTTGGTAATTTTAAGTCACAAGAATTTATCAGAAGCCTGCACATCTGACAGATAAACTTGGTAGAAATTGCAACCGCAGCCCTGAGGCAGGTACCTGGACTAGCAGGTCCCAGGCTGTGTCTCCACATCTCTGGCTTATGTACCAGTCTCTCTGCTAACTGTCCCCCTCTGCCCTGCTCTTTCTGGTCACAGATCTATCAGTCTAGCCCTGTCCTGCATAGCAAAACCTGGCCCTGGAACATCCCTTCTCTTCTATTTAGTGAGAACACCCCTTCTTTGTATACAAAGCGTCATTTCTGCTCAGTCTTCCTAAAAAGTTACCCAGGCACTATCTGCTCCTGATTTGAAGCCTGGATGTGTGGTCTTTAAAAATCCCTGCCCTAGCTCCACCACTAACACGCAGTGGCAGACAATGAGCCAGTCTTTGGCATTTATCCCTGCCTTGTCTCAGTTACTCTCTTTCTCAGTAGGTCTCCCTCTGCCCTTCAAGAATTCACACCCCTCCTCTGCTCAGCTACCCAGAACCAGCCCTGTGGGTCCACCTGCTGTTCCTCATCTTTCCTGTCCCTCTCAAACTGATCACCATATTAGATATCCTATTGTTCATGCCAAATCATTTTCACTTTTTTTTTTGCCTCCAGGGTTATTGTTGGGGGCTTGGCACCTGCACTATGAACCCACTGTTTCTGGAGGCCATTTTTTTCCATTTTATTGGATAGGATAGAGAGAAATTGAGAGAAGAGGGAGAGATAGACACCTGTAGACCTGCTTTGTGACTTGTGAAGAATTCCTCCTGCAGGTGGGGAGCCAGGGGCTCAAACCCAGCTCCTTATTCTTTGTACTATGTAAAATTAACTGGGTGCACCACTGCCTGACACCCCCATTTCCATTTTTTAATTTATTACCTTTATTTATTGGATACAATTATAAATCAAGAGGGAAGAGGAGATAGGAAGAGAGACAGAGAGACACCTGCAGTCCTGCTTCATTACTTGCAAAGCTTTCACCCTACAGTTGGGGACTGGGTGCTTGAACCTGGGTCCTTATGCACTGTAACATGTGCACTCAACCAGGTGCATCACCACCTGCCCCAATCCTCCCTTTTTAATTCTGAATCTCATCACACATATAACCCTGAATGTGACTTTCCTGAAAAGATTGATGCCATCTGAACTGAGATTTTTCAAATTCTCCCCATTGCCTTATTACTCATCTTTTCCTCTTTATCTCCTACCTCAAAAAAGAAAGAAAGAGAGGAAGAAAGAAAGAAAGAAAGTAAGAGAGAAAGAGAGAGAGAGAAAGAAAGAAAGAAAGAAAGAAAGGAAACATCGCTCCACCTAGGGCTTTTTGTTTGTGTTTACATGATGCAAAAAACAGAGGTTTTGAAGTCTGATTTTTTTTTTCCTGCAGTGCTGGGATCTGGTGCATGAATGGTGCCACTGCTCCAGCTAAATTCTTTATATTATTTTAGAGAGAGAAAGAGGAGAGAGAAAAAGACTAGTAAAAAGGATGGGCAGGGGAGTCCGGCGGTAGCGCAGCAGGTTAAGTGCACATGTCGCAAGCCCAAGGACCAGTGGGATCCCAGTTCGAGTCCCCGGCTCCCCACCTGCTGGGGAGTCACTTCACAAGTGGTGAAGCAGGTCTGCAGGTGTCTATCTTTCTCTCCCCATCTCTGTCTTCCCCTCCTCTCTCTATTTCTCTCTGTTGTATCCAACAACAACAATAATAACTACAACAGTAAATCAAGGGCAACAAAAGGGAATAAATAAATAAATAAATATTAAAAAATAACAAAAAAAGAGTTAAAAAAAAGGATGGGCAAGAGAAATACCACAGCATCACTCCACCATTCACAGTACTTCCCTATTCCCACCTAGGGTGTTTCCATGTGCTCTTGATAGGGTCTTAGAGCAATCTCTCCATCCAAAGTTTGATTAATAAAATATGACACCAAGTATGCTCCTGGGAAAACATTTTTATTATTTTTATTATTTTTTAATTTTTAGATAGAAACAGACAGAGAGGGAGAGATGCCATAGCATAGCTTTACTTGCTACGGTGTTTTCATGTGGTATTTGGACTAAAGCCCAGGATTTTGTGTTTGACAAGGTATAGCCTGACTCCAAATCTTAATTCTATCATTTGTTCTAGTTATGTGTCTGGATTCTATTCTCCAAGTATTACTTTTTTAATCTGACTTCTGTAATTGCTTCTCTGCTCAACATGGGCATTGGCAGGTCAATCCATACCACAGCCTGTCTCTATTTTTCCCTAGTGGGATAAGGCTTGGGGAGGTGAGGTACCAAGACACATGTTCTGATTTGTAAAATGGGGGTAGTACTTCCTATTTCTTAGAGTCTGTTCATAAGGAATCATAAGCTATATAAAAAATGGCTTGACACATAGTAGCACATCATTAAAATAAATGGTACTTAGCCCTTCTCTCTACTCAAAATCTCACTCTCAATCATTTGTCAGCTTTTGAATGCAATTTCTGCCACTTTGGAACTTCTCCAAGGGCTTGAACACCTCATCTACTTCTCAGCTGGGTGACCTTAACTTATTTAGTGTCCATAAGCTCTAATCTTTGCAAACAGGTAAAGAAAATCCACTGGTTTCATGAGGTTGTTGTGGGAGTCAAGAAAGCCTAGACCAAAAAAAGAACATTTCTGTAGCACTGTTGTGTATGCTATCTGGGTTCTGTGTCTGTGATGCTTTAAACTGGAAAAGCGCAATTACATTACATTCTTCAATCAGCATGTATTTATTGAATCAGCTTGTTCTGACCCAGTCACTGTCTCATGTCATGAGGATATAGTAATGTGACAAACATTCTTGACTTTTTACCTAACAGATACCTCCACCCTATCCCCCTCCTTTTTTCTAAATAACTGTTCAGCTTTGGTTTATGGTGGTGTTGGGGACTGAACCTGGAACTTTAGAGGTATGAAAGTCAGTTGCATAAATCTTTGTGCTGTCTCCAAACACCTCATATCTTTTTTTTAAACAAAATTTTAAATTAATTAATTAATTTGTTATTGGATAGAGACAGAAAAATTGAGAGAGAAGGAGGAGATAGGAAGAGAGACAGAGAGACACCTGCAGTTCTGCTTCACTGCCTGTGAAGCGACAACCCTGCAGGTGAGGAGCCGGGGGCTTGAACCGAGATCCTAACCGGTCCTTGCGCTTTGCGCCACATGCGCTTAACCCACTGTGCTAGTGTCTGACTCCCAACACCTCATATCTTTATTGTTCTCCAGGCCCCAGTTTGTGCAGGCATCAGGATGCAGATGCTTCAGGAAGATGGGCATGTTATCTTCTCTAGAGGCAAATCATGATTGACCAGAGCTGATCCTGTTCATCCTGTTCAAGTCACTTTGCTTTGGGGGGGGGGTGTCATGACCTCATCTTGACAATGATATCAAAGGAAAGTCAGCAGGAATTCTGAAGAATATATCTAAGAGTCATGAGGGGATGAAGCACAATTTCTCCTCTCTGTTGGTTGGGTCAGGACATGGAGGCTGGTGCTATAGCAATCATTCCTCAGTGAGAGAAGAACAAAAATATCAGTCAGTTCAAATGCTGAAAACACATTTTGTCTGTGTGTGTGTGAGAGAGAGAATACAATCACCTTTGATTGTCTGAGTCACTTTTCATAGTTTCATTGTGACATGAACCTGAAAACATCTTACTTGCAGTATGCTAGATGAATGAAGTCCTTCTCTTCATGTAACTTACACCTGTCAGTGGGGAGTCAGCAAATAAGCACACCAGCAAGTCCATATATACTATTAAGCTAAAAAAACGACAATTGCAGCACAGAGAACTATAGAAGACAAGGAAGACAAAAGTGATGGAGGGATACTATTTAAAGGACAGCTTCTTTGAAAAGATCTATTTTTGTGATGCATGCGTGAGTGCATGTGATAGAGAGAGAAAGAGAGAAAGAGAGATGGAGAGAGGCAGAGACAGAGAGAGAGAGAGAGAGAGAGAGAGAGAGAGAGAGAGAACACTACAGCATCTCCAGCATCCTGGCACATGGGATACTGGGTCTTCAGTTTGGTTCCTCATGCTTGAGAGCCCAGGGTTTTATCTGTCTCCCAGGTCTCAATTATTTATTTATTTATTTACTTACTTACTTACTTACTTACTTATTGAAGGGTGGGAATTTAGGTGGATGATAACGGCACTGACTGAGATCATTAGACTGAGGTGGGAGTAGGTGTTTATTTTGGGAAGCAAAAGGGGTTAGAAACCAACACTCCTCTTTCCAAGAAGCATACACTGACTCTCAGAGATTGAGATCTCAGAGAAGAAATGTGTGGGTAGTGGGGTCAATACATTCAGTTCATTATTGAGCTAGGGATCTTTATAAATATGAGTTTAGGATTCATCAGCCTGTAGGTGGTAGCTAAAGCCATTGGAACCGAAATATTATATGGAAATTGAGAGGAGAAAGAGAAGAGAAGGTAGTTGAGAAAGATATCCCAAAACCTTGGGTTAGTGGGAGAGAGAGCTAAGCATATGGAAGCTGAGGAAGCAGGTGTAAAGACAGTTACAAGAGTTTTTTTTTTTTTCTGGAATCCATGGGAGAAGAAAGCATTTCAAGGGAGAGACACTTATCTAATATAAGTTAAGTAAGACAAACCTTGGGGCTTGATGCTTGGACTTGACAGTCTGAGAAATAACTCTTTTCAGGGCTCAGTTTGGGGAGAGCAGAGATCTGGGCAGATTTGATATGTAAGCCACAAAGGGTTCTCCTTAGATTCTTTCTCCTCAGTGGATCTTGGGGATCATCAGCTGGATGTGGAGAGTGAGGACAAGGCATGGCTGTGACCTGGTTAAGTGGAAGGTGATACGAGTAGGGAGACATAGCAGAACTATTAGGTGGTATGAAAGCCATTTAAGATGAGTGGACACAAGTGCAGAGAGGGGCCACCTAGTTCAGATTTGTGCTGTTCAGAGATGGAGCTATAGGTCCACATTCTGCATTGCTGTGTCTCTCCTTTTTTTAAAAAAATTTTATTTATTTATTTTCCCTTTTGTTGCCCTTGTTGTCTTTTTTTATTGTTGTTGTAGTTATTGTTGTTGTTATTGATGTGGTTGTTATTGGATAGGACAGAGAGAAATGGAGAGAGGAGGGGAAGACAGAGGGGGGAGAGAAAGATAGACACCTGCAGACCTGCTTCACCGCCTGTGAAGCGACTCCCCTGCAGGTGGGGAGGCGGGGGCTGGAACCTGGATCCTTGCGCCGGTCCTTGCGCTTTGCGCCACCTGCGCTTAACCCACTGCGCTACCGGCCGACTCCCCGTGTCTCTCCTTTTTATGGCCATTGGATTTAACTGTGTTGTTTCCTTCCTTTCTTCTTTCCTTCCACCCTCCCCTCTTTCCTTCCTTCCTTCCTTCCTTCCTTCCTTCCTTCCTTCCTTCCTTCCTTCCTTCCTTCCTTCCTTCCTTCCTTCTTTCCTTCCTTTCCTCCTTCCTATTTTACCTACTCCTTCTCTTCCTTCTTCTATTTGCATCCGGGGCTATTGCTGGGGCTCAGTGCTGGCACCATGAGTCCACTGCTCCTGGTGGCTATTTTTTCCTTTTTTTAAAAAAAAATAGAACAAAGAGAAATTAAGAAAAGGGGAGACAGAGAGCGAGAGGAAAAACTTGACACCTGCATATCTGCTTGGCTGCTTTTGAAGTGTCCTGGTTGCAGGTGAGGAGCCAGGCGCTTGAACCCAGATCCCTGTGTGGGTCCTTGTGCTTTGTACTATGTGTGCTTAACCAGGTGCACTACCACCCAACCCACTCCTGTGTTTTCTAAGTCTTACCTTTTCCCTTCGTAATTTGGAATCAGTCCCTGCATATTTGTGAGAAATCTTTTGGCCTTACATCCTGCTAACCATCACAGAAGCACTGTAAGAAGCCCTTGGGTCAGCAGAATCTGTTCTAAGGTCTGTTAGGGCCAGGGCTGTGTCTCATTCATCTTTGCTGCTCCACAAAACTGGACACATTACATGGCTTTTGGGCCAATGTCCAGGCCTGCTGCCATTAGTCCTCCAAGTGGTGTTTAAAACAGAAACATGTTCTTGAACTTGCCTTCTTTCCCATGGTTCTATGCATCTTGTAACTTTTAATTTTGAGATAAATATAAGTTATGCAACTTAGTGAAGAGATAGATCTCTGTCTCCTTACCCAGTCTCTTCCAGTGGTCACATCTTACAATACCAAACTATGACATTGGCTCAGTACATGTGTATATATATATTTTATATCGTGCTAGGGATTGAGCTTAAAGTCTTGTAAATGTGTGGTATTACCTAGTGGCCTTTGCAACCCAATTTTCTATCTTCTTATTTTATTTTTGTAATAGAATGTTTTATTGAGAATATGTCATAACTTAGTCAACCTATCCTTTTTTTTTTCCAGCTTCAGTATCACTTTATTAAGGGAATTTTAATTTACAGAATGGTTGTACCAGAAGGGTACATTTCCAAATTTCCATAATATAAGCAGCAGCATATCTCATTCTATTTTTTCAAAGATTCAATTTTTTTTATTCATAAAGAATAATAGGAAGAGAGAATGAGAATGAGAACTAGACATCACTCTGGTATATGTGCTGCCAGGAATTGAACCCCTAACCTCACTCTTGAGAGCCCAATACTTTATCTGCACCACCTCCTGACCATACATACGTATCTCATTCTCTGCCCAACTGTACTTTTTAATATTTATTTATTTATTTATTTATTTATTTTTATTGCCACCAAGGTTATTGTTGGGGCTCGGTGCCAGTACTGTGAATCCACTGCTCTTGATGGTCATTTTTTCCTCCCCCCCCCACTTCTTTCTTTCTACTTTTTAATAGATAAGACAGAGACAAATTGAGAAAGGACAGGGAGAGAGAGAGAGGAAGGGAAAGAAAGATAGATTTCTATAGACCTGCTTTACCACTTGTGAAAGCAGACAGCTTGCAGGTGGGGAGCAGGGCCTCAAACACTGGTCTTTGAGCTTGGTAATATGTGCACTTAATCAGGTGTGCCACCACTGGCCCCTCCTCCCCAACTGTACTTTTTAGGGAGAGAAGCTAATAGACTGACAGCGGAGAGACATCATAGCACTGTTTCACCATACTTGGAGCTCATCTGTGGTACTCTGATGTAGTTCTGAGGTTTGAACTCAGGTACTTGTGCATAACATGGTGAATTTTTTGTCGGGTAAACTATCTCCCAGTCCATGCATATATAGTTAATGTATTACCTTTAGCATCTCAAACAAGATGCTTAATTAATTCCATCACCATAAATATCTGCCAATGCAATTCCTTTATAATTACCCACTAAGCCCCCTCCAAACATCCCTAACCTCTTGAAACCACTAATCTCCTGAGAATTTCTATAAATGTTATTTCATTAATGTCATGTAAATAGAGTTATGTAGTTCATGACCATTTGAGGCTGGATTTTTTTCACTCAACACAATACCCTGGAGAGCATGTCTGTACCAGTGGTTCAGTAATTTTTGTTGAATGTTGAGTAGTATTCCACAGCATGCATGCATATGTGTGTGTGTGTGTGTGTGTGTGTGTGTGTGTATCACGGTTTGTTTACCCTTTTACCAACTATAGGACATTTTAGTTAACAGTGTTTGTTGCTGACAAACTATAATGCACAAGTTTTTGTGTGGACAGAATTTTTTTTGTCTTTTTATTTATTTATTTTATTTATTTTTAAAAGAATTTATTTATTCATTCATGAGAAAGATAGGAGGAAAGAAATAACCAGCCATCACTCTGGTACATATGCTGCCAGGGATCGAACTCAGGACCTCATGGCTGAGAATCCAATGCTTTATCCACAGCCACCTCCCAGACCATAAAATGATTCATTTTTTAAAAAATTTATATTTATTTATTTATTTTCCCTTTTGTTGCCCTTGTTGTTTAACACTGTTGTGGTTATTGATGTCTTTGTTTTTGGATAGGACAGAGAGAAATCGAGAGAAGACAGAAAGACAGAGAGGGGAGAGAAAGACAGACACCTGCAGACCTGCTTCACCTGTAGGTGGGGAGGGGGCTTGAACTGAGATCCTTAGGCTGGCTCTTGTGCTTTGCACCACATGTGCTTAACTCACTGCGCCACCATCCGACTCCCTTTTTGTCTTTTTATTTATTGGATAGAGACAGATAGAAGTTGAGAGGGGATAGAGGGAAAAAGAGACCTGTAGCCCAGCTTCACCTTTCGTGAAGCTTTCCTCCTATAGGTGGGGGCAAGGGGCTTGAATCTGGGTCACTGCACACTGTAATGTGAGTACTTAGCCAGTTGTGCCACCACCTGGCCCCCAGAAATTTTCTTTTCTTTGGGATAAATGCCTAGGAGTTCAGTTGGTGGTAAAAATATGTTTAGTTTTTTAAGATACTGCCAACTGTTTTACAGAGTAGCTGTGATATTTTATATCTTCATGAGAAAGGTCCTGGCTTCTATGTAGAATAGTAAAATTTTATTACATTACATTTAGTTAATTTTCAATTTATGACAATTAAAACTTTGGCTATCACATAGGTATAACGAATAAAATAAAGTAGAACTGGGAATTGATTTTTAGCATTGAATTTCACTTGATTATATAGCCTACTTCCAAGAACTGCATATAAATATGTATAAACCTGGTTCTTGAAAGTGAATTGATTGAATTTTTTAAAAAAATGCATGCAAATGAAAAATTTAAATAGTGGATTAGAATTTTTCCTTGCTTTAATTTGAATGAATGATGCCTTAGCAGAGATAACCACAGAAGGGGATTATAGCTGGGTACTAGTATTTTATTAACAAAACTGAAGATAGTGGAGATGTTCTATAATGTCAGTGACTAGGTGTCAGTGACTTAGAGTTGCTCTCTGTCTTCTGTATATAAGTCACATGGCTAGAAGTGTTCACTGTCTCCTTCTGGAACTCAGCTCCTTCAGTTATATATGGTTATCCTGGACAATTTTTTAAATAAAAAATTGCTTGCACACTTACTAAAACGCAGATGCTTCTGGTTCTCTCTCAGATTCTGGTTAAGCATGTGGTGGGGTGGTGATGGGGGAATCTGCATCTTATCAAGTTCTAGTTTGAATCTGATGAGTAGAGACTTTAGGACAAAGCAGCACAAGATGGTCGCAAATATTCTAAAATTCTTTACTAACTAGTATGGAATGTAAGTAGCTTTAAGCAGGTAAAAAATTCTGTAAAACATTAGGTAATATTTATTTACATAAATTTTTTTATTTATCTATTTTAATGAAAGGAAAGAGAGAGGGAGACAGAGAGTACAGAGTATTGCACAGCTCTGGTTTATGGTGGTGTTGGGGACAGCACCTGGGACCTCAGCCATAGGCATGAAAGTCTTTTGCATAACCATTATACTGTCTCCCCAGCCCTATTTATTGGTTTTTATGAAAAGTAATACAGCACAATGGTAGATAGATGAATTCCCCCAAAGGGACAATAATCTCACTGACTAAATAGTAACTGAGTAATTACTAGGTATTAACTGAACATCTGTTCCCCAAAGCAATCACTATCATATTTTCTGGGATTCCATATGTATATGTATATGTATATGTATATGTATATGTATATGTATATGTATATGTATATATAACAGTATATCTGGTATACACAAGATGCATATTTATATCATATATATTTCAGTACATAAGTGACATGTTTTATATATGCATGAGTTTTATGCATCTATTTACACTAAGAGGATTTGTATAGAATGGTTCCATATCTTTTATTTAATAAAGCTGTGGAGTTGGTTTACCATTGCATATGTATCACAATTTATCTCTCTGTGTACTGCTGTGAAACACTTTTGGTATTTTCCAGCTTTGTGATTACAAAGAAGAACCACAAGGCACATTTTTGAAAAATATGGATATGACTGAACTTCTGTAAGAATGTTCATTGTAGCTTCTCACCATGCACTTTCAGTTTTGATGAACATTGCCAATGACCTGCAGAGAGGTTGCATTAAACCAAATGTCCACTGTTGCCAAGTGGGGCAGCTCATTGAGCATGACATCATCAGCACTTGGACTCCATCAAATATTATTATTTTGGGGTCAATATGTAAACTATTTTGAGCTAATTTTGGTATATGATGTTAAGTGATAGTCTATTTGTATCAATCTATAATACAAATAGACCATCCCATTTTCCCAATATCATTTACTGAAGTAGCCTTTTTTCCTCTACTAAATAGTTTTGGGCCCTTTGTCATTTATTGTGTCCAAATATATGTGGGTTTATTCCTGGGTTTTTTATTCTGTTCCATTGTTCTGAGTGCTCTTTTTGTTCCAATACTATGTTTCAATTTCTGTTGCTTTGTAATATAAACTGAAGTTAAGTTAAAGAGTGTGCCCCTCCTTTTTTTTTTTATTTGCACTTGCATGTGGTATAAAGATAACTAAAGTTGGGAGCTGGGCGGTGGCGCAGCGGGTTAAGCGCACATGGCACAAAGTGCAAGGACCAGCAGAAGGATCCCTGTTCAAGTGTTGGGTAGTATGCCACCTCCCCCTGGCTTCTGCTTAACCATATGCCTATATAGGGATTTACTGATCCAAAGCTTTGGTCTATTTACATAAATCACTTTTACATTTACATAAAGCACTCCCTCCAGGGCATTGGTGGTTCAGTGATAGGATTCTCGCCTGTTCCGCCCCCTCTTTGTCACACTCTGATTTTCACCAGTCACTTTTCTCTCCACCCTCTCTATATCACATCCTGTTTCCACCCTACTTGGAGAGTATAAAAACAGCTGCTCTTCTGATTAAAGACACTTGAAAATTGCTTTCTGGCTCCGAGAGTTCCAGAGTGTATCTCCTGCGGAAGTTAGTGCGGCATGAGTTCCTGATCCCTCTCCCACGCAACAGCCTAGATCGGCTCCAGTTGAGTTCTCTCCAAGCCAGAGAGCACTAGCTCGGGAAGAAGTACCCTCAGGCTATCCCGGCATTCAAGCCCCCCAGCTCCCCACCTGCAGCGGGTTCGCTTCACAGGCGGTGAAGTAGGTCTGCAGGTGTCTGTCTTTCTCTTCCCCTCTCTGTCTTCCCCTCCTCTCTCCATTTCTCTCTGTCCTACCCAACAACAATGACAACAATAGAAAAAACGATGATAAACAACAAAGGCAACAAAAGGAGAAAAATTACAAAAAAAAAAAAAAACCCAAAAAAATAAAGCACATGAACTTGCCAAAAATAAGAGAAGTAGTTAGACTCTCTCTCTCTCAGACTCTATAAGAATTATGGTGCAGGGGGCCAGGCGGTAGCGCAGTGGGTTAAGCAAGTGCAAGGACCTGAGCAAGAATCTTGGTTCGAGCCCCTGGCTCCCCACCTGCAGGGGGTGGCTTCACAAATGATGAAGCAGGTCTTCAGGTGTCTGTCTTTCTCTCCCCTTCTCTGTCTTTCCCTCTTCTCTCGATTTCTCTGTCCTATCCAACAACAATGACAGCAATAATAACAACAATAAGGATAAACAACAAGGGTAACAAAAGGGAAAAAATAGCCTCCAGGAGCAGTGGATTCGTAGTGTAGGCACTGAGCCCCAGCAATAATCCTGGAGGCAAAAAAAAAAAAAAAAGAATTATGGTGCTTGGAGTGGGTGGGATGAGATGATGGAAATTTGGAAGTGGGTCTGGTGTGTATACTCCTGTAACTTGATAATCTTGTTAACCATTATTAAATAACTAATAAAATTATATTAAAACCTCTGAAGTAAAGTGCATATTTTTCTTAAAAAGTCTTTTAGTTTTGAGATTGCTATTGATCTAAAGGTCCCAAAGATCTACTCCTTCATCCCTTACTACTATAGAGCAATAATCTGTTTTAAACTCTTTCTTCTCTCTGATGGTTCCTTTCTGAAACTAAGTACCAGAGTGTGAGAGAATTCCTTCCACTTTTTTTTTAAAATTACTATCCAGCTTATCACTGGGACTCAGTGGCTGCACTACCAATCCACAGCTCTCAGTGGCTCTTTTTTTCCTTCTTCCTTTTGTATTTTCTTTTTGATAGAGCCAGAGAATAGTGGAGAGGGAAAGGAGACAGACAGACAGATAGAAACAGATGTAGCATTGCTTCACAACTTTTGAAACTTTTTCCCTGTAGGTGGGGACTCGGGCTTGAACCAGGGTTCTTGCACATGATAATGTGTGAATTCGACTGGGTATGCCACTCTGTCCTGAGAATTGATTCCCCTCTTTCTTTTTTTGAAAAAAAAAAAATCAGTTATTGAGGTGTGGTGAACATCAAAGAGCTGTATATAACTAATATTTACAACTTGCATTTGGAAATAAATGTAATCCATCATCATTATTATTTAAATTTTTATTAGTGATTTAATAATGATTAACAAGGTTGTTACTATTATGATTATTGTGTATGTAATGATCACAACCTCATTTCTGTTGCCTTTCCACTAGCAACTCCAGGCCACAATTCCTGATTAGCAACTCAAGTCTTTCTTCCCCTTGTTACTAGTGAATGCAAAAATCCCACTCATTGAAAGAACTTGGAGGTCCATCAGTTTAAAAGAAGATTTAGGGGGGTGGGGGGGGTAGCACAGTGGGTTAAGCGCATGTGGCGCAAAGCACAAGGACTGGCGTAAGGATCCCAGTTCCATCCCCCGGCTCCAATACCTGCAGGGGAGTCGCTTCACAGGCTGTGAAGCAGGTCTGCAGGTGTCTGTCTTTCTCTCCCCCTCTGTGTCTTCCCCTCCTCTCTCCATTTCTCTCTTTCCTATCCAACAACAATAATAACCACAACAAGGCTACAACAATAAGGGCAACAAAAGGGGGAAAATAGCCTCCAGGAGCAGTGGATTTATGGTGCAGGCACTGAGCCCCAGCAATAACCCTGGAGGAAAAAAAAAAAGTTTTTGTTTCTTGTTTCATCCCTATTTCCTTGCAGGGCTCTGTTTTGATTGAACCAGCAGATAAAGTGACATCAGCTGAGCCACAATCCCATTGCTTTCAGTGGCACCTAATCCAGTTGAGCTCACATAGTCTCCCTCAGGGGTCACCAGCTTTGAGCACACAGGCTGCCAGGCTGGCGGTGCCTGCTAAGAGACCAGAGGCTGCAGTGGGCCTGAGAACAAGTGGCAGGAAAGGGAAAGGCCCTTGTTGACTCACTCACTGGGCAGCCAAGTGCTTAGTAACAAGCAGTAAACAAAGGCAGCAGCTCAGTGGAGTGAAGAGCAAGGCATCTTGCTCACTGTGGAAGAATTGTCCACCATGAAGGTCTAGATCAAGCCCTGGAGACTTGTGGACACAGCCTTCAAGACAAAACACAGGTACTGCTTTCACTTTTCACATTCCTCCTCCTCTGTCTCAACTTAGAGAAGGGCAAATTCGCGTATGGGGTCTGGGTGTTAGAAATAACAATAACACAATTGGAATAGGCGCTAATTATAGTGCTAATAACTTTGCAATACTATTGGAAGAATAAATGAAGACACTGTTTAAGACTATTAGCAGGGCCTGATTTAGATGGTGCATTTTTTTTTTTAACTGAGCACTGCTCAGCTCTGCTTCATGGTGTTATCAGGGATTGAAACTGGAATCTCAGAGCCTCAGGCATGAAGGTTTTTTGCATAATCATTATATTATCCTCTAGGACTAGAGAGAATTTGTTTTTTAATCAAAGTATGGGCTCAGTAGAAGAAGGGGGCTTAGAGTCAAACCATGTTTGAGTCTTGGCTTTGCTATTGTGTATTTTAACTTTTTGGAGATGTATCTTTAGACAAAAGATAATTTTATAAAACGAGTAAGATAATTCATTACAGGATTGTTTAAGATACATGGGGAGACATATGTGAGGTACTTAGCACGTTTTTGGAACACATGTGCAGTACCATAAATGATAACTTTCATTATCTTTCAGAAACAAGTATTTTAACTATTGCTTAAAGGTCAGTGGTTTGAGATAAAGTATTCCAGGCCATGTCTAACTGATTTCCAGAAAACTATGGGGAAAAATGCCAATGACTCACCTAATCCTATATACATGCTAAAGGGAAGAAAAAATCCAACCCTATAAACAACTTCTTTTTAAAACAATACTTTAAACAACTTTTTTAAAAAAACAATACTTTAAACAACTTTTTTTTTCTTTAAAGCAGTGGTTTGATTCAGAGATGAAATTTGCATGTTTCTTTTAACTACATCCTCTGGCTTGCTGCATATAATAGCCCAAGCCAGTCGATTAGTTCTCTGTCAATTCAACAAGCACTTACCAGGTATTTCCTGGTGCTAAGCCAGGTAGCAGGTGCTGGATATACATCTCTCTGCTTAGAGGACTTTTCTAATAAGTGAGAGAACCAGAGAAATGGCGCTGAGTAACAGGATGACCTTGTGTTGGTAGCAAGTATAGTGGTAGCAGGCTCCTGGAAGAGATGGTATGTGTGCAGGGATTGAATGGTAGGTGGACCAGCAGAAGGTGGAAGAGGGGTGGCGAAAATGTACCCAAGAAAGAGAATGGCATATGCAAAAGCCTACTGGCATGAATAAGCAAAGCATATTCTGGGAACTGCAGGCAGTTCAACACTACTTCAGGGAGGTGTGAGTGTGAGCATCCGATGAGAATGGAGGCTGCAGAAAACAAAGCAGATTGAGGAGGGCCTGCCACTGTTTGAATTTTCATTGAGCAGGTCCTATAGAGTCATTGATAATTTTAACGAAGAGGACTGTCATGATTATGTTTGCATATTAGGGAGATTATTATGGGTAGAGATGGGAGTGTGGGATGAGAGGGAGTGAACTCTGGAATGATAATGGATAGTTTAACCTAAGGAAATAACCATGTGGATGGAGAGAATTTCCAAGCAGGTGTTGCCAGTACTGTGGAACAAATCAACATGAATCTGTACACATATATAAATGCACTATAATTCTTACTAGTATGAAAGATGCCTATTGTACAATTTACAGATAAAATTGAATACTCTTTGTTGTCAGATCCATGTAGCAAATTCATTACTAAAATGCATTCATTGATTTCTGTTGAAGTTGTGTATCCTCAGTCATCAGTGTTTGAACTAATCCATAAACATAGTTCCAGCTTACACTGACAGGTAAGGAGACATTTATACAATGAAGGTGAATTAATTTTAATTATTTTAAAATTTTCTTTATTGGGGGATTAATGGTTTACAGTCAACAGTAAAATACAGTAGTTGTTATCTATGTAACATTTCTCAGTTTTCCACATAACAATAACCCCCACCAGGTCCTCCTCTGCCATCATGTTCCAGGACATGATCCTTCCCCACAACCCCAGAATCTTTTACTTTGGTGCAAAACACCAACTCCAGTCCAAGTTCTGCTTAGTGTTTTCCCCTTCTGTTATTATTTTTCTACTTCTCTCTATGTATGAGATCATCCCACTGCCTACCCCCTCTCTTCCTTTCTAAATCACACCTTCACCTATTACTGCTTTCAAATGTCCTTCCTTTTCCCTCCTCTTCTGTGTTTGGGCCCTGATGGACCTGGGCTTCAGAACCCTCTGGTTATCTTCCACTAACATTTTCCCCCTCTGGGAGTATGAACCAAAATTCTTTTTGGGGTGCATCTTCTCTGCTGGACATGGATATTGGTAGGTCAGTCTCTAGCCCCTCCCACCTCCACCTGTTTCTGTCTTTTATTGGGATAGGGCTCTGGAGAGGTGAGATTCTAGGACACATTAGTGAGGTCATCTGTCCAGGGAGTTCAGGATGGAATAATACTAACATCTGCAACTTGGTGGCTGAAAGGCAGTAAGATATGAAGAAAAAAAAAAAGCCTGTTTAATAAGCAGGAACCAAAAAAGTAGGAATAGAGTAGATTGGAACATGGATTTTAGAATGGAAAGGATCTGGGAAGTCTATTTTAGGCATGTTCCTGTTAGCCCAGGACTTTAGTAATTTTTGCTTGAGTATAATAGCTAACATGAAGGTGGACTAAAAATATTGTCTGGGAAGATGGTGTCAGAACTAAGAATAGAACTAAAAAGCCAGATTTGGGCAGTGGGTGAAGGTGAATTCTTCACTGATTTTATCAATGATGCAAGTGACTTCTCTACTGAGTTAAGTAATATTTTTCAAATTCTAGAAAATTATTTCCTCAATTTTATTGTTGTTGTTCACAATGTAATAGCCACAGACATAATAATAATATACTTTTAGGTTTAATCTGTACAATTTTCTTCACCACTTCCTTGAGTCTAGATAATTAACAAAGTAACAAGCTAAGCCAGACTTGCAACTTCTGCCCATTTTTGTGGTGTAAATAATCTCACTATGGCCAATTCCAAATTCCTAATGTGATATAATTGAACATAAACTAGGAAGAGATATATGCATTAGCAAACCAATGTACACTTTTCTCATTATTACATGCAACTAATTTGAATTAAGTTCCAAGCATAGACAAGGTAGTAATATAATTAAAAAGTGATGAGTTTTGAGTATACTGTTAAAACAATCTAATTTTTAATATAATTTGTTTCTATAGCCATCTTTTTGCATTGCCTATACTTAACAACTAGCTTGCAAAATTCCTGGGAATGTAATAATTGACTCTCACTGGTCACTAGGAACCTTTTTCAATATGTATAAGAAATCAAGAGAGTTTTAAAGTGGTAGGGATGGGAATATGGTAAATGGGAATTAAAGAAAGGAGTACTAGGGAAGGAATAAAAAACTGTCTCTTCTTTCTTTTGAGAAGCCTGCCATTCACAAATATGGATTCAACTTTGAGTTCAGAACTACCCTCTTAGTTACTATGCTTTACTGTTAGGGCTCAGTTCATTCTCTGATAAGACTTTCTTCAATTTTTTCTCAATTTAATCTGCCCTGAAATCAATGTTTTTTTTGTTTTGTTTGTTTGTTTTGTTACTGACAGCTCAATCGATAATTTTCTGCCTTGACTATAGAGTTACACTTCTGTGAGTTAAAATAATGGTAACAGGATTTTGGAGGTGGTGCACGCAATAGAAAGCACACATTATTATGAACAAGGTCCCAGGTTTAAGCCCCTGGTCCCCCACCTGCAGAGGAGAAACTTTAGGAGTGGTGAAGTAGTGCTGTATATGTCTTTCTTTCTCTGTCCTTTTCTACTTCTTTCAGAAAAACAAGAAGACAAAGGGTAAAAAAGGTCACCTAAGGTGGTGGAGTTAGTATGTGGATACTGAGCCCCAGCAATAAGCCTAGTAGGAGAAAAAAGAAAAAAAAAGCTGCAACAACCCAATGTCCTTAGGAATAGAAATGAAACCAGGAAGGAAGCTACAGAATTCTGGGGAAGGAATAGTACATCAAATGGTCGATTTTAGACTAAGTTCTCATATGTTCTTCTTCTACAGGTTTTAATAAAAGGTGTTAAAACCAGTGTTTGAAGGGGCTGGGTAGTGGTGTACCTGGTTGATTGCACATGTTACAGTGTGCAAGGACCCAGGTTTGAGCATCCAGTCCCTACCTGTAGGGGGAAAACTTTGCGTGTGGTGAAGCAGTGTTGTAGGTGTCTCTGATGTGCTGGATATTTTAAATGTATTAAATGCATCAGTCTCACTTCTGTATGATGCTTGTCCTCAGAGGAAGGAAGGCAAATTTGGCTGTAGAGAAGAAGCTACACCAGGAGAGTATCTCCACACAGCCCATGACATGGACTGGAATATGGATAAAAGCCCTAGAGATAAGTCTGCAGCAAAGAACTGGGAGCCCTCATAAGGCTTGTTCAGGAATTTGGGATCTGTATAATCATTATGCTATCTACTCCCCCCTCCCCCTCACACACTTTTTTCCCCTTTTTACCCAGAGCACTGACAGCTCTGGTTTATGGTAGTCCTGGGGACTGAACCTGGGACTTCAGAGGCTCAGGCCTGAGAATCTCTTTGCATAAAGGAATATAGAATCTAAAATGACCTTATGGGAGCATTAAAAAGTCACTGGGTGTTCTAAAGCAGAATGACATATTGAGATTTGTGTTTTAGGAGTCTGTCTCTGTAGGATGAAGGCTGATTTGGGACAGCGGTTCAAGACTGGATGTGGGACCAGAGAAATATCTCACACGGCACAGGGTGTGCCTTGCCAGGTGCATATGATGCTGCTGCTATGTCACTAGGGGCAGCTCTAGTGCTCTCGTGTTTTTCTGTTTCTGTATCTGGATGGAAAAGTGACCCAACAGTAGTAAAATCCCACATGTGTGAGCTTCTGGATTCACATGAAAAAAAGAAAATGATGATGTGAGGAAATGATTTAGAAGAGTTTAGTGGTTAGGCAGGCTGGGGACAATTATAGTTTAAAGCAGGTCAGTTAGTGAGGCTAGAGAGAAATGGATGGATTTGAGAGGAATTTGTTAGCTGCTTTGATTAAGTGGTTAGTGAGTTAAGGGTTAGGGAGGAGACAAAAATGATACCTCTTGGTTTGGCTCAAGCTGCTGGGTAGATGTTTGTACTATTTACTTGTACCCGGAGGAGGAATAGGAGGAGGAGGAGATAGAAATAGGAAAGAGAAATAGGCTGGGGATATGGCTCGACCTCCTAACACCCATGTCTAGCAGAGGAACAATTATAGAAGCCAGAACTCTCACCATTTGTACCCCCAATATATTTTATTTATTTGTTTATCCCCTTTTGTTGCCCTTGTTGTTTTATTGTTGTCGTTGTTATTGATGTCGTTGTTGTTGGATAGGACAGAGAGAAATAGAGAGAAGAGGGGAAGACAGAGAGGGGGAGAGAAAGATAGACACCTGTAGACCTGCTTCACCACCTGTGAATTGACTCCCCTGTAGTTAGGGAGCCGGGGGCTCGAACCGGGATCCTTATGCCTGTCCTTGCACTTAGTACCATGTGCGCTTAACCCACTGTGCTACTGCCTGACTCCCTATACCCCCAGAATAATGATCCATATTCCCAGTATGGGAGGAGGGAGAGGGAGGAGGAGGAAGAAGAGGAGGAGGGGAAGAGGAGGAAGAAGAGGAAGGAAAGGAGGAGGAGGGAAAAGAGGAAGGGGAGGTGGAGGGAGGGGGAGGAGAGGGAGCAGGAGGGAGAGAAGGAGGAGGAAGGGGAGGGGAAGGAGGAGGGGGAGGAGGAAGAAGAGGAGGAGGAAGAATTAGAGGGAAAGTAATTTTAGCTTATTTAATTATTTTATTGGGGTGATTAATGGTTTACAGTAAATACAGTTGTTGGTACATGTGTGAATTTTCTCAGTTTTGTACAAAACACTCTCACCCTCAGCCTCCTGCACCATCATGACCTACTCTCCCCCCCCGACAGAGTCCTTTACATGGTATAGGACAGCAAATCCAGTCCAAGTCCTACTTTGTGTTTCTCCTTTCTGTTCTTATTTCTCAACTTTTGTCCATGAGTCTTGCTTATCCAAGTGGAATTGTCTATTAGGCAGCAGGGAACACTAAGGAGACAAGTCTGAGTTGGGAAAAAGACTTTGGAGTTCATAGATGGATCACATGACTAGCTACAGTAGTGGGGACTGAAATTTTATTCCTTCTTTGGTTTGTTATAGATATGCAAGTATCTTTTCTTCCCACTCTTATCACCTTAATATATGGCCACATTCATAATATGTTATATTATACATAATAATTCATAGTTTATTAGACTATGTGTACATATACTATGCATGATAATATAACTCACTTCACATAACAGAACTTAAGTTTTATTTTATGAAGAAAAATGAGCATCACTCAAGGATTTTGGATTTTTCTCTCTGAAGAGAATTGTACACAATATAGTAGTTAGGCAGAAGTATGACTTTTTGAAATTTATTTTATATTTTATTAGTGATTTAATATTGGTTTACAAAATTACAAGATAACAAGGGTACAACTTTGAACCATTCCCACCACCAGAGTTCTGAATCCCTAACCCCTCCATCGTAAGCTACAGCAGTTCTCCCAAGGCTGCAGATATGGGTTAACTATTATTTCTACACTGTCTATATTTGTAGATATTTGCCCTCCCTTTTTAAAGGTCTTCTTTTCCTTTCTACGACACCACCCATACACCTCCTACTACATCTAAATGTCCCTCCCTTTTTCTACCTTTCTCTGGTTCCTAATGTAGTTGGAGTTCAGACCCCTCTGATTATCTTCCTGCTATCATTTCTCCCCTACTGGGAATATGGATCATTATTATTTTAGGGGTACAAAAGGTGGGAGTTCTGGTTTCTGTAATTGCTTCTCTGCTAGACATGGGTATTGGCAGGTCGACCCATACCCCAGCCTATTGCTATCTTTTCCTAGTGGGACAGGACTCTGGAGAGATGAGGTTCTAGGACACATTGGTGAGTTCATCTGCCCAGGGAAGAGAAGTATGACTTTTCTATTGCCTTTATCTGGAGATTAAGTATGGTTTAAGGAAATGTGTATAATACTAAGTTGACAAAAGGTAGACTATACTGATTGCATATAGCTGTAATTAGTCTCCTTTATTTTAATAACACTACCTCTACATACTTTTTAACATTTAGATGATTCTTATTAGCATGAGTCTTCCATGAATTCAATTAAATTCTGTCTCTTCAACTGGGAATAAGGGTCATTTTTTGTTTTGCCTTTGAAGGAGTCTCAAAAATCTGTGAAAACTGTTTAGTGTGTAATGAACTATTCCCTTTAGAAGGCATTACCCTAAAGGATAATTGTTGAGGATTCAGTCAATCCACTCTGAGTCCAGATCCCATTATAACTAGTCCTGAGGCCTAAAGAAAGGTAAAGCAGCAATTTCCTAAAGACAATCAGATGGAAGGAACACAAGTAGAACATCAAGTGCATTAATAACACTGAATTATGTTTTTGACATTTTATTTCAATTCTTCAGATTATGTGAAGGAAAAAGTCTGTTCAGAACTACAAGCCTTACACATTTCTCAAACTAATTAGTGCTCTCACAGTGGAAAATCAGGCTTTAGCCTCAGAGCCCATGGAAGTCATTATTACATGGCAAGATTTCAATGACTGAAAAAAAACAGTTCTAATTATCTTCTATTTAGATCTAGAAACACTACTTTTCTTTTTACTATATGGTTACGTAGTTACTTTTATTTGTTACTGTTTAATTTTTTTTAAAAGATTTTATTTATTTATTAATGAGAAAGATAGGAGAGAAAGAACCCAACATCACTCTCCCCGACATCCGGGGATTGGTCTCAGGACCTCATACTTGAGAGTCCAGTGCTTTATCTACTGAGCCACCTTCCTGACCACTAAAGTTGTTGTTGTTTCTTAGTGATTTCATCATAATGGTTTACTTGGTTATAACATTTTAAGGGTATAGTCCCACACTGGACCTGTCATCAAAGTTCTGTGCCTCCCAAGAACATAGTTTATTTATTTATTTATTTACTCTCAGCAGGGGAGAGGGAGAAGGAGAGGGAGAGGGAGAGGGAGAGGGAGAGGGAGAGGGGGAGGGGGAGGGGGAGGGGGAGGGGGAGGGAGAGGGAGAGGGAGAGAGAGAGAGAGAGAGAGAGAACAAAGAGCATTCAAGGGAATGACATTCAAGCTTTCCTCAATGCAGTGGAAACCAGGGTCATGCATATGACAAAACACCACACCACCCAGGTGAACAATTTCACTAGTCCTACAGTTTTCTTCTAAAACAAACAAATGTACTGAAGTAAAAACAAAAACAAACAAAAAACGTGCCACCTTATTAGCACAAATAATATAGTAGTGTGACAAATACTGTGAAAAACTGAAAGTGGAAGAAACATTATCCTAATAAAATCTAAATTTTTTTTCTTTAGTACCCATTCTCTGATGAAGAAACACAAAATTGTGCCTTGAAGGACCAAAGAAAGGTTGAACATTTGCTAGTCGTCTCTCCCACCCCAACCCCATATACTTGTTTGTCACAGCCATTTTGTGAGTTGGTCTATAGCACCTTCACTTTATAGATGGGAAAAATGATATTTTTAGTTTACTTAGCACCATATTTTTATTTTTTTTGGAAACCATTTCTTTTCTCTTTCTTTCTTTCTTTCTTTTCTTTCTTTCTTTTTGCCTCCAGGGTTATCACTGGGGCTTGGTGCCCACGCTACAAATCCACTGCTCATGTGGCCATTATTTTATTTTATTTGATTTTCTGGATAGGACAGAAAGAAATTGAGAGGGAAGGGGAAGATAGAGTGGGAGAGACACTTGCAGACCTGCTTCACCACTTGTAAAGTGATAGCCCTGCAGGTGGGGAACTGGGGTCTCCAACCAGGATTCTTAAGAGGGTCCTTATGAGAGTCCTTGCACTTCATACTATGTGTGCTTGACCCAGTGTGCCACCTCCCAGCCCCCTGAAATCATATTTCTAAATCTGGTAGTGAGGCATCACCAGTATGGGAAATGCATTTATGATGCTGTTTCATTTGTTACCAGATAATGCCAGACTCTGAGAGAACTCTGGAAGGAACTCATTTCAGTATGAGCCCTGATGGTAGCTGAGGCATCAGCCCCTTCTGGTGTTTCCTGGTTTGTTGTTTGGAACCTTTTGTTCAGATGTGAGACCAAGTGTGGACAGATAGTTTTTAGTGAGAGTCCTGCTCTCAAAGTGGATAAAATGGAGGCAAAGAGAACAAAGGAAGGAAAAAAGTATGATTCTGAGAGTTTTGACTCATGGGGAGCCCTACATCTTTCTCTGGTTCCTCCTAAGGATATTTATTTTGAGACATGGAGATATTTTAGGAATTTTGTTAAGGTTGAAAATGGGATGTTTATAGCACCTCAGTCCTGGTAGACAGATGGAAACAATTAACACATCTTAAAGTCATAGTTGAAAACTGCTCAGCAGCCCTGATCCTTAAAAACCCCTCTCTGGGTGACTGGAGCAGAGATGGAAGTAAAAGGGAAATGAGATATACTCGGAACTTTTGACTTGCTAATACTTTAATATAATCTTCCTATCAGTTCCATGAAGTAGCTTCTGTGATTAGTTCTGTTTCCTAGATGGCAAAATGGAGACTAAGGCTAATTATGTGCCCTATATCCACGTTCACACAGCCAGGAAGTTGGGGAGTTGACATTCAACCTCCCAAAATTCATGTCTTTTTTTAGTCAGTAAGAGTGTAGAATAAAAATGAACTTGTGGTTGGTTGCTTTTACCTCCAAATTCTCAATCCTGATTTGTAAGTTCTGCAAATATTGCCTTATGTAGAAAAAGGACTATAAATGTGATTAGATCAAAGGATTTTGAGATAGGGAGATTATACTGGATTATTGTGGTGGCCCTGAAATGTATTCAATAGGTATCTTCATAAAAGGGAGATTTAGAAATAGGCTGGGAGTGTGGACCGGCCTGCCTATGCCTATGTCCAGCAAAGAAGCAATTACAGAAACCAGACCTTCCACCTTCTACACCCCGTAATGATCCTGGGTCCATACTCCCAGAGGGATAAAGAACAGGAAAGCTTCCAATGGAGGGGATGGGATACAGGTTCGGGTGGTGGGAATTGTGTGGAATTGTACCCCTCTTATCTTATCGTCTTGTTGATCATTATTAAATCAATTAAATAAAATAAATTACAAAAAAGGGTGAGATTTAAAACAGAGACGAGAAGACCAACATGTGATGACAGAGGTAGAGACTTCAGTAATGTGGTCACAATCTAAAGAATGCTGACAGGCATCAGAAAGTTGCAGAGACACTGAAGAGATTCTTCTGTAGAGCCTCTGGAAAGCATATGATTCTGCAAGTTATCAATTTTTAGATAAGAAAATAAATTTCTCTAAGAGTGTGTAATGGTAAATTTCTGTCCTTTTAAGATATCACATGTATGGCCATTTGTTACAGTAGTTATAGAAAACCAATATAGAGCTTAAGACAGAATCCCAAAGATGGTATTTGAAGGATGATAAGAGAATAATACATACTGAGAAAATCTGAAAGAACTAGGAGTCTCAAATAACAGGTAGGATTCCAAGGAGGTTGTCACAAAGGTTGCCACTAACCACATGTCTTGTGATATGCCATGGATCCACCCCACCCAGTTGTTTTTAACATTTAGGCCTTCTATTCCAGGGCAGAAGTATCTAAACTTGTTAGTTAGAAAGGATCTTGGAGGGGCTGGGTAGTGGCACACTGGATTAAGTGCACATAGGATGAAGTGCAAGGATCTGCTCAA
Source organism: Erinaceus europaeus (assembly GCF_950295315.1). Lineage (NCBI taxonomy): Eukaryota > Metazoa > Chordata > Mammalia > Eulipotyphla > Erinaceidae > Erinaceus > Erinaceus europaeus. The sequence goes on along the minus strand of NC_080162.1, from coordinate 95,813,896 downwards.
GGATCCGGTTCGAAACCACCCCTCACCCCAATTACCCACCTGCAGGGGTGTTGCCTCACAAACGGTGGAGCAGGTCTTTACGTATCTATCTTTCTTCCTCTCTATCTTTCCCTCCCCTTTCAATTTCTCTCTGTCCTAAAAAAAAAAAATTAAAAAAAAACAGGCTTCAGGATGATTGAATTTGTAGTGCAGGCACTGAGCCTCAGTGACAAATGGATATGGGAATGTAGTTTAATCCCTTAGCTGACTCTTGGTGATTATCTCTTAGCTGTCCAGGGGATTTGGACAGGGCTTTTCATGAGTAAACCAGGGGCAGATGTGAGCTTTGCTATATGACAACCTTGGACGTAAAAAGAAAGAAAGAAAGGACTTTGGAGACCCTAGAGACCTAAGTCCAAGGGCATTCGAGAGGAATGTAAATCATAAGAGACACACACTTTTTTTTTTTTTTGCCTCCAGGATTATTGCTGGGGCTTGAAGCTTGCACTACAAATCCACTGCTCCTGTAGGCCATTTTTTCCCATTTTTGATAACCTTGTTGTTATTATTGTTATTGCTATTGTTGTTGTTGGATAGGACAGAAAGAAATTGAGAGAGGAGGGTAAGACAGAGTGGGAAGAGAAAGATAGACATCTGCAGACCTGCTTCACTGCTTGTGAAATGACCCCCCTGCAGGTGGGGAGCCAGGGGTTCAAACTGGGATTCTTGAGCGGTTCCTTGCACTTTGCACCAGGTGCGCTTAACCTGCTGTGCTACTGCCTATCCCTGAAACGCCCACATTTTAAAGTCAGACACCATTAGTTGTGTCCTGGTTGAAGAAAAGGGGTGGTACTAAATGAGGGCAGAATACTGGAATGGGATTAAAATCTAACATTGAAATATCCATTGCATAGTCAGTTAATAGATAATCAGGGGTCTGGTTGGTAATGTACCTGGTTAAGCTTGCACATTACATACAGTGTGCAAGGACTCAGGTTCAAGCCCTTGGTCCCCACTTGCAGGGGGAAAGCTTCACAAACAGGGATGCAGGTATCTTTCTGTCTTTCTCCCTCTATATTATCCCCTTCCCTCTTGATTTCTGGCTGTCTCTATGCAATAAATATTAGAAAAAACTTTAAAAAATAGATAATCAGGATTATCAGACATGTTCACTTCTTGAGAAGCCAGTGATTTATAAACACTTAAAAGCCAGCAACAAATGGATATGGGAATGTAGATTAATCCCTTAGTTGACTCCTGGTGACCATCTCTCAGCTGTCCAGGAGATTTGGACAGCGCTTTTCCTGAGTGGACCAGGGGCAGATATGAGCTTTGCTATTGCTACAGATTATCTTTAACGCAGGACTGGAAAGAGGTAAAGTGCAGTAAGGTGTTAGACACCCACCCTCAGTCTCTATCACTTCTCTCTTCGCTTAGTCAAATACTAGTATGTCAGTATCAGAAAGATTTCTGGATAATGTGAGATAGTACAATCAGTTGAGTGTACCCTTACCGTGTGTGTGTGTGTGTGTGTGTGTGTGGCTTTGTACCACATGAGAGCACCATGGGTAGCACCAGGTGAGCTCTACTGATGGGAGACCAGTACTGCAACATTTCTTACTCTCTTTCTTTGTGTCTTTTCCTCCCTCTCTCCTCTATTTCTCTTTCTCTTAAAAAAAGGCTTCTACACCCCATAAAGCTCTGTGGTCCATACTCCCCAAAGGATAAAGAATAAGAAAGTTTCCAGTGGAGGCGAGGGGATATGGAACTCTGGTGATGGGAATTATATAGAATTGTACCCCTTTTATCATACAGCCTTGTTGATCATTATTAAATAACTAATGTGAAAAAAAAAGGCTTTTTCTTGGCTTGGCATAGTGTAAGTAGCATTTCCTCTGCAAACTAGCGGGTAGATCAATTTTCTTTTTAGCATCTAGAAAAAACTAAACTGAAATTTCCCTTCTTAGGCCTAAGAGGTACAGTGGGTGGACTCTCCCCTGGTCTGCTACTCCCTCTCAAACCTCTTTTGCACCTTGCTCACTTCTCTAGCCAAGCTCCTGCTCTACCCAGCTTGTCTGTGTTCTTGGAATCTGCCAAACCCTGATATTTTGTTTTTGTAGTCTCTGTATCTGACAAGATTTCTCCACACTGACTTTTTAGTACAATCTTCAAGTCTTCAAACCGTGGCCACTCCAGCAGCTGAAGTGTACATGATATTGCATCACCTTATCGGGTGGTTCTTGACAATTTGTCACTCCATGAAATTATGTTATTGGTGTACCTGTTCATTGTCTGCCTCCCCAACTTCTGCTCACTAGAACGTAAGGCCCTATTAGAATGTAAAATAGAATATTATGTTCCTTATCATACTGTTTGTAGCACAGAGCTTAAACTGTACTAGGTTTTCTGGAAGCATTTGTTAAGTAAGGACTGGCAGAGTAAAGGTGTAGAGACAACCACACAAATGAAACTCAGGGCAGTTGCCATCAAGAGCAAGGGCATGGGCTACATATCTAGTCAAGTCAAATATGGAGGAGGGGCTTCTGGAAACCAAAGGTCAATAAAAGAGAGTGCCTGGAAGACAGGGTACAGTTCAACATGGGGACTTATGGAAGTGAGTCCAAGGAAATCGGGTCTTGGAAGGAAAAAGGAAACTTTTCAATTGGTAGATGATCACAGAAATCTTTGAAGAATGCAATTAATGCAAAGCACTCAGCCTGTGTAGGTAAAACCAAGGGGGGGGGGAATGCATAAGAAATGAAGATGGGGAAGTAGAGCAGCTCTCAAAACTTTTATCTGTTTGATGAACTCTTTCCCCAAGTATCCTCACCCTTAGGAAGCCTAGATTTATCTGTGGGATCTCTCCATGCTTTGATTCCCTTGTTAGCACATGGCACAGCAGTATCTTGCCCACCAGACCATTTAGAAAAACTTGGAGAGAAGCCCAGAGGCATTGCAGTTGGTGAAAGGCTGATGATAAGTGTTCCACAGTTTAGGATTACCATACATGAAGCACTCAGACTAGTGCCTGGGATACAGCTGAGCTTTATACAACGTTTGCTAGTGTTTATTATTAGAAGTAGTATCAGTTGGCTCTGAAATGGAATTTGTAACATTTCACAGAGAAAACAATGTTAATGTGAGTCCAAGTAGCTTCTTGAGAACTGGTGGACTGGAGAGAGGGCCCCAGAGTGTCTCAGATAGGCCCATAGGGCGGCTGCCAAGAGCTTTCAAAGCTCTGAATGATTCCTTGAATGAACATGCTTTCTCCAGTCACTGACTTATTCTGTGGCAGAATGTGACATTTAGCTGTGACACTGGAGTTCATCATTTGTACAAACAAGTAGAAAGCACATTTGTTTTTCTGCAATATGATCATGTCTCTGTGTGTATTGAAACAGTATGACAACTTTTTATTTGTTTTTTTTTTTGTCGTTGTTGTTTTTAATTGAAATGAAGACAAATAGTTAACCATGGGTTCAGGGTTCATTTGATGTGTTAACAGTGACCTTGACATTTCCAACAATGAAAATAGCAACTTTGTCCTCAAGGAACTCTGTTTGACCAAGCCATTAGACATCTTGATCAATTAAGTGGTTCTCTGGATGTTTGGATGCTCCCTTATCTACCCCAAATGGCGGCCGTGGCAGGGGTGGGGTGGGGAGGGGGTAGTCTTTTTGCTGGTTCACAATTGCTGGCAGAATTTCAGGACAACTCTTTTCAGACAATTTAGCATAACTGACGAGAGGTGTTGGATTCATATTTTTTTAAAAAGGAGTACATCTAAAAAATTAGCTTACAATATTTTTAGCACTGCAATAACTTAAATTTGTTTTAAACTTTGTATTATAAAAGAGTAGGCGTAGAGAACCACTATGACAAATATATACTTTAATGAGTCATTTTGACACTTCTGTAACTGCCTCCCAGGGTAAGAAATAGAACTTTTCTAGTCAATCCAGAAGGCTTTCAAACTATTCTGTTTTTGTCACAGTCTTCTTACTTCCCAAAGATAAGCAATTTTCTGACATTTATAATCATCATTTTTGTGTGTCTTTATAGTTTTATCCTGCAAATGCACACCCATGGACAACTGTCTTTAGTCTTGATCATTAAAAAAATGGATATGCCTTCTACGGACAGGCTCCTCCATCCATTCTTTACTAGTTCTTAAAAATATTGAGTATTGAGATAGGCAGTTGAGCTAAAAGTATTGTCTATTCACAACATTGCATAACCGCCACAGGAAATTCCACTCATTAGTAGACACTGCCTACTTATGCCTCTCCAAAACCCTTCCAGGCACTAATCTTTCTTTTTCTTTTTCTTTTTCTTTTTTTTTTAATTATTAAAAAAATATATATTTTTTTCCCTCCAGGGTTATTGCTGGGCTCGGTGCCTGCACCATGAATCCACTGCTCCTGGATTCCACTGCCATTTTTCCCCCCTTTTGTTGCCCTTGTTGTTGTAGCCTCGTTGTGGTTATTATTATTGCCATTGTTGATGTTATTCGTTGTTGGATAGGACAGAGAGAAATGGGGAGAGGAGGGGAAGACAGAGAGGGGGAGAGAAAGATAGACACCTGCACACATGCTTCACTGCCTGTGAAGCAACTCCCCTGCAGGTGGGGAGCCGGGGACTCCAACCGGGATCCTTATGCCGGTCCCTGCTCTTTACACCACATGCGCTTAACCCACTGCGCCACCGCCTGACCCCTAATCTTTCTTTTTCTATTGATTACCTATCTTAGATAGTTCACATAAATGAGGGAATATAATACACAGTTTTCAATAACTGGCTGATTTCATTTAGTATAGTGTTTACAAGATTCATCAGTCTTACATGGCATATATTGTGGTGATTGTTTCATGGGAATCTACTTATCTTTGTACTCACCATGTTGTAAGCACTAAATATGTATAGCATTTTGTGTGTTGATTGAATTTTCATAAAGTAGTCTTTAGAAATTTTCATCTGGGAGGCCTGGTGGTGGAGCGTCTGGTTGAGTGCTCACATTACCATATGTCAAGACCTTCGTTCAAGCCCCAATCCCTATCTGTAGGGAAGATGCTCCACAAATGGTGAAGCAGGTATGCAGGTGTCTCTCTCCCTTTCTCTCTCTCTCTCTCCTCCTCCTCTCCTTCCTCTCTCAATTCCTCTCTGTCTTATTAAAATATTGAAAGAAATAGGGAGGGAGAGAGAGAGAAAGGAAGGAAAGAAGAAAGAAGAAAGAAGGAAAGAAAGAAAGGAAGGAAGGAAGAAGGAAAGAAAGAAAGAAAAAGAGGTGGCTGCTGGGAGCAGTGGATCTGTAGTGCAGGCATCAAGCCCAAGTGGTAAGCCTGGTGACAGTAATTTTTTTTTTCACCTATCCTGTAGTTTGTGGTAACTTCATTCCATTTTGTGACTGAAAAATATTTCACTAATCTTTGTATTTCTATCTGTTGGTTAATGTTCATTTTAAAAAAATGTTTTATTGATTGCTGATTTGACAGAGATAGAAATAGAGAGGGAAGTGGGAGATAAGGAGAGCACAAGAGAGGTGAACCTGCAGCCCTGCCTCACCACTCATGAAACTTCCCCTTGCCCTTTACTTTACAACAATACCAACAGCATGCTGGGTAACATTGTAGATGCTTCCCATTTTGCCATGGTAACATTTGTGGAGCATTCCTTTTTGAACACTGTCCATTCCCTTTATACCTACAATGCCATCTTTCTTATTGATATGCATAAATGTGGCCAAAGGAATAACTCCATGTTTTCTAAAATAGCTAGAGGACATACAGCGGGTTCCTCCCCTCTTTCCCTTTGCGTTAGTCGTTTTGGTGATTTACTGGAAGATGGCTTCTCCAGCCAAAAAGAAGGGGTTCGGGTTTGATCCTTTGTGCAGTCACAGAACCCTAGCAATAACCCTGGTGGCAACAGTAAATACATAAATAAATACATAAATAACTTCCACTCTATCATTCAGGGCGACTGTTCTTCTAGCGTTTGCCCTTCTTCCGTAGCCAGTCGACAGCGTCAGGTTGAGCCTGATGTAAAGTTTCGAGACCTCCTTTGAATCTGGAGAGGTGGCAGTTGTTGACTATGTGGGTCATAGTCTGTCTGTAGCCACAGGGGCAGTTCGGGTCGTCTCTGGCTCCCCAGCGATGGAACATAGCGGCACACCGGCCATGGCCTGTTCGATAGCGATTGAGGAGGGCCCAATCATAACGTGCTAGGTCAAAGCCGGGTTGACGCTTGCAGGGGTGACTGTAATATCATGGAATTCAGGTTAGTGATCAGAGTGATGGCATAATAAGCATGAATCAGAGCAAAGTTAGATAGTGCCAACAAAGAGCTTACTGAGATGTTGGTGAGGTGTGGATGATTCATCAGTGCACATCTATTTACCTCTCTCTAGAGATCAAAGTCTACTGCCAGCACTCTACTTTTCTGCCCTAAATCCCAAGTTTGGCCTAAGCCTGGGCAAACCCTTTCAGGCTGACAATCTTCAATCTTCAATTGTTTTAAACTCCTTCTTAGTTTACCACTACCTCAGGAACAGTATGGCAAATCGAAGGATTTTGTTATCCATTAAATAGCTGGTTAAATAGAAACTGGGGTGACTTCTATCAGAACTTGCAGAGAATGGGGTCTACATATATTTTAAAAAGCTACCACATGGGGATAACAGGGAGAGAGATGTCAACCAGTAGAGCGTACTCTTTATCAAACTTGAGGACCCAGGATTCCTTAGTGTTTAGTTTTATGGTCTATTTTCTCTTCTCTTCCTCCTCTTCCCCCTCCACCTTCCTTCCGTTTCTTTTCTTCTTCTTTTTTTTTTTTTTATTTTTATAAAAGGAAACATTGACAAAACCATAGGACAAGAGGGGTACAACTCCACACAATTCCTACCATCAGAACTCCATATCCCATCCCCTCCCCTGATAGCATCCCTATTCTTTATCCCTCTGGGAGTATGGACCCAGGGTCATTATGGGGTGCAGAAAGTGGAAGGTCTGGCTTCTGTAATTACTTCCCCGCTGAACATGGGCATTGACAGGTTGATACATACCCCAGCCTCTCTCTTTCCCTAGGAGGGTGGGGCTCTGGGGAATCGGGGCTTCAAGACACATTGGTGGGGTTGGCTGCCCAAGGAAGTCTGGTTGGCATCATGGTAGCTCTGGGGAGAATATTCATTTTGGTGATATTAATTCTTCCAATCCATGAACATGGGATGTCTTTCCATTTCTTGGTATAATTTTCTATTTCCTTGAATAGTGACTCGTAGTTTTCAGTATACAGGTCTTTCATTTCTTTGGTCAGCTTTATTCCTAGGTATTTTGTTGATTTTGTTGCAACAGTGAATGGGAGTGATTTCTAGATAGCCTCTTTTTTGGATTTAGTGTTTGCATTAAAGAAATGCTACTGATTTTTGTACATGATTTTGTAGCCTGACACTATATTGCTATATTGTCTAATAACTACCAGTAGCTTTCTGCTGGATTCTTTAGGTTTTTCTATGTATACTATCATATCATCTGCAAATAGTGAGAGCTTGACTTCTTCCCTTCCAATCTGTATTACTTTGATTTCTTTCTCTTACCTGATTGCTATGGCAAGAATGTCCAATACTATGTTGAAGAGTAATGATGATAGTGGACAGCCCTGTCTAATCCCCAATCTGAGGGGGAATGCTTCAGCTTCTGTCCATTGAGTATGATGTTGATTGTAGATCTGCTATATATGGACTCCACTATTTTGAGGTATTTCCTATCTATTCCCATTTTTGTAGTGTTTTGAGCATGAATGGGTATTGGATTTTGTCAAAGGCTTTCTCTGCATCTGTTGAGATAATCAAATGGTTGTTGGTTTTGCTTTTATTGATGTGGTGAATGACATTGATTGACTTATGTATATTGAACCAGCCTTGCATTCTTGGGGTAAATCCCACTTGGTCATGATGAACAATCTTTTTGATATACTTCTGTATCCGGTTGGCCAGGATCTTGTTTAATATTTTGGCATCTATGCTCATCAGAGATATTGGTCTGTAGTTTTTCTTTTCTGTTATGTCCCTATCTGCTTTTTGTATTAGGGTGATGTTGGCTTCATAGAAGGTGTTCCTGTTCCTTCAGTCTTGTGAAAGAGCCTTAGAAGCATAGGTATTAACTATTTCCTGAAGGTTTTGTAGAATTCATTGGTAGGGAGTCGGGTGGTAATGCAATGGCTTAAGTGCACGTGGCACAAAGTGCAAGGACCCGAGTAAGGATCCTAGTTTGAGCCCTTGGCTCCCCACCTGCAGGGGAGTTGCTTCACAAGCAGTGAAGCAGGTCTGCTGGTGTCTTTCTCTCCCCCTCTCTGTCTTACCCTCCTCTCTCCATTTCTCTCTGTCCTATCCAACAACAACGACATCAATAACTACAACAATGGCAACAAAATGGAATAAATAAATTAATTTAAAAAAAAGAATTAGTTTGTAAAGCCATCTGGTCCAGGACTTTTGTTGTTGGTAAAATTCTTAATAACTGTTTTGATTTCTTTGTCTGTGATTGGTGCATTTAGGTTTTGTAGTTCTTCTTGGTTCAGTTTTGGAAGGGCATATGTTTCTAGGAGTTCTTCCATTTTTTCCAAATTCTCTAGCTTGGTGGTGTATAGTTCTTTGTAGAAGTTTCACATGATTTTCTAGATTTCTGTGGTGTCAGTTGTGATATCTCCTCTATCGTTTACAATTCTATTAATTTGAGTCTTCTTCCTTTTTTTATTAATGAGTCTGGCTAGGGGGTTGTCAATCTTGTTTAATTTTTCAAAGAGCCAACATTTAGATTCATTGATCTTTTGTATGGTTCTCTTATTTTTGATGTTGTTTATTTCTGCTCTAATTTTAGTGATTTCTGTCCTTCTGGTTGATTTAGGGTTCCTTTGTCTCTCTTCCTCTAAGTTCTTAAGGTCATTTATTTGACCTCATGCAGTGAGGTCATTTATTTGAGCTTTTCTTGTTCTCTAATGTGTGATGGTATGGCTATGAGTTTCCCTCTCAGTACTGCATTAGCTGTGTCCCAAATATTTTAATAGCTTTTGTCTTCATTTTCATTTGTTTCTAGGAACATTTGAATTTCTTGCTTGAGTGCCTCTGTGCCCCAGCGGTTCTTAAGCAGCATGTTGTTGAGTTTCCAAATTTTGTGACTTTTAGTAATTTTCTGTTTGTTGTTGAATGTTAGTTTTACTCCACTGTGGTCTGAGGTGATACTTGGCCTACCATGTGGTCTATCCTTAAAGATGTGCTGTGTGTATTTGAAAAGAATGTGTATTCTACTTTTTTAGGGGGTGAAGAACTCTGAAAATATCCAGGAGGTCTAGTCTGTCCATTTCTTCAGTTAATTCTCTTGTTTCTGTGTTGATTCTCTGCTTGTTCTCTTGTTTCTCTGTTGATTCTGTGTTGATCTGTCTAAGTGTGAGAGTGGTGTGTTGAAGTCTCCCACTTCTTCTTCTTCTAGCGTTTGCCCTTCTTCCGTAGCCAGTCAACAGCATCAGGTTGAAAGCTGTCAGGAGCTGCTTGTTGCTGGCTTTGAAAGTGACTGGGATCCATGTGGATTCAGTCGGCTAGGAAGGATCGTCAGTTTCCCCAATGAATGGGTACTCACAGGATGCACCACGAGTCTCCCACTATTATTGCATTACTCTTGATGTATTTTTGTAGTTCTTTCAGCAGGTGTTTGATGCATTTAGAAGGTCCCTCATTGGGTGCATAGATGTTAATAATTGTTAAATCTTCTTGGTTGATTGATCCTCTAATCATTGTGTAGTGGCCTTGCCTATCTTTTATTACTTTATTTAATTTAAAGTCTATGGTGATGACAATGTCTGTTCCTGCCTTTTTTGTGGTCCATTTGCTTGTATGATAGTTTTCCATCCTTTCACTTTAAGTCTCTGTTTGTCTTGTGGGTCAGGTTCTGTGCCTTTTAATGGGCGAGTTAAGCCATTGACACTTATTGATATTATGGATTTAATGTATTTTATTGCTATTATTCAATAATTTTTTATTTTCACTGGTTTATGGCAAGGATTATGGTGATGTTCTTATTTATAAGAGGTCCTTTAGAACCTCTTTCATGGCAGGCTTAGTGATTGTTGCCTCCTTTAACTGTTGCCTGTCGGAGAAGGTTTTGATCCCTCCATCTAGTTTGAATGAAAGTCTAGCAGGATATATTATCCTTGGTTGAAACCCTTTTTCACTGAGGGCTTGATATATATCTTGCCATTCTCTTCTGGCTTTTAGAGTTTGAGTGGATAAGTCTGCTGATAGTCTTATGGGTTTTCCCCTAATGTAATTTTTTGTTTTTCTCTTGAAGCCTTTAGGATCCTTTCTTTAACCTTACTTTTTTTCATTGTAGCTATGATGTGTCTTGGTGTTTTTATGTCTGGGTTTATTCTGTTTGGGACTCTCTGGGCCTCTTGGATCTTAAAGTCCTTTCTGTTGTTTAGATCTGGGAAGTTTTCTTCTACTATTTCCTCTAGGATGTTTACTTCCCCTTCCTCTCTTTCTTCCTCTGGTAGACCAATTATATGAATGTTACTTATTTTGAGATCATCCCATTTGTCTCTGTTGTTGTTTTCAGTGTCTCTCAATCTCTTTTTGAGCTCTTTTATCTCTTTCCTAGTTTTCTCTAGCTCATCCTCTGTCTGGCTAATTCTGTTTTATGCTTCTGTTAGTCTGCTTTCCCTTCTCTCAGATTATTTTTTCAGTTCAGTTATAGTATTAGCTTGCTCTGCTAATTGGCCTTTTAGGTCAGCTATTTCAGTTTTCAATTCTCTAATTACCTCAAGGTAGGTAGTATTCTCCTTGAGGGTCTCATCTGTGTTGTTTCCCTAATTCTGATAGCTCTTTCCTCCATAGTTGTCTTCATTTCTGTGATTATTAGGTTTATTATTGCTTGCATACTTTTCTTATCTATGGTTACTTCTGACTTATTTGGAGTTTTTTCTGGGCTCCTGTCCTGATTCATTGTGGTAGCAGTTTTATTTGCTCTTGATTTAACCATTTAAAAAATATATTTATGTGGTTTGTATTCTTCTGTTCTGTCATTCTTCAGTTGTTGTATATTGAGTACTAGCCACACTATACCAAAGACTTTTCACAAATGTAGTCACAAACTTCAGAAATTACAACAACTGAAGCAAGGATTGATGCAGTTCAACCAATACCAGTTAACCAAACAACACCTCTAGTCCAAAAAAAAAGAGAGAGAGCAAACAAAACCAAAAGAAAAAGAATGAGAAAGGAGAAAAGGGAAAGTGAGAGTAGACAGTTATGCAAATCAACTGTCCACTATAAATTTTAGGGATAGCAAGAGGAGAAAGGAAAGTAGAAAAGACACACACACACACACACACACACACACACAGTCCACTCCGAGTCAGATTTATTCCACAAAGTAATTCACAAATGAGTGTAGTGAATTCAGACAGCAAAAGAAGGAAGAAAAGAAGAAAGACAGGAAAAGATCAGTGAAAGGATATATATATATATTTTTTTTAGCTAGGAGGAGAGAAAAAGGAGGGTGGAGGGAAGAGGAAGAGAGAAACAAGTTCCTCTTGCTATTTATAGGACACCTTATTAATGTAAAAGGCAACAGCTGTTAATTTTGGTCAACTTGAAGAGGAAGGAATAGGGACACTTGTATATAATAGTAATAATAAAATAAAATAGAGTAAAAACCCTAACAGTCAGTCTGCAGCTTGTACTGCTCCAGATTGGCTGTATGCAAAGATAACCAATTATAGGAAGTATCAAAAACAAACAAACAAACAAAAAAAAAAACAAAGAATGCCTCCAGGTACTCTTCCCTGCAGGGTTGAGGCCCTGATTGATCAGGTATTTTGTCATTCAAATAGAGCTTCAGCCACCTAAAAAAAAATGAGAAGGACAAGAAAAAGGAAAAGGCTTGGAATGACACCCTTGGTGAGCCAGGAATCTTGGAAAAGAAAAAAACTTTGCAGGAAGCCTGCTAGGAGAAGCTGGCCAACTCTGGGGCTGGTTCTGGGGTGGTGGAGAGGAGAGTTAGTTCAAAAATAATGAAGCCAAAGATTTTCCTTTCTTTGTCCATTTGGCTTCTGTTTGCCAGCCCAAGAGAGGGTTATAAGACTCTTTTTTGGTGTCACCCTGGCCACCCCTTACTCACTCTTTCACAGATGTGCCAGTTATCCTATCCTCTCCAGAGAATTCCAGGTTGTAAGCTGCTTTTTTTTTTTTTTTTTTTGGAGCTCACACCACGTGTTGTTTCCAAGTTGCCATCTTGGCTCCGCCTCAACAAAATTTCTTTCTTAAGTTCATTTTCTTCTTACTCATTCTTGATGTGTAGCAATACAATTAAACTTTATTATTATGTATTCACAAACAAGTAGAAGTCATTTATTAGCTCTACTAGTATTTTTGTGAATTTTTTATAATTTCCTAATTATTCCTTATATTATGCCATCAGTAAACAAAATTAACATTATTATTATTATGTTTTATTTAGCTTTCTTAGTATGGTACTGGCTAGAACATCCATTAGCAGTTTTAGTACATAAATGGTAAGTAGAGACATATTATTTTTATTCCTGATCTTAAGTAGGAGAATTCAGAGTATTAGCTATGGGTTTTTCATGGTTATCATTTATTAAGTAGACAAAGTTCCCTTTGTTGAATTTTTTTTTCTTAACAAGAGTGTTGAATTTATAAAATTCTTTTTCTGCATCTGTGGAGATTATTGTATGATTCTACTTTTTATTAATACTATGCCTTACACAGTACCTTATAGTTTTCATATATTGAGACAATGTAGCATGGAATAAATATAACTTGCTTGATCCCTTTCAGTCAGTTGTTAAACTTGATTTACTAGTATTTTTTTCAGGATATTTGTGTCTGTATTCATAAAAGATATTGGTCTGTTGGCTTTTGTTTTGTTGGAGACAGAAATCTTGGTTGGCAACCTTCTCTGAGTCCTCCTACTTCCCAGTAGATGAAGGCAGCAATGCAACTGCCTTCTGGCATCACTGATTTTGAAGACAACAGCTGTTAATCTTACTAAGGCTTTCTGGTATGTGATGCAGCTTTCAATATTCTCTCTTTGTCTGTTTTTGACAGTTTGATTAAAATGTGTCCAACTATAACTGTGTACATCTTGAGCTTATTATACTTGGAGTTTAATGAATTTCTTCCATGTATATATTAGTGTTTTTTTTTATCAGATCTGGGATTTTTTTTTTTGTCATTGGCTCTTCAAGTATTCTTTGTCCCATTTATTCTTGCCTCATCTTTTGAGACTTCTATTATGTGAGCATGGATAAGTTGGATGGTATCCCACAGGTCTCTGAGGCTCTGTATTTTTCTTCCTATTTCTCAGACTAGATAATCTCAATTGTATCTCAAGCTCATTAATTTTTCTTTTACCTGATAAAATCAGCTATTGAAGTTCCCCTAGTGAATTCTATCTCTCTTTTTGTCAAGCCATTTTTTAAAATTTGTAATTAATAGTGATTTACAAGATTGTAAGGATACAGGGTATAGTTCCACACTACACCAAAGTTCTGTGCTCCTTCACCCTCCCAATACTAATCACCAAAGTTTTCACAAAGTCATAGAGACAGCTTGATTGTTTTTTGTAAATTAATATGTTTCAGTTTTATAGATTCCACATATGAATGAAACTATCTGGTAGCTTTCTTTCACCTCTTATTTTGCTAGGCATAATCACCTCTAGTTCAATTCATTTTGTCCCAGTGAATATAATAACAATTTTTTAATTGAAGAATAGTATTCCATGGAGTATATATATCCCATAACTTCTTTATTCAGTTATCTGTCTATGGGAGTTTAAGCTGCTGGCACTCTTTGACTACTGTAAAAAACACAGATATGAACATAGGGGTGCACATTTCCCCTTGAATTAATATTTTCATGCCCTTTGTGTTTCTCCAGTGAATTTTCATGTAAGTTATGTATTTTTCTTTGTGGTTATTCTTCTTATAATTAATACCTCTTAATTGTGAATCTTTTTTTTTTAGTGAGATATTATTCTTACATTCCCTTCTATTTATCTAGATCTGATTTTCCCTTTAAATTTTTTTTTTAAATCTTTATTGGATAGAGACAGCCAGATATTGAGAGGAGAGGGACTGATGGAGAAGGAGAGAGACAGAGACACCTGCAGCACTGCCTCTCCACACACAAAGTGTTTCCCCTGCAGTTGGAGACTGAGGGCTCGAACTGGATCCTTGCACATTGTTATCATGTGCTCCCAACTAGGTGTGTCACCACCCGAGCCCCTAGATGTGACTTTGTTTAGTAATTTGAACTTGTTTTACATAACTAATAAATAACTGTCTAATAATTATGAACAGTGACTACTTAACTGTTTTTCTTCCTCTGTCTCTAAGCTATACTTTGTTTCTTTGCATGACTCAATTTTTTTTTTTTTTTGCTGAAAAGTAGACATTTAAAATAATACAAATGGGATTTAAGCAGTAGCGCAGTGGGTTAAGGATCCCGGTTCAAGCCCCTGGCTCCCCACCTGCAGGGGAGTCGCTTCACAGGTGGTGAAGCAGGTCTGCAGGTGTCTTTCTCTCCCCCTCCTGTCTTCCCCTCCTCTTTCCATTTCTCTCTGTCCTGTGCAACAATAATAACTACAATAATAAAACAACAAGGGCAACAAAAGGGAATAAATAAATAAATAAATGTTTTTTTAAAAAAAATACAAATAAGGTAGCATGTCCGGAAATCAGAACTGCCTTTCCCCCTGATTTATCACTGTTGCTGTCTCTTCAGTGAATTTTCTGAACTAATTTTGTAAAAACAGTATTCTTTGTCAGCTGTGGACACTGCATTTTATATGTGTGGAAACTGAAGTCTCTGCTCAGTTAATTTAATGATCACTTAATAACTGGACAGGGATTCCTTTAAATGTCTGGAAATGCGAGTCTCCCAGTCTGTGCTAAATGATTTTGTGTACATGAGGACAGGATTTCAGCCTTCAACCAAGCTGCTCATACCTTTGTCTTATCTTTCACTGCATATTTGTACAGTCACCTGTAATCTACCACAGGTGAGAGTTGGGGACCTTTTCTCATTCTTTCCTGGGTATATGCATAGCCTTGGGCATTTATACAGTCGTGTACATTCATGTGACCTAGTTTTCTCGGAGATGATGTGAAACTTTTCAAAAATACCTATATATACTTCTTTTCTCAATTTCTTCTTTAAATTTGTCTGATTGGCTTGCTGTTTGCCCAACTGTAACAGAAAAGACCATGTAAATAGACCACAATGTCAAGCAATGTAACAGAAGCAGAACTAGAAGCATACCAACAAATGAATATTCAGAGTTGTACTCAGTAAAAAAGACAATCCCAGAAGTTGTAAACCCCACTTGAAGAACACTCTTGAAATGACAGAAGAATAGAAAGAAGAATACATTAGCTGTCCAGACCAGAGCTTATGAATGGGAGGCTGAAAAGTGGGTGAGATTATAAAAGGGTGAAAAATGAGATTCTTGGTGATGGGAATGTTCTGTATGTTGCACACATTATGAAATTACACGAAGCTAAGCACTCACGTATACACATACATGCAGAGAGGGTTAAATGTACGAGTTACAAGAAATAGAAACCAGATCTGACACTGACATTGTATTCATGTCACTACCCCAATTATAATATTTTACTATAGATTTCTCTAGATTTCTCTAGAAAGGTCCATTGGATCACTATATTATTTTTAACAACATATAAATATACAAATGTCTCAAAAATAAGTTTCACATCAACTAAATAGTGAAAAATTAGAGATTTCATAGCCAACTGTCTAGAATAAGAGGGGAATTTCAACAACCTTGGAAAACAAGTTAGAATGAACAATAAGTACAAAAAATGGGCACGTATGTGAAAGACATTCACAAATGAGATACTACACTAACTGCATTTGTTCTATTTCAAAGATTTCTTTCTTTCTTTTTTATTTACTACTATTTTTTATTTCTTTAATTTTATTTCTCTTTTGTTGCCCTTGATGTTTATCGTCATTGTTGTTATTGCTGCCATTATTGTTGGATATGGCAGAAAGGAATCGAGATAGGAGGGGAAGGCAGAGAGGGGGAGATAAAGATAGACACCTGCAGACCTGCTTCACCATCTGTGAAGGGAACTCCCTGCAGGTGGGGAGCCAGGGGACTTGAACTGGGATCCTGATGCCGGTCCATGTGCTTTCTGCCACGTGTGCTTAACCTGCTGTGCCACCGCCCCGCTCCCTCAAAGATCTTTCAGGCTAGAGGGTTAACACTAAACTACCTGTGAATGCAGATGGAGAATATCCCTGTAAACACATGAACTCACACATAGGTATGAAGTTATTATGGTTGCCATGTCTGTTTTTCCAATATAGCCCGTGGCAATATTCACCTTTGGAATAGTTATAGTCAAACTGAGGAACAGTATGTCTCCAATCACAGGTTTCTGTGCAGGCTTCAAAATGGAGGACTTTGGTGATACATGCAGTATAGAAGCATACTCCTGTAATGTTATAATCTTATAAACCTTTATCAAATCACTAATAAAAAATTTTAGGGCAAAAATGAAGACACCAAAATTGGAGACTATGTGAACATTGAATATAATAAAAAAATTAAATATAATTAAAAAAATTAATAAATAACTTTCCGACACAAGGGTAAAAGGAAGTCAAAATAAATATACTATATAAATTATATACTATAGGGGCCAGGCGGTGGTGCACTGAATTAAGCTCACATAGTAAAAAGCCCAAGGATCGAGCTCTGATTTCCCAGAATCCCACCCCACTAGGGAAAGAGAGAGGCAGGCTGGGAGTATGGATTGACCTGTCAACGCCCATGTTCATCAGGGAAGCAATTACAGAAGCCAAACCTTCCACCTTCTGCACCCCACAATGACCTTGGGTCCATACTCCCAGAGGATTAAAGAATAAGAAAGCCATCAAGGGAGGGGATGGGATACAGAGTTCTGGTGGTGGGAATTGTGTGGAGTTGTACCCCTCCTATCCGATGGCTTTGTCAGTGTTTCCTTTTTATAAATACAAAATATAAAAAATAAAAGCCCAAGGACCCACACAAGGATCCCAGTTTGAGCCCCCAGATCCCCATTTACAAGGGATTTGCTTTGCCAGTAGTGAAGCAAGTCTTCAAGTGTCTATTTTTCTCTCTCCCTCTGTCTTCCCCTCCCCTCTCAATTTCTCTCTGTCCTATCCAAAAAAAAATTTTTTTTTTAAATTGGCCACAGAAGCAATGGATTCTTAGTGTAGGCACTGAACCCTAGCAATAACCCTGGAGGCAAAAAAAAAATTACATACCATATAAATTCACATTTAATTTGCTACCGACTAAGCAGAGATTAATGAAAAATATACACATGTGTAAAAGGATATTAGCACAATATATTCATTCTGATGGCAACAAACCCAATAGCCACGTGTAATTAGTACACTGTACTAAATACTAAAATAAAGTAAAAGTTTTACAGTTAGCTTGGTGGGGGACTGAGTGGTAACATACCTAGTTGAGAGTACATACATATTGGGATCAAAAAACTTAGCTTGGGATCAAAAAACTCTAGATGTAATAAACCAACTATTGAGTTATTCTTCTCTTTCTTAGTATAGTTGGCTTAGCTGAGTTAGATTTCTTTCCCCTTCTTCAATTTTAGAATACAAGTTTACTTACCACCCTGCTAGAAAGTAAATTTCATTGATAAATTTACCCCCTCAAATTCAAATGTTGTGCCTCCTATGGAAAGAACATAGCACCCTCAGTCCAGCCTGATTCAGATCAAGTCTCAAATTCAGTTGCCTGTGTATGACTTTCAGGAGATAAAAAATTTATTGAAATGCTTGGATAGGGTGGGGGTAGATAGCATAATGGTTATGCAAAAAGAATCTCTTGCCTGAGGCCCCAAAGTCTCAGGTTCAACCCCTTACACCAAAAAAAGAAGAAGAAGAAAGAAGAGAGAAAAGAAGAAAAAGAAGAAAAAGTAGAAAGGAAAAAAGAAAATAAAAGAAATGCTTGGGGAGTATGCCATTTTATAATTCAAATCAGGGCCACGTGGTGGCGTACCTGCTTAAGCACATACACTATAATGCACAAGGACCCAGGTTCAAGCTCCTGTTCCCCACCTATAGGGGGAAGCTTCAGGTGGCAAAGTAGAATTAAATGTGTTTCTCGGTCTCTTTCCTCCTCCATCTCCTCCTCCCCTCTCAATTTCTCTCTGTCTCTATCCAATAATAAATAAATAAAATTTAAAAAATAAAATAAAATAAAATTCAAACCTGGGGGACTACAGGTCGAATAGCCCATGCTCAACAATTTTTTTTTTAATCAAGTTCTTGCCATGCATGATATCACCATACTCAGGACAACATTTTCATTCTTTTTACTGGATATATATAGAAAGGGAGAGACATAACATTCTTGTTGTTTCACCATCCAGTGAGTGATTCTCCTAAATCCATATAAGACCATGCACTCTATCAGGTGAGCTATTTCCCAATCCCAAATAAATTAATTTTTATATTTTTATAATTATATTTACTTATTAGATAGAGATAGAGAGATCAAGATGAAAGGGGAGATAGAGAGGAAGGGAGAAACACCTGCAGCACTGCTTCACTGCTTGTGAAAATTGCTCTATATAGGTTGGGATCAGGAGGCTTGAACCCCCAGATCCTTGTGCACTGTTATGTGTGCACTCAACCAGGTGTACCACCACCCAGCCTACAGATTATTTTTTAGAAAGAGTAGGCTGAAGGGCAGGGTAGGCAGTGGCACACTTAGTTAAGCACAGACACTATAGTGCACAAAGACTGGTTTAAGCCCCTGTTCCCCAATTGCAGGGCAAAAGCTTCGCAAGTGGTGAAGTAGAGCTGTAGGTATGTCCCTGTCTCTCTCCTTCTCTAGCTCCCCCCCCCCTCGCCTCTGGGAGATTTGGTTTAGCCCTTGCTAGTTTCGTGCTTCTCCCTTCTCCCTGCCCCCTAGCCTACCTACTTCCTGGGTTCCACTCAGCTGGAGGAGGAGAAAGATGGAGGAGCACATGGTGTGGTGATTAGGTGTTGGACTGTTTGCCCGCTGGTGAATAAAGATTAAACTGCGTTCTCAGCTCAGCTGTGTGTTTCTGGTCATCTGTTACCCGCCCGTGAAGCCAGCCCCTGAGAAAATGACATTCATTCAAGTTGGAGTTGTTAATAGTTCGTTTTTCAAATTGCTGAATGCTATCAAATTTGGTATCAGGCCCCTAAATTTGCTTAGTCATTTACCTGTTAAAGAACATCTGGGTTGTTTCTCTTTTTGACTGGTAAAGTCACAGCCTCCATGAACATTTTTATGTTTGTATCAAAATTAGTCTTTTTTTTGGAGAAATGTCTAAGAGTGTATTTGCAGAGTTGAATAGCAAGTGCATGTTTAGTTTTACAAGAAACTGCCCACATGTTATATAAGTTAGCTCTGCCATTGCACTTTACCATCAGGAATGTAAGAGTGATTAGTTTTTCTTCATCCTCACCAGCATTTGGTGCTGTCACGAATTTTTATTTTAGTCATTCTGGTAGGTGTGTGATGACACCATAATTTTAAATTGCATTACATAACGGTTAGTTATATTAAAGATATTTTGTCATACTTCTTTGCCATTTCTTTATTCTCTTTGGTGAAATGTCACTTCATGTCTTTTGCTCATTTTCAAATTAAATTGTTTTCTCACTGATCAGTTTTGAGAGTTCTTTCTTTATTTTGAAAAAACTTTAATATGACATTAACTTTTATCTGAATAATGTGTATTTTTAAAGTTACTTGTGGGTGTTTTATGCAGATGAACACTTATTAAGCACTTCATATACCATTAGACATGATTCTATGCTGTAGAGATTATTTCAAAATCAATTAAATGTCAAAATTCTAAACTACTTAAAACTGCACAAAAACGCCTGTACCTGATAGTTACATGAAATATAGAAGGCTCCTACTATAAGCCACACCCTTAGACCACAGGGAGTGCTGATTTTCTTCTGAGTTACCCAGTCAGCTCTTTACCCCCGCCCCTCCCCCCACTCCATGTCAGTATTGTGCTTCCTTGCTGGTCCAGCCCCTGAGGGGTAACAGTCCTGGAGACCCACAGTTGTAACTTGGTGAGGCTTAAGTTCTCCTCCCTTCAGCAGTCTTTTTGTTGATAAAACTCAGACTGGAGGTGGTGTTTCAACTGGCAGACTGATGGATGGGTACCAGCTGCTCCCGAGTAGGTACAGACATTTAGCTCCAGGAATCTCTCAAGTTCCTTTGTCCATGAGCCACGTGCGTTTGCACTCACCTGTGGCTTGGCGGGTTCCTGGAGTGATTCTAGTCTTATCTTGTTGCGTTCTCAGGTGGTCCTCTTTGCTATTCCTACTTGAGCAGGGAGAACAAAAAGCAGCTGCTGCTACTCTTTAGTCACTCCTCCGGAGCACCATGCCCCCAGAGCACTGCTCAGCTCTGGCTTATGATGGTGTGGGGGACTGAACTTATGACATTGGAGCCTCAGGCATCAAATGTTCTTTGAATAACCATTGTGCTATCTACCCCTACCATATTTACTTTCACACACACACACACACAAAAGATTATCTTGGCATTTCCAAAATATATTTCATGTGAGATGTTTTCTCTCTATGAAAACACAAGCACAAAGATGTATTAATGTGTTACAAGTCATTAATGTGAGAAGACCCACATCTCTAGTCAGAGCTCTCTATCCATGAATTTAAAAAAAATATATAGCCTAATAAGTGTTTTTCAAATATATTCCTTCAGTCTATAGCTTGTCTTTTTATTCTGTTAACAGTGGTTTGCAGAACAAAAGTTTTTTTTTTTAAAGTCTTGTAAGGTTATTTTTATTTTTTTCCATTTATAGGTTGTGCTTTTGGCATTATGTCTAAAAAAATCTCTTATTTAGTGCTAAGTTCTGAGTGTTTTTTTTTACTATGTGTTTCATCTAAGAACTTAAGCATTATATATTCTACATTATGTTTGTCATCTAGCTTGAGTTAATTTTTATGTAAGGTGTGCATTTTTTTCAAAATAAATCCAGCATTCCTTTTTGAGACAGATAGAAACCAGTACACTGTTCCATCATTTTATACATTTTTTGGGATTAAACCCAGAACCTCAAGCCACACATGCACTCCACTGAGCCACTTCCTTGGCTCTGAATACATTTTTTGGAGGGTCCAGTCTTAAAGTGGTTAGAAAAAAAACAACAAAACAACAAGAAACACACACACACATACACATATAAATGTATTTGGTATTTTTGTGAGATTGTTCATTTTGAGATTTTCTTTTTGAGATTCATTATTTTGTTTCTTTGTAAGAGTAGCCTTTCATTTTGGTTATAGAATTGAAAAAATGTGGCAGAACAGAGATGTCTATCCCCCTAACCCACCACTAAAGTTTTTAAAAGCTAGTCAGAAGAAAAAGGGGAAAAAAAAAAGAGAGAGAAAAGAGGGAACCTGGTTTCCATTTCAACTCCATCAGTTCTTCAGCTGGCACGGCTCACGCTGCTTTCCTACCTTTAAATGTGAACAACAGTTCTTTATTCACAGGTCCAAACACCAGTGTTGCTGTGATAAGTAACATCTCACACATAAAGCTTCTCTGAACCTAGACCCTGCTGCAGGGCACTTCTTCCTGTGTCTCCAGGAAGACACAGGAGAGCAGTGCTTTTTCTCCTGGGAAGCTCTTACTTCTTGGGGTCAGAGAAGGCTGTGTTTATAGACTGTAGGGAGCTGAGCAGCTGGTGAGTGGAGAGCTTGGATTAGCATGCTAACTGGAAAGATGGGGTGCCATAATGTGCTCCCCACCCTTCCCCCAGTGCAGTACACCATGCCTGAGCTCTGGCTGTAGAGAAGATCAGTGACGTAAAATGAATTAGGAAAAGCTTGCCTGGCCTCTCCCTGCTGCCACCCCACCTGGGGCCTCCGTGCTGGGGATTTAGTGGGAGACAGCTTAGTCAGGGGAAGAGACATTTAAATGTCAGCTCTGCTTGAGAGGAGTGCTGAGCCTTCCCCCTCCAGCAAATCAGCTCCCTGCCTGTGAGTCTGCACCTTTTCAAAGTGCAGGGCTTGCTCTTCCTTCTTGAGGCAGATGTTGGTAATCAGTAGAGAGACAGGGTTGGTGCTGGCTCTGGATTCAACTCTGCAGGTGACAGCTAGAGAGCAAAACACATGAATCATATATTGGAGGCAAAATGTGGTTGTTAACTCACTTTCCCACACAGAGAAGTGGCAGCAGACACAACCTGGACAAAGGTAGCTCTTTGTAACAGCCCAGACCAGCTTGGAGGGAGGCATCATTCTCATGGTTAGTTTGCTCATTCATTTATTCAGTTAGCCTTTCTTAGGGGAGTTAATTTATGTGCTCATTTACTAAGAACTGCCAGCCAAGCCAGCCAACCTCCCAGCAAATAGCTCTTTAGCTTCTCTTGTGTTTCTGGCTCCCATGTGCAGCCCAGGGGTCGCAAAATGATAACCAAACAAAACAGGTCAGGCAGGCATGCTGCAGGGGAAGGGGGTGGGGAGGGGGCCAGGCCATGCTTGGGCCTAGGGGCAAATGCAGGTCCAGATGTGCTCTTGGTGATTGCAGGTGTTCCGCTACACATGTGTCTTTACAGGCATGAGCCCGACTTCTGTGACTCTGGCCAGTGTCCTGCAGGTCAGGGGTGAGGCTTTGTCTGAAGAAGAAATATGGGCCCTCTTGTCCCTGGCTGCCCAGCGGCTCCTGGAAGACCTTCGTGATGGTAAGAGAGGGTTACTGGGGGCAATTGATTCCTGGGGAGTTTAAAGAGACCCCCCAAATTTCTGTCTGCTACTTCTCCTTCTGTTACCAGTTGCAGGTGTTAGGCCCCACTTTTGGAGTTGCACTGGGAAGTTAAGACTGTCTCTTGGACATGTGACATGTTAGAAAAGTTGATTCTGGGAGTCGGCCGGTAGCGCAGCGGGTTAAGCACAGGTGGCGTTAAGCACAAGGACCAGCATAAAGATCCCGGTTCAAGCCCCCAGCTCCCCACCTGCAGGGGAGTCGCTTCACAGTGGTGAAGCAGGTCTGCAGGTGTCTGTCTTTCTCTCCCCCTCTCTGTCTTCCCTTCCTCTTTCCATTTCTCTCTGTCCTATCCAACAACAACAACATCAATAATAACTATAACAATAAAACAACAAAGGCAACAAAAGGGAATAAATAAAAAAAAAAGAAAGAAAAAAGAAGAAAAATCAAAAAAAAAAAAAAAGTTGATTCTTCTGCCTTAGTGCTGCAGCTTTTCCAGGCACATTGCCTTGACTGGGTGGCTGGTTGGGGCCTCTGTGAGCTTTTCCTAATGCCTTAGCAATCTGGTCAAAACCAGAGGCAGGGGGAGCTGGCAGCCACAGGGTGGATTGATACCTCCACAGCTAATCCCTGCAAAATGTTGTATCAGTTTGTGTCCCACCAGGAGATAGAATCCATAGGCCAGTCATCTAAAAGGGTAGGTTACTGTACGGAATTATTGGACTCTGATAGAAAAATGGTTGTAAGGTTAAAGAGAACCCTACATGGTTCTCCAGGGAGGCAGACTATACTTAATGAGGGGTAGATTTCAAAGGGAAATGCTTCTCCTACCCCCTCCCTCCCAATTGGTTCAGATCTGCTGGTGACCTGGGACTTGCAGCCTATGAAGACAGTGAAGTTGGCTGATTTGTCTGGCCAACTGGTGACTGAACTGGTAGGAACCTCCAATTGTCAATACAGGTGACTTCTGGGTGGGGGTGAGTGCAAGCGAGCCATTGTTCCAGAAGGGGACTCACTCAGCATTTGGGACTGTCAGGAAAAGGTAGGTGGCAGAAAGGCCACAGAATTGTGTCCTCAGCATTTAACTGACCCACCAGAAACAGCAAAGCCTACCTCTGGAAATGTCTCTCGGGCACTCTCTACAGAGAACACTCTGTGCATTGTGCTCCGTGTAAAGACAAGATATGTGAAAGGAGCTGAGAGGAGGTCTGAGTGGGGCTGTCTGTAACTGCAAAGCGTTACATTAATGACTGGGACAAACACCGACTGTCAACACTCAGATATCAGCTCAGCAGTCACACATGGTTAGGGTCTTTCACTCCTCAGTTGGGACTATGGAAAGCATGCCTCTGGGGAGATGAAGGGAGACTGTGTTCCAGTACCTTCAACTTCGGCTTCTCCCCAGTCTTCACCCCTTCTTCCCAATGAGAGGCTCCAATGAACACTGGTAGCATGCTCAGATGACCATCTGCTTTGGTCCCTGGCTTGGGCCAACTGACCTTATTCCAACTTTCGCTGCAGGAAGCTTGGGCAGCTTTGTATGCAGGTGCTAATTTCCCAGCTCCAATGAACACTGAGAGGCTCCAATGAACACTGGTAGCATTCTCAGATGACCATCTGCTTTGGTCCCTGGCTTGGGCCAACTGACCTTATTCCAACTTTCGCTGCAGGAAGCTTGGGCAGCTTTGTATGCAGGTGCCAATTTCCCAGCCACTACCACAGTCACATTTATTACATGTGCTCTTGTGCACACATACAATATGGTTTTGTGTTGTTGAGGTGGTCTGGTGTCGGGCTGCACCGCGGAGAAGAGAGCGGACGTCCAGAGCAAAGGGGTACACAGATCTTTATTATAGGATGGGGGGGGGGAGGTTTGCTTCAGACCACGTGGAGCCAGCCAGCAATGGCCGACCACGGGGGGAGAGCAGGGAGCGAGACCTCAGAGAGGGAGAGCCGAGAGCCCAGAGAGAGAGAGGGGAGGGGTGAGGGGGCTTTTTATTGGGCGACAACCCGGGGTGCCGTGTAGGGCCAGGATTGGTTGAAAGGGGGCACTCTAGGATTTAGCGGAGCATAGAAAAACCTGGGGGCGGAGACTGCATCAGAATAAGTCCTCAGCAACAGTTTTGTTTCTCTCCATCCCATATTAATGAATTTTTTCTCACAGTTCTTCTCAGAGGCAGTACTTACTGTAAGACACCTGCAGGGTACAGTCTCATGGTGGGTATTCCAGATGCAGCCCTGTCTCTACACTTCCACCATTGTCTTGGTTTCAGATTCCTCAGACTATGTGGTCTGCCCCTGGTCAGCTTTGCTTTCTGTGACCGGAAGTCTTTCTTTCCAAGACCACAGTTCTCACCTAGAAGCTGCACCTTTCAAGGCTCCTGAGCTGCTACAAGGGCAGAAGGATGGAGAACAGCCTGATGCATCTCAGGTAAGGTGTGTGATGTCTCCAAAGCACACATGGGCCTGTCCACTGGTGAAGACCTGGTCCTAGGATTTTAGTCCTGAATTGGGGTGATACAGTCATGAACATCCAACTTGGCCCTGAGAAATATTAGGAAATAGGAGGCTTAAAGAATTTTATTCCAGGGCAAGGCAGTGGTGCACTTGGTTAAGGACACACACTAGAGTGAACAAGGACCTGGGGTAAAGCCCCTGGTCCCCACCTATAGGGGGGAAGATTTGTAAGTGGTAAAACAGGGCTGCAGATATCTCTCTGTCTCTCTCCCTTTCTGCCTCCCCCTCCCTTCTCAATTTCTCTCTGTCTTTAGCCAATAATAAAAATAAACAAATAAATAAAGTTTAAAAAAAAAGAACTTTATTTCCAGGCTCTCTTGACAGCAATTTACTTGCTCTTCGATGAAGACAACCAATATCTCTAAGCTCCACTTTTTATATCTGTAAACTGGGGTTAATATGATACAATTCATCAGGTTATAAATATTAAGAATGAAGCATTGAGAGCTCATTTGGATGTTCTACTGGGGAACACAGCTACTTGTGTACCCTCGACCAAGTCCATCTCTATTTGGGAGGAAGGTTGTCCTCTTCAACATGGCACACAGCCTCTTTCTTTCTTTCTTTCTTTCTTTCTTTCTTTCTCTCTCTCTCTTTCTGTCTGTCTTCCTTCCTTCCTTCCTTTCTTTCTTTCTTTCTGTCTGTCTGTCTGTCTTTCTTCCTTCCTTCCTTCTTTCTCTTTTTTAGACTTTTTTAAAATTTAGTTTTTTCTTTATTGAGGAATTAATGTTTTACATTCGACAGTAAATACAACAGTTTGTACATGCATAACATTTCTCAGTTTTCCACATAACAATACAACCCCCACTAGGTCCTCTGTCATCCTTTTCCAGGACCTGTACTCTCCCCTCACTACCCACCCCAGAGTCTTTTACTTTGGTGCAATACATCAACTCCAGCCCAAGTTCTGCTTAGTGTTTTCTCTTCTGATCTTGTTTTTCAACTTCTGCCTGTGAATGAGATCATCCCATATTCATCTTTCTGTTTCTGACTTATTTCACTTAACATGATTTCTTCAAGCTCCATCCAAGATGGGCTGAAATAGGTGAAATCACTATTTTTAACAGCTGAGTAATATTAAATTATGTATATAGACCACAGCTTGCTCATCCACTCATCTGTTGTTGGACACCTGGGTTGCTTCCAGGAGCACACAGCTTTGGGAGGGGGAGGGGCATGGACTGGTGAGGGAGGAAGGGAATACCTGCCTAGCCAGCCAGATAAGCTGAATCCACCCTGGCCATCAGTGGGGTGACAGATGTTACAGCCAGATCATCCTCACACCCAAGAATGAAATATTGAAAAAAGCCTGATACATCTGGAGCCAATTGTTAGCACATAGCAGAAATCCTGCAAAAAACCTTACATGCCCTTAAATAGGAATTTATCTTGGACCAGGGAAATAATGTAGTAGCATACAAGACCTGCATGCCTGAGGTCCCATAGGTCCCAGGTTCAATACTTGATGCCATCATATGCCAGAATTGAACAGTGCTCTGACTTCTTTCCCTTTCATGAAAATAAATACGGATACAATTCTTTAAAAAGCGATCTACTCTATGATGCAAGACTGATTTAACTGTAGCAATGCTTATTGCTGGACTGTTGACATTTGCGATGAATTGGAGGCAGGCTAAATGTCCACTGAAATAAGACAAACTTAAAATGAGACAATACAGCTTATTTAATGACTTGGAAAGAAAATAAATATACACATGTACAATATGATCCTAGCTGTGTAGACACACACAGAAAAAGAGAGGGAGAAATTTCTAAAGATACATAACATCTGCAGTGATTATTTCTGGCTTGCAAAGTAAGTGATGATATTTATTTTTCTATGAACATGCTTTGCTTCTAATGATAGTTCTAGTAAACATAGCATTTAATTTCCAAAAGAAATTCTCTTTGTTTAAGCACGCATGGTGAGATTGATAAAAAAAACAAACAAACAGGTACAGAGCACTGGACAGGGCTTATGGGCATTTAATCCATGATTTTATCTCCTTCTTCCTTCCTTTTTCATGGAGAAAGTAGAGATCTGGAAATTCTGCTCCTCTCAAGAGGCATGGTGGAGCTGAGGTTGCTGGTAATATAGGCACAGAGAATATAAATTTGATGGCATCACACTCCCAGACCTTAAGCTATATTATAAAGCCATCATCATCAAAACAGCATGGTACTGGAACAAAAATAGGCACACAGACCAGTGGAACAAAATTGAAAGCCCAGAAATAAATCCCCACACCTATGGACATCTAATCTTTGATAAGGGGGCCCAAAGGATTAAATGGAAGAAGGAGGCTCTCTTCAATAAATGGTGCTGGGAAAACTGGGTTGTAACATGCAGAAGAATGAAATTGAACCACTTTATCTCACCAGAAACAAAAATCAACTCCCAATGGATCAAAGACCTGGATGTCAGACCAGAAACAATCAAATACTTAGAGGAAAACATTGGTAAAACACTTTCCCACCTACACTTCAAGGACATCTTTGATGAATCAAACCCAATTGCAAGGAAGACTAAAGCAGAAACAAACTAATGGGACTACACCAAATTGAAAAGCTTCTGCACATCCAAAGAAACTATTAAACAAACAAAGAGACCCCTCACAGAATGGGAGAAGATCTTCACATGCCATACATCAGACAAGAAACTAATCACTAAAATATAAGGAGCTCAGCAAACTTAGCACCAAAAAAGCAAATGACCCCATCCAAAAATGGGCAGAGGATATGAACAAAACATTTACTACAGAGGAGATCCAAAAGGCTAACAAACATATGAAAAACTGCTCTAAGTCACTGATTGTCAGAGAAATGCAAATTAAGACAACACTAAGATACCACCTCACTCCTGTAAGAATGGCATACATCAAAAAGGACAGCAGCAACAAATGCTGGAGAGGCTGTGGGGACAGAGGAACCCTTTTGCATTGCTTGTGGGAATGTAAATTGGTCCAGCCTCTGTGGAGAGCAGTCTGGAAAACTCTCAGAAGGCTAGACATGGACCTTCCATATGATCCAGTAATTCCTCTCCTGGGGTTATACCCCAAGGACTCCATAACACCCAACCAAAAAGAGGTGTGTACTCCTATGTTCATAGCAGCACAGTTCATAATAGCTAAAACCTGGAAGCAACCCTTGTTGTTTTTATCATTGTTGTGGTTATTATTATTGTTGTTATTGATGTTTTTGTTGCCAGATATTACAGAGAGAAATGGAGAAAGGAGGAGAACACAGAGATGAGGAGAAAAAGATAGACACCTGCAGACCTGCTTCACCGCTTGTGAAGTGACCCCCCCTGCAGGTGGGAAGTTGGGAGCTTGAACCAGGATCCTTAGCTGGTCCTTGAGGTTCACACCATGTACGCTTAACCCGCTGAGCTACAGCCCACCCCAACCCCCACCAAATTCCAATTTTATCCTTCCTTGCTTTCTCCTCCTCCTTTCTTTTTCTTTTTTATTTCTTTCTCTCTCTCTCTCTCTCTCTCTTTTTTTTTTTTGCTATCAAAGATATTGTTGGGGCAAGGTTCCTGCATGATGAATCTCTTGCTCTCAGTGGACCTTTCACCCCTTTTTGATATAGCCAGAGAGAAATTGAGAGGGAAGGGGAAAATACTGAAGGAGAAAGAAAGATACCTGCAGTACTGATTCACCATTAAAGGAGCTTCCCCCTACAGATGCGGACAGAGGCTTGAACCTGGGTTCTTATGCATGAGCACATGTGCATTCTACTGAATGAACCACTATCCAACCTGTCTTCCTATGGCTTGTTGAAGGAGAGTCGCCAGTGTCATATCTGTCCTTGGTTCCCTCCCCCTTTTCTCTTCACCCTTATTGTTCTGGATTTATAGTTACAACATTGAATACAGGCTCTGCTCTCTGTAGGACTAGAGTTGAGACTGAGCTTGGTGTTCCTGGGGTATGTCGTATCCTGCTGATCACTCACTCACTGTTGGGGAAGAGACTTCTGACTTCACATTTCCAAGTATCAGTAGCTCAGCTTCCCCTGAATGTTTGGTTAAGGTCTGCTCATTTGCTTTTAGCTGCATTCCTCTAAAAATTAAGATGCTCTTTGTGAGCTTTGCTGCAGATTATATATATCCTAGGGCTCCTTGACTGAACTAGAGGTACCGTTGATGATCCAAAATAGAGCCAATTAGCACTGTGACATTGGACATATGCCCTTGGCTTAGAAATGCAAAAAAAAAAAAAAATGCAGACCAGACCCTCTTGCTTTAAACTCCATGGATTGCCCTAGTAGCCATACTTTTTGCATCTCATGTTTTATTAGTTCATTGTTACTCTCAAAGTACCAAAATACATTTTTGAAAGGAGTGATCTTCAAGGACCTGCAAAAGGATCCCGGTTCAAGCTCCCTGCTCTCCACCTGCAGGTGAGCCTTTTCACAAGCGGTGAAACAGGTCTGCAAGTGTCTATTTTTCTCTCTTCCTCTCTATTTCTCCTCCCCTCAATTTCTCTCATTCCTACCCAAAAAATTTAAAATAAGAATATCCACAGGAGCAGTGGCTTCATAGTGTAGACACCGAGCCCCAACAATAACCCTGGAGGCAAAAAAAAAAGGAGCTATCTTAAAGCTTTGTATTTTGTCATTGATTGAAGTTTCAACATAATAATAAACTGAAATTCATTGAGGTCTCAGTGGGATCCATGTTGTTTTATCCGGGCTGGCTTCACGGACAGGTAACAGAGACGACCAGAGACACGTGGCTGGGACGGGAAGCTGTATTTCTTTATTCACGAACAACGATTCATAAAATAACCCAAACTAATCACCAAACAGAACTCTCCTGCATCCTTCTCACATGGTGGCGCCAAGAAGTCTCGAACTCTGTCGGGATTCTTTGGGGCAGGGGCAAGCAGGCCCGCGAAACTAGCAGGACTAAACCAATTTTCCTGGCAGGGGGAGAGCTAGACCAAACCAATATAAAGCATACAAAAATTCCCCCTTTTCTTTTTAACTAAATGACTACAGTATCAGGGGTGTGGGGTGAACAGAAACCTATATCATACAGGCATTTTCAAAAAAGAAACTGGCACAAACATGGAGAAACATGTAAGCGAGTAACAAGAACCAGTGTGCTGCCAAGGGAAGGCCTGAGGGGGCCATTTTTTGCCTCTGTGGGCAAAACTTTATCAGCTTAAAAAAAACATTTCCTGCCTCTGGGGGGCGTACTTGCCTCGACGGGCATTTTTTAGCATGGGGGCGGTGAATGGCCTAGAGTCCCAAAGGCAGCTGGTTGCAGTCAGCGTTTGTTGTCTTGATGGGGATGTCAGCCATCGGAATTCTGCTTTTTTGTAGAGAACTTGACAGCTGCAATTTACTTACTATGAAACAAAACTTGTCATTAGCATAACCATAGCGCAAGCAATCTAACGTTTCTAATTGAGAAGGAATTTGAGAGTTTTACATATCAACAACGTCTATTTAACCTTTTGTTACACCCATTTAAGATGGAGACACACCCTAGGTGTGCGCAGGTTTTGTTTAGACCAACTTAGTTAAAATATATTGATTGTTAACTAATTTTTACCTCAGACTTTAAATGTAAGTTAATTTTATCTTTATGAGAATTACGTTGAAAACCTTTTTCATTTAACTTTGTCTGGTAAGAATTTAACCTTAAAGTTACATTTTTAACCTTAATATTACCAAACTTTAAACACACACATACACATGGTCTTCAATATACAAGGAGAGAAACTTTTGTTATGAAGACATGTCATTTTAAACATGAATTTAGATCTGTACTGTCTTAGTTGTTGGGGGGGTCACCATCCGGAGGTGGCCTCCCGCGCAACTCCACTTCTAGGAATTGTAGGTTGAGATCTCTGCACGAATCTCTGCATATTCTAGCTTGTCTGCCTTCAGACCCAAGCTAGAGATCTCGGCCAGGGGGCCCAGTTTCGGCAGGGAGCCCATGGTCTCCGGGGGGACTGGGATCTGTCCAGACTTCATAGCACGAGGGCGGGTGGGCCAGCCGTGCAGAAGGCGCAGGCCGAGGTGCCCCGGCGTGGCGGCCAGGATAGGCTGCCGCGGCCCTGCCCCATGGCCCTGCCATGTCTGCTGCCCTGTTTCCAGCAGCCGAGTAGTGTGGAGGGAGCCAGCACCCAATGTCAAGTGCCACGCGGTGGAAAGATGGCCCCTGCGGGCTGGCGTTGGGCTCCTGTGGGCTGGCGTTGGGCTCTTGCGGGCTGGCATTGGGCGGAAACCACAGAGTGGTCCAGAGATAAATGTTCCAGAAGCAGCGAAACAGTCTCGTGAAGAAAGGGCAGACGCCTTTGGAGATCTCTTCACAAGCAGAAGAGAAGGCCATAGTGCATAGGTAGCCAAATTGTCTTCACTTATCTGAGAGATGCGCAGGTCTGGTCCCACGTTGTAGGTGCCATATGTTGTTTTATCTGGGCTGGCTTCACGGGCGGGTAACAGAGACAACCAGAGATACGCGGCTGGGATGGGAAGCTGTATTTCTTTATTCACGAACAACGATTCATAAACTAACCCAAACTAATCACCAAACAGAACTCTCCTGCATCCTTCTCACATGGCGGCGCCAAGAAGTCTCAAACTCTGTCGGGGTTCTTTGGGGCGGGGGCAAGTGGCCCGCGAAACTAGCAGGACTAACCCAATTTTCCTGGCAGGGGGAGAGCTAGACCAAACCAATGTAAAGCATACAACAGATCCAGATGTGTCTTAGTCAAGTGGCTGAGGACAAGACCTCTGGAGTCTGAGTTTGTAGCTTCTCCTACTGGAACTGAGGGCTCGAACCGGGTCCTCACACACTAATGTGTATGTTATACCAAGAGTGCCATTGTCCAGCCCCCAAGGTTTGGGTCTTAACTCGCAAGTTCCCTTAAATTGCCTTTCCATTAGTTTCTTTCTCTGTACAAAGGAATAAAATTAAAATACCTCACAGAACTGTGATGGGACCTACATAATTGAGTATGTGAGATAGACAAAGGCTTGGGGGGAGGGGCTGGGCAGTGGTGCACCTAGTTAAGTGTATTTACTACTAAGCACAAGGACTTGCACAAGGATCCTGGTTCAAGCCCCTGCTCCCCATATTCAGGGAACTTTACAAGTGGCCAAGAGAGTCTATAGGTGTCTATCGTTCTCTCTCCCTCTCTATCTCCCCCTATTCTCTCCATTTCTCTCTAGATAGAATCATTACTGTAGTGATTGGTCAACAATTCAGTAATGTCAAGAAGGATCAGGTTGTGCATTTCCATCCTACTTTCCTTAACTGTTGGTCTTTTGTACTCATGCACATTGTCTTGTGGATGCTAGATGGCTACTATCATTTCATGTGTCACATCATTGTTCCAAACAGGAATAAGAAGAAAAGGTGAGACCAGATATGTGTGTTCCTATTGACAATGCAGTAAACTATCTCATAAGCCCACTTAACATAATTCCTTTATACCTTTTGTCAAAAAAAAAAATCAATATGATGATCACTGCAGTTTTCAACCTCAAGAGTAGTAACAGCAAAGTCTTTTGTGTTTCAGATGGCTTTTGGGTTAGCCAGACAGCATCATTTCCCATACATAGAAATTGAATCGTATTGTTCACAAGATACATAGAAATTGAATCGTATTGTTCACAAGACTGCGGAGTAGCAGAGGTGAATGGAGGTTAATCCTGTGCTTTTTCTTTTGGGCAGGTACATGTGTATTCTTTAGGAATGACTCTCTACTGGTCAGCAGGGTTTCATGTTCCACCTTGTCAGGTCTGTAAACAAGACACTCAGAATCTTGTAAGGTCATGTCTTTAGATTTATTTGGGGATTTTCTGTAAGGAGGAGGCCACATCTACTGAATTAAGTGCAACCACTCTGTACTCTGAGATTCTGGAAAGGCATTGCCCACTGACTATGGAACCATTCCTTCTGAGCCCAAGTTGTGCAGTTCTAGGTATATCAGAGGCAGCCTGATTTGCTGTCTGAGCACAGAACTAAGTAACCTAGAGTCAGGTGAAGATAGAAATTCACTCCTGATGATCCACAGCAAGAACTGGTAGTGCAGCCACATCTGTAAAATGATTTGCAGTGTAGAATGTACATGAGAAAATATCTGATGTTGACATCTTCCCTCTTCCCACACATGAGGCAGGTGCTTAACACACAGTATTTGTTTGATCTTTTGCTTCATGTGCACACATGCCATAAATCCTAATAAATTATTGAGCACTTATGCTGACAGTTGGACACTCTTAAGTGGGGGGGAAAAAAAACAGCTATTATGCTCCAGGAACTCAGCATCTAGGAGAAAAACCTCATATGACTCACCTAAATAATTTGTATAAATGATGGGCTGCCCATGCTAATGAGAGTTAAAGGCTAATCCCAGTTTGATCTAGAACTCTGTGCTTCATCAAGAACCTATTATTCTCAGGTATTACAAGCACCTGTTTGATCTCCATATGGACAGTAGGGAGTTTGAGGTTAGAATGTAGCAAGTTGCATGCCCATAACTGGTGCAGAGATAACTGCTCTATTTTCAGTGTGTGGTCATTGCAATGTGATCTGTGTCCAACTTTAAACTCTCCAGGAGGACAAACTTTTGCCAGGTGGCATTAAGAATATCCCTATCTGCTAGTCCCCACCACACACCTGGCAAAGCCCTGGGCTGATTGATAGTGGCTGTCCAGCCTTCTCATGCAGCCCCTCTCTCTGCCCTTCAAGCCTCTGCAGCTCAATGAGCCCTTGCATTCTGTTTTGCTGACCATGTGTGAAGACCAGCCTCGAAAGCGGCTGCCCTTAGTGTCGGTTCTGGAAACCTGCCGGCTTCACTGGGAAGAGGTGGCTGTGCACCCGGCCTCTGCCCATCTCCACATCAAACGGCTGGTGGGCTCGGTTCTGGGAACCATCTCTGAGGTCAGTGTAAAACTGTGCTTTCTCACCTGGGAGCCAGATGTGATTTCTGACGTTTAAATTGGTAAAATGATAGTTTGTGAAAAATGAAATAAAATCAGAATTGAACCTCTCAGTCACACCTGTAACGTTCCAAGTGCCCAGCAAGCTCAAGTAGCAGGTGGCCACCATCTTGCACAAGCAGATCTAGAATTTACTCATCCTCATGGTTCTACTGGAACACACAGGCAGAAACTTTTGGACCAACCTAGATTCCTGATGGAGTTAAGCCCTTTGCTATCTTTGGAAGTTCCTATTTATTAGATGAAAATTATCAAGTTGACCAGCTAAAATTCTCCTCTAGGTCTTACAAGTCCCTGGCCTCCTCCTCTCCTCAGCTATCTTGTGCCTGCAGAAGGACACACTGATGCCCTTGTCATATTGTGCTACTCCTTAGTGCCTTGCAACATGTCTGCCACATGGTAGGCATTTGACTTAGGGCAGGTTCGTCTGAGGCAAATCCAGATCAGAAATTCTTCTGCATGTTATTTAGTGGGAAAGAGCTTCCAAAAGAGGGGAAGTGATGGAAGAAAGACCAAATGGGAGATGAGCAGAAGCAAACAAGGGGCTAGTTATAGCCGGAGGCAGCTTTAGCCTAACCCTCCAGGGAGCTCCAAGTCAGAAATCCTACCACAGTCAGATTCCTTTTATTCCAGGGCAGGATTTGGCTTGCAGGGTAAGACAAATGAGATACCCATGGCTTTCTGTCAGGAGGATTGATATTTAGAGGAACCAGAAGAGGGTAGGATTAGAAGCCGACTTGGGACCTGTTGCACATATCCAGGGAGCAGGTTGGAGAATTATGAACAAAACCAACTCAGAAACCATGTGGATGGAGAGGAGGGCATAGGGAAGAAGGGACACAGGCTTGCAGTCATTCTTGGACTCCTTCTCCTTTGGTGTATGAACATGTTATGTTTTTATTATTGATCCAGAGGATTCATTGGGGAAGATAGGGTCCACTTGCTTGAAAGAACCAACCAGTGTATAGCAGTGTGTCCTTATCCCCTGTTGGACACTGTAGTCACCTGCTGGATTTCTTTTTTGTCTTTAAATTTTTTAAAAATTTATTAATAAGACAGATAGTAGGAGGAGAGAAAAAGAACCCAACACCACTCTAGTACATGTGCTGCTAGGGATTGAACTCAGGACTTCATGCTTGAGAGTCCAATGCCTTATCCATTGTGCCATCTCCTGGACTACCCTGCTGGGTTTCTTTTAAGGGACACAAAGTAGGTTTCAATTCTTTCTGTCTGTTCACTGGAGCACTGAGTTAGGTGAGCTGCAAAGGGGCATGACCACTCAGTGAGGTTAAAGGGAAGGACATGCACAAAAGAGACTCTCTGTGGTGTAACATGGGCGGATGTCAATAAAGTGATGAGGGACAGCAGTGACAGTATATTTACTTCTGCCTTGATGTGATGATGAAGAGAAGACACGAAGTAGAAAAGACACAGCTCTGGATCTTGGAGCTTTTTTAAAAAGTATTTTTGTGAACATTTTAAAAATTATTTATTTATTTATTTGTTATTGGATAGAGACAGAGAGAAATTGAGAGAGAAGGCGGAGAAAGAGAGGAGGAGAGACAGAGAGACACTTGCAGACCTGCTTCACCACCTGTGAAGTGACTCCCCTGCAGGTGGGGAGCCAGGGGCTTGAACCTGGATCCTGACTGGTCCTTGCGCTTTGCGCCACATGTGCTTAACCCACTGCGCTACCACTCAACTCCTGATCTTGGAGCTCTTAAGAGGAGGCTGGCAGGGAACTCTTAGTTCAGATGCTCTTAAGTGTGTAAGTGTTGGGGGAGGGAAGAGGTGGGGTAGCGGATACCTCAAGGGGCATATGGGTAATGGGTGCAGAGCATGTTCTGGGTACCAGAAGACACATTATGAGGCTTTTGCTATTGTGTGAGGCAGACACTTCCACATTGATGTAAATTAATAATAGTCTGTAGGAGTTTATAGAAATGGCCCCTCTTGACCTTGGAATGTGAATGTATGATACATTTGCCCTTCAGGTGGAGAGGAGGGTTGTGGAAGAAAGCTTCACTGTGCAGCAGGACAGAAGCTCCCTGCTCAGGAATAGGCTGCACCAGGCCAGCTGTGAGAGTCCAGCAGCGGCAGCCCCGGAGTGTCTGCACCCCTGTGGAGGTGGGTGCACTGTCTTGAGAGTTTCTGAGGAGGGCTGATGGCAACTATTCTATTGTTTCCTGCCCCTGTAGGGCAAGCTCAAGCTGCAGTGGCAGAAGAAGCCTGTATAAACTCCAGTCTTCCAGGAAGCCCTTGAAGAGAAAGGGCTGAGGTTAGGGACTGGTCTGTGTTGATGAAAGCTTTATTAGGAGATAGAATCAACAGAGTTGTATTCCATTGTGTATATAGACCACAGTTTTTTCAGCCATTCATCTGTTGGACATCTGGGCTCCTTGCAGATTTTGCCTATTTCAAATTGTGGTGCTGTGAACATAGGTACACACATATCTTTTTGGATGAATGTGTTTGACTCCTTAGAGTATATTCTTAGGAGAGGAATTACTGGGTCATAAAGAAGGTCCATTCTAACCTTGTGAGGGTTCTCCAGACTTCTATTTATAATCAACAGTTATTTGTACAAATGTAAACTCATATAATTTTTTTTTTGCCTCCAGGGTTATAGCTGGGGCTCATTGCCTGCACTATGAACCCACTGTTCCTGGAAGCCATTTTTTTTTCCATCGCTGCTGTTATTGTTCTTGTTGTTGCTATTATTATTATTGTTGTTGTTGGATAGGACAGAGAGAAATTGAGAGAGGAGAGGAAAACAGACACTGGGAGAAAGATAGACACCTCCACATCTGCTTCACTGCTTGCGAAGTGACCCCCCCCCCCCGCAGGTGGGGAGCTGGAGGCTGGAACCGGATTCTTATGCCAGTCCCTGCGCTTTGCGCCATGTGCGCTTAACCTGGTGTGCTACTTCCTGGCCCCCATAAACTCCTGTTTTTTTTTTTTTTCTTTTCACCTTCAGGGTTATTGCTGGGGCTCAGTGCCTGCACCGCGAATCCATTGCTCTTGGAGCCTATTTTTTCCCTTTTGTTGCTCTTATTATTATTGTTGTTATTGTTGTTGGATAAGACAGAGAGAAATTGAGAGAGGAGGACAAGACAGAGAGGGGGAGAGAAAGATAGACACCTGCAGACCTGCTTCAGCACTTGTGAAGCGACCCCCTTGCAGGTGGGGGCCAGGGGCTCGAACCAGGACCCTATGCCGGTCTTTGCGCTTTGTGCCATGTGCGCTTAACCCGCTGCACTACTGCCTGACCCCCAACTCCTATTTTTTTATTGAATGCTAATGGTTCAAGTTGATAAAACAAATTAAAATGAACAACAGAAGAGAAAACACTTTTTGATTTGTTCCTTGATAGACTTTAAGGTGATATGTGTACTCAGTTGGGTGTGCCACCACCCAGTTCAAGGAAAAATAATTTGTAAAAGATTTTTTTTTTTGTGTGTGTGTGTGTGTGTGTGTTTTGTTTTGCCACCAGAGTTATAACTGGCGTGGTGCCAACACTATTCAACACTCCCAGTGGCTATTTTTTTCCTTTCTATTTTATTTGAAAGGACAGAGAGAAATTGAGAGGGGAGCAGGGATAGAGAAGGAGAGAGAGAGATACTTGCAGACCTGCCTCACCACTTGTGAGGTGTTCCCCCCTGTATGTGGGGAGCAAGTGCTCAAACCTGAGTGCTACCACCTAGTCCTTTTTGTGGTATTTTTAAAAGTGTTGAAAGGCTGACTTTTAGAATACTCTTCCGATCATCTCTTATTCATTTTTCTACTGGATCTGAGTTTTTTTTCTTTATTTATTTATTGGATAGATAGCCAGAAATTGAGAGGGAAGGGGGTGATAGAAAGGGAAAGAGACAGAGAGACACCTGCAGCCCTGCTTCACCACTTGCAAAACTTTTCCCTTGCAGGTGGGGACCAGGGGCTTGAGCTCCGGCCCTTGTGCTTTGTAATATGTGTACTCAACCAGGTGCGTGCCAAAAAGCACACAGCTAATAATTTGTGGTGCAGATGACCATCTTCCTCGATGCCTGATTTAGTCAAGCCATGTTCTTTGTCTCTATTCATGCTCTTTACCGTACTGTTTGGTTAGTTTCAGAGAGAAGCACAGAGACACAGAGCTCCCTGGGACCAGGTCTGAGCACCTTGGCACACAGCCGCTGTAGCCTCTTTGCTAGCAGGTAAGGGGAAATGTGTACAGGCCTGTGAGCTTGGTGTAGGACTTACAGTGAGAACTTCTTGTTTCTTCTATTTGATTAGCAGGTAAATAAACCACATTTAAGCAGATGTCAAGATGATGAGGATGACTGTGTTGCCAGGGCATTTGTCTCTTCTAGGAGCCAAGTTTAGGCTCAGTTAACAACATACTTTCATATTGTTGTGATTGTCCCTTGTCACATGAGTCTGCATAACACACACATAGAAAATAGTGACCATGTAGTCTGGGAGTTGGCAGTGTGGATAAAGCACTAGACTCTCAAGGCTGAGGTCCTAAGTTTAATTCCCTCCCCCACCCCCAGTAGGTATCACAGGTACCAGAGTGATGTCTGGTTCTTTCTACCCTCCTATCTTTCTCATAAATAAATAAATAAAATATTTAAAAAAAAAAGAAACCAAAAACAGTGGCTTACCAAGCTCTTGAGTCTGTGAGTTGAGAATCCAGGCTCTGCTCAGCTGGGAGGTTCTTTTGCATTCTTCTGGATGCCCCTCTTGCATCTGGGATCTGTGATAACTGACACCTAGGGTGTGACTGACTGTTGCTTGAGAAAGTAGCTCTTTAATAGCAGGGTAGATTGAGGTTGTTCTCATGACAGTGGCAAAGTTGAGGGGGAAAGAGGAAGAAAAATGGGGATACAGAGAGAGAGAGAGAGAGAGAGAGAGGGGAAGATGAGAAAAGAGAAAGAAGAGAAATGTGAAGAAGAGAAGAGGGAGAGAACTGCAGAGATTCTCCAAAAACTCCATCAGTTCAACATTATTCACTTGGCCAGATTCAAGGGATGGGAAGCAGACTTTTTCTCCTCCTCCTACTGGGAGTTAATAATGCAACGATGCTACCATAATTTCACTCTGACTTCCCTGGACAGATGACCTCACTAATATCTCCTGGTTCCTCACCTTTCCAGGGCCCTACCTCACTGAGGAAAGATAGAAACAGGCTGGGGTTCTGGATCAACCTGCCAACACCCATGTCTAGGGGAGAAGCAATTACAGAAGCTAGAAATCCCACCTTCCGCACCCCCAAAATAATTTTGGTACATACTCCCAGAGGTGTAAATTATAGAGGAAGTAAATCAGAGGACTCTGTATCCCCATCCCACCAGGACCCAAAGCATTGATGAGTAGGAATCTTGTTTTTTATACTATCAATGAAAAGAAGCAAATCTGGTAAACACTAGAGGTTTCCAGGCATAGTTTCTTTCCTTTCCTTTCCTTTCCTTTCCTTTCCTTTCCTTTCCTTTCCTTTCCTTTCCTTTCCTTTCCTTTCCTTTCCTTTCCTTTCCTTTCCTTTCCTTTCCTTTCCTTTCCTTCCCTTCCCTTCCCTTCCCTTCCCTTCCCTTCCCTTCCCTTCCCTTCCCTTCCCTTCCCTTCCCTCCCCTCCCCTCCCCTCCCCTCCCCTCCCCTCCCCTCCCCTCCCCTCCCCTCCCCTCCCCTCCCCTCCCC
The DNA here is from genome assembly GCF_950295315.1 of Erinaceus europaeus. Classification (NCBI taxonomy): domain Eukaryota; kingdom Metazoa; phylum Chordata; class Mammalia; order Eulipotyphla; family Erinaceidae; genus Erinaceus; species Erinaceus europaeus. Next base: position 95,773,931 of record NC_080162.1, on the reverse strand, counting down.
TCCCCTCCCCTCCCCTCCCCTCCCCTCCCCTCCCCTCCCCTCCCCTCCCCTCCCCTCCCCTCTCCTCTCCTCTCCTCTCCTCTTCTCTTCTCATCTTTTCTTTTCTCCCTTTTTCTCTTTCTCTTTTCTTTCTTTCTTTCCTCCTCTTCCTCCTCCTCCTCCTTTTTCTTCTTTTTGCCTCCAGGGTTATTGTTGGGGCTCAGTGCCTGCACTATGAATCCACTGCTCCTGGTGGCCATTTTTTTTTTTCCATTTTGTTGGATAAGACAGAGAGATATTGAGAGAGGAGGGGGAGGTAGAGGAAGAGAGAAAGACACCTGCAGAGTTGCTTCACCACTTGTGAAATGACTGCTGTGCAGGTGGTAAGCTGGAGGCTTGAACTAGGATCCTTGCATGTCATACTATGTGTGCTTAACCCAGTGCACTACTGCCTGGTCCCTGGCATAGTTTCTCTCATCTGAGAGAGAAGAGGAAACAAGGAAAGACATTTGAAAATAGTAGTACGTGTAGGGGTGAACTAGAAAAGAAGTGAAAGCAGGATCATTGAACAAATGAAGGAAAAATATAGACATAGATATAGATAGATAGTTATAGAATCAGCCTGTATCCATGACTATTTGAGAACTACTACAATTTCCAGAGGAGGGGATGAGACACAGAAATCTGGTGGTGGGAACCATATGGAATGATACCCCTATTACCTTTCAGTTTTATAAATCAATATTAAATTTCTAATAATAATAACAACAGATGATCTTACTCACTGATGAAACTTCAGAAACAAGGACACAAGGTTAAACTTAGATTTTGTCTGGTGTATTGCACTAAAGCAAAGGATTCTGGAGAGAGAAGGGGAGGCAGTAGGGTGGGTGAGTCTTTGGGTAATGGGTACCTGATGATGAAAAAAAAGACCTAAATTGAGGATAAGAGTGCTTTGCAGACACCCATCACAGGGAGATGAGAAATTGTATCCATGTGTGAACAACTGTACTGTAAACTGTTAACAATATTTTAAAATAAAGTTTAAAAATTAACACAAAAGTTATATTGCAAAGAACATGGATCAGGGAGAACTGTGACTATTTTTTTGCAACCAATCTAATACTGATATTTCAAAATCCACATGGTCTCATCACTTTCTGGCCCTAGAACCTTGGCATTTTGAAGACGTTACAGAATCTGTATATTTATATATTGGTTTACAAGAGCTATAATAGTGTGTGGTCCCTGTAAGGTGTGCTGTGACTATACTCAACATCAATCATAATGCTGTAGCCTTGACTGGATACTATAGAGGTGACCTCAGAATGATTCTTCCTGCCATCTAAAGCTCTGTTTCCTGTTCCATCATAAAATAGCTTTATTTTTTTTCTGATTTAATAAACAATGAATGCTTGGTGTCCAAAGTTTTAAGCATTCTTTAAAAAAAATTTTATTTAAAAAGGGGGACATTCGGGAGTTGGGTTGTAGTGCAGCGGGCTAAGCGCAGGTGGCGCAAAGCACAAGGACCGGCATAAGGATCCCGGTTCCAACCCCGGCTCCCCACCTGCAGGGGAGTCGCTTCACAGGCGGTGAAGCAGGTCTGAAGATGTCTATCTTTCTCTCCTCCTCTCTGTCTTCCCCTCCCTCTCTCCATTTCTCTCTGTCCTATCCAACAACGACAACAACAATAATAACTACAACAATAAAACAACAAGGGCAACAAAAGGGAATAAATAAATAAAATAAATATAAAAAAAGAAGAAAAAAGGGGGCATTGACAAAGCCATAGGATAAGAGGTGTACAACTCCACACAATTCCCACTACCAGATCTCCATATTTCATCCCCTCCCCTGATAGCTTTCCTATTCTTTTTTTTAATTTAATTTTTTTATTTATAGAAAGGAAACATTGACTAAACCATAGGATGAGAAGGGTACAACTTCACACAATTCCCACCACCAGATCTCCATATCCCCTCCCCTCCCCTGATAGCTTTCCTATTCTTTATCCCTCTGGGAGTATGGACCCAAGGTCATTGTGGGATGCAGAAGGTGGAAGGTCTGGCTCCTGTAATTGCTTCCCTGCTGAACATGGGTGTTGACTTAAGCATTCTATAGGCATAAGAAAGAGCCCCTGCAGCCTCGTTGGCTGCTCCAAGGTGTTCAGAACCTGGAGTCACCTGAACAAGGTGAGCAAGAGGCAAAGTTGCAAAGAAAGGATGGGATGAGGCAAACTGTGCATCTCAACTCCCAACATCAGGGCCCTCATTTGAAAGTGGATATGTTAAGTCCTCCATAGGCCTAGAGTAAAGATGAAGTAGTGCATGCATCCTGCCCAGCTGAGCATCTGTTTGTACTTAGCCTTGACTAGATGGAAGCAGTTTGCAATGTTAATTGCTCTTTCTCTCTGACTGCTGGTCAGAATTCTTCCAGTTGAAGTTGCCCATGATCTTCAGGAGGGCCTGCGGCTCAGCTCTGGATCTGGATCCCCACTGTCTGTGGCAGCTGAAAACTCACTGCCTGCAACACCTTCCCAAAGAGAGTTCCTGAAAAGAAAGGGAAAGGTGAGCAAAAGAAACCTAAAGCATACTCTCTAGAATGGTTGAAGATGGCAGTTGAAAATGGGCAGGGCTCTCTTTGGGAGCTGAGAGTCACAGAAGTGGACTAAACTCAATCTGAAATGTGCAGTTCAGGGCAGTGGGAGTTTATTGACGCTTTAACTTAGACTCTGTATAACATATAAACATGAAGATACAGGTTCCACCCTCGGGAAGATGATATCTATTTGTGTGCATGGAACAGAACAAGATATGTGTTAATAGAATTGACAAGGCAGAATGCATTTGGAAGGGGGACTTCTGAACAGACAAAACACAAGAGCAAAGGTGTGTAGAAGGGCCAGAGGGAAGACAGCTTCTCCCTCTGGTTGGTGAATAGAGTTTGGCGAGTGTTTGGGGGGAGGTGAAGTTTAAGTTCCCACTGCCTTGGTCTTGAAGTTCAGGCAAATAGGCAGAACGTTTGTCCAAAGGTCCCTGCAGTGTGCTCTTACCCCTGGCCCCTCATAGATAGGCTATTCCCTATTGAGGGGTCAATTTGCTAAGCTTGTTGGAGGGTGAGATAAGGAGTAGTCCCAAAATGTACCTCTTAATACCAACTCTGCAACTACCTCTCAGATACGCTTCTGGTGTTTAGAACAAAGCACCGTTTCTTAAGCATGCCATTCTATCATTAATTGAAAAAATATCTCAATAATCCTGTAGTGACTGCACAGGAGTTGACATTCCCCACCCCTCACCTCTAGACCTGTGACAAATCTCTCCAGAGCAGAATGTTCCCTAAGGAAACTACTTCTGCCAGGCCTTCTGTCTGAACATCCAGAACCCTTGGAGAATGTCAGACAAAGCCAGATGCCCCTAAAGGCCGTTGTCTGTCTGCTACACAAAGATTTGCTTAAAGCACTGGAACTAGTTAGGAGCTGACCTGAGCCTGGAGTAGCTTCAGGACATTCTTCCTTCTGTATGGCCCTGGGATATTACATTCCCCTTGTAGCCCCTGTTACCCTACAAAGCCAACTTCAGGTTGGGAAGAAAGAGGGGAAGGTAGGATAGAGATGAACTCAAGAAGTCTTCATTTACATTTGACCTTTCATCCTTTCATCCTGACCACCTATTGCAATGCTTCCACTGGTGACTCTCTCGGGACATGTATCTTTTGGCCTTTTGACAATAGAGTAGTCTTGGGGATCTGGTGGGAAGTCCACTCAATCTTGTCACTCAATCTTGGATTTGGGCAAGTTTCTTCTCTTATAGTCTCAAGTTCTTGCAAAATGGGTAAAAATGGACACTGACATATTTTCTGGCTCACGGGTGTGATGTAAGCATGAAGACTGTGAAGTTGAGAGTTATTATGCATGCCCACCATTGAATTTGCATCTTATTTATTTATTTACTCATTAATGAGAGGGGGGAAAGATATTGAACTACAGCATTACTCCGGTACATGTGAGGCCAAGGATTGAACTTGGGACCTCATGCTTGGGAATCCAACTTTTTTTTCCCCTGCAGTTGCTGAGGCCCAATGGCTCCTGGTGGCCATTTTATTGGATTGGCAGAGTGAAATTAAGAGGGGAGAGAAAGAGAGATAGAGAGGGAGAGAGAAAGACACCGGCAGACTTGCTTCACCACTTATGAGATATCACTCCCTTGCAGGTGGGGAATGGGGGCTCAAACCCAGGTCCTTGCACTTAGTACTAGGGAATCCAACATTTTATCCATTTTATTGGTATTTGCGTTATATGTTATAATTTTGATATTTACAAATGAATATGGAATTAAGCATGAAGTGTGAAACTTATAATGAAGTGGGCACCTAACTTAAGAACTAGACCATCACTGAATCATCATACCCACCTGTAAGTCTTCTGTCATGAGATGCTGACCCCATCAAGTAAACTTCTTTCATTAAAACTAGTGCTGGTTGCAAATGGTGATTGGTGATCATGGAGGGAAGCCTAGTCTTGAAGCTGGGAGGTTGACCCCCTCATGACACATGACTACACTTCTGTCCAATAAGTCACTGAGTGTTTTCTCCAGTTCTCCAGGCCCGAGTTCCTCCTGTTGGCCAGAGAGGCCCCAGTGACTTTGCATCTGCCTGGATCAATTGTGGTAACTGCTGGGTTAAACTGGGCAGGGAGGAGGGAGGAGGTTAGTGGGAACCACCCTGCAGGGCAGGATAGGGGGTGGAAATGTGTCAGTTTGAGGGAGTTTGAGGGGTATTCACTCTCTTTCAGCTTCAGTTAGTCCTCTGCCAAGTCAAATTATCCCATTGTAATGCTTCTCTTCCCCTTTAAGAAGCTCCAACCCTCGCTCTTGGTTAAGTTTTGACCTTCAGCTTCTTATTCAGCCAGAAAATACTGTTTAGGTCTAGTAGGTGGCAGGAGCTGCTGCAGATCCTGACCTAGGATGTGAGCAAAACCAAACCCTCTTTCTACTTTTTGGGGGGGGGGTGGGTTGAGGTGGGCGGGGAGTGGAAAAGTCAGTCTTGCCTGTCTTTGCTCTGCTGCCTAGCCAAGGGGTTGCCATCTCTAAGGAGAAGCACTGTGGATGCTGATGTGGGGGAGGCGCAGGGTGAGAGGAAAGCCGAAGCTCATGCAAAGAGCTGTGATGCTACACAAAGCGCAAGGACTGGAGTAAGGATCCTGGTTTGAGCCCCCGGCTCCCCACCAGCAGGGGGGTAGCCTCACAAGTGGTGAAGCAGGTCTGCAGGTTTCTGTCTTTCTCTCCCTCTCTCTGTCTTCCCCTTCTTTCTTGATTTCTCTCTTTCCTATCCAAGAACAAAGACAGTAATAACAATAAAAACAATGATAAACAACAAGGGCAACAAAAATGGGAAAAACAGCCTTCAGAAGCAGTGGATTTGTAGTGCAGGCACTGAGTCCCAGTATTAACACTGGAGGCAAAAAATATTGTTAAAAAAAAAAGTAGTATCAGGGAGGGAGAAGGAGAGGAGTTTCTGGAGGTGGTTGGCTAGGGGGGCAGAGGGCAGAGAAACCAGCAGTCAGAACCCCCTGGAATGGGAAGGTGGGAAGGTAGGACCAGGGAGAACATGAAGCTCTGTGTACATCCTTCAGTGTCCCATTGGACTTCACTTAGAGAACACACCTTCAGTCACAATAATATTACCAATTTTTGTATTACAATTAATACAGATTATTAAGGCATTACATTCAAACAAAGGGCCCTGATTACACACAGACTGTAAGATCAGAACCTGCTCAGGGTTTTAGGAAACAGTCTTCATAGAGTTAGCAGTTTGGGGGTGGGGGATCTATGTGTGGGCTGCCTGGGGTGCCAGGTGGGAAAGGGTCTGGCCATGGACATGGTACTGACACTGCACCCATCTCTGGATGTCCATCTATTATTCTGAAGCCTAACAAGGACTTCCCGGGACAGGTCTGGGCCAGGCCCCAGACTGGGTTTATGGGGTGCAGGATGTTGTAGGAGCAGAGAAGGGAGCAGGCAGCTTAACCCACTGAGCCACACACATGGGGTCCTGAGTCTGACCTGGAGGACTGAAAGGACATTCTGTGAGGGAGCAGAGAAGAGGACTCCAGACACTGAGTAGTGTGTACACACAGGCAGACAAACCCAGATAGCTGTTATGGGCAGTTGAGCAGAGGTGACTGTGGCTGAGGAGGGGTGATGGTGGGGGATATCTGGGCATGGAATTGATTTGGATGAGATGGAGAGATCAGAAGGCAGACCTGACTATGCATCTTTGGCCTTATCTCTGCTGGCTGACTAGTTTCTCTATTGTAAGTATTGCCCTTAGCCTCAGTTCTTCTTCTTTTTTTTTTTTTAATTGAACTTGTACTGACAACATTCTTTCTGCTGTGTTCCTTGAGGAACTGGAGGTGTCCCCAGTATCAAACTGATTGACAACCTTGGGGGCACATGGTCTATTCATGAGGGTTTTGGGCCGTTCTTTTGAGTAATAATGCACTGGGGCCAGCTAGGATTTCTCCTGGCTTCTCCTGTTCTCATAGAACATGGTAGAGTGCAAAGTTTTTGAGCCCAGTTAATGTGCAACCTTGAACAAATCCTTCACCTCCTCTGAGTCTCCTTTTACACTTGAATGGGAGTCACAAACATACTCAACTCTTAGGATTACTTGTCAGTTAAATGAGACAATGAACATAAAGTGCTGAGCACAGTTGCTAACCCGTGAAGAAGAATCATGTCTTATTATTTCAACTGATGCTATACTATTATTGTCACTTGCAGACCAAAAAGGGGAAATCTTATTTGGCTCTCAGGGATCTCTGTGTGGTACTGCTGAGTGGACAGTGTCTAGAGGTGAAGTGTGACATCATGTCAACAGTAGGAGCCATCTTCAATGCTGTCACAACCTTTGCCAACCTTGGGGAGATCACTTACTTTGGCTTGGCTTACATGAAACGCAAGTATCTTCTGGGTAGTGCCTCAGCTAATAAGTATCTGGGTGCCTGAGTGCTATTCCTTCTAAAACTACTGCTTGAGACTGGGGGCGGGGGAGTCTCCTCACTTGTAGGCATTGTTTGTCTGGGAAAGTAAGTGCAGCAGGTTGTAATGGAACACACATGTAGGATGCTGTAGGTTTCTGGGGTTTCACTGGATCTGATCCATCTAAATGCATTTGAGTTAGGCAAATGTTAGAAAGCATTTCCACTGAGGTAGTGATATAAAGTAATATGGTCATGGTGGAAAATGATAACACTGGCTTCTCAAAAAAAAAGTAGAAAAAATTTCATGTATGACCCAGTAATTACAGTTTTGCATATAAGCCCAGAATAAGTGAAAGTGGGGCCTTGAAGAGATGCTTTTACACCCACACTCGAAGTAATATCACTTACAGTGAAATGTGGAAGAAACTACAAAGCCTACCCATGTATAAATGGATCAGCAAAATGTGGTGCATGCATTATTCATTCTTCAAAAGGGAGGAAATTCTAACATATGCTCCAACATGGATGGGCTTTGAGATAATGTACTAAATGAAACAAACTTCTCGTTAAAAAAAAAGAAGACAAATAGTTGGAATTGGCAAAATCATAGACACAGAGAGTAATGGTGGTTGCCTTAGGTTGATTGGAAGGGGAATAGAATTTTAGGTTTAAGAGAGTTTTGGGGGGCCAGGTGGTGGTGCACCTGGTTGAGCACACACATTACAGTGCACAAGGACCCAGGTTCGAGCCCCCAGTCCCCACTTGCAGGGGGAAAGCTTCACAAGTGGTGAAACAGGGATGCAGGTGTCTTCCTGTCTTTCTACCTCCACCCTCAATTTCTGCCTGTCTCTATCCAATAAATAAAAATAAAAACCAAAACATAATAAAAAAAACAAAACCCAGAGTTTTGGTTTTGCATGATAAAGCATCTCTGGAGGTGTGATAGGAGGGTTGCAAAGCTACATGGATGTTCTAAACATTACTGAGCTATGCTCTTAAGTTTAAGATGGCCAATTTTCTGTAACATATTTTACCACAGTGAATTTTCATTTATTATTATTATTATTAATCTCCAGGGTTATTGTTGGAACTTGGTGACAGCACCATGAATCCACTATTTCCCCCCCCCCATTTTATTGGACAGGACAGAGAGAAATTGAGAGGGGAGGAAGAGATAGAGAAGGAGAGAGAGAAAGATAGACACCTACAGACTTGCTTCATTGCTTGTGAAGAAGACTACGTATAAGTGAGGAAACTGGGGCCTGAACCTGCATCTTTGTTCGAGTCCTTGTGCTTCATATTATGTGTGCTTAACTGGGTGCACCACTGCCTGGCCCCTTACCACAATGATTTTTTTTTTTAATTTAAGAAAGGATTAATTAACAAAACCATAGGGTAGGAGGGGTACAATTCCACACAATTCCCACCACCCAATCTCCATATCCCACCCCCTCCCCTGATAGCTTTCCCATTGTCTATCCCTCTGGGAGCATGGACCCAGGGTCATTGTGGGTTGCAGAAGGTACAAGGTCTGGCTTCTGTAATTGCTTCCCCGCTGAGCATGGGCGTTGACTGGTTGGTCCATACTCCCAGTCTGCCTCTCTCTTTCCCTAGTAGGGTGAGTCTCTGGGGAAGCTGAGCTCCAGGACACATTGGTGGGGTCTTAAGTCCAGGGAAGTCTGGCCGGCATCCTGATGACATCTGGAACCTGGTGACTGAAAAGAGAGTTAATATACAAAGCCAAACAAATTGTTGAGCAATCATGGACCCAAAGCTTGGAATAGTGGAGAGGAAGTGTTAGGGGGGTACTCACTGCAAACTCTAGTGTACTTCTGCTTTCAGGTATATATTTTGCAGTAGTTTACGGATACGTGTGAACATATGTTCTCTCTCACAGAAACTGGTGTATATCTAGGTTTTGGGACTTTGTTAGAAAGTGAACCACCTGAGATGGAATTAGAGTATACTATGAAAGGAAAGGTCTCACCCGAGTAATGCAGACCACAATGAATTTTTTAAACATTACCTCATCATATAGGACTAAGGGGAAATCATAACCCAATCTAGGAGCCTAATCTAAAGTGTTTCTATGCTTACCCGTTCCTGCCCTTCCATTATGGAATTCTATTTCCATTTGCTGCAAGTAATCTATTTATTGTAATCAAAGTTCTTTAGCCACTATGAGGCTGCACTGGAATTAAACAGATCTCTGGGTTAAATCCTGGCTCTGCAGACCAGACTGCTTAGGTATCGTGACTACGGTGTCCCTCTCATTTCCTGTCTCTGATGAAAGAAGGCCCAAAATATGTTGTGGGTTGATTCAATGTGCCTGAAGTGGAAAGTGGAGTGGGGTGTGTGTGGTCTATCTCCCCATTGTTCTTAGCTGACTTCTGAATGAGCCTTAAAATAAAAACAGCTATTCTGTGCTTTGATACCATCAAGTGATGCTTAGGCAATCTTTTATGAACTATGGGGGAAAATATCTTTAAGAAATATTGTATTTCTGTCACTCTGTAACCTATATTTTATATGAAACTAATGTGCTTGCTCTGTCAGTACAACTTCAAAGCTTACTCCAAATGTCACCGAGTCTCAGTAGGGTCTCCTGTGCAGACATTCAAGAAATGTTTAGCTGGAGACTCTTGAGTCAGACACTCAAAAGTGTCAGGTCTGGGGTTTGAATACAAACCTATTTGGGTGGGTTTGCCAATCTATCTGTAATAGGGAGAAGGGAGGCTAAGGGAAAGAGGGGTTAGTTTGGGAAATCAGATCCTGCAGCAAGGGTTGAGGGCAGAGAAGCAGAGGTCTGGGTGCTGTGCTATGACTGTTATCAAACCTCTGTGGATATGGCCTTCTGTCTTCTTCATGTGAAACAAGTTTTATGAGAAAGGTGGACAGGTGGTTGCACACTGGGTTAAGCATACACAGTACAGTGTGCAAGGACCTGGGTTCAAACCCTTGGTTCCCACCTGCAGTGGAAAAGCTTCATAAGTGAAGAAGCAGGGCTGCAGATGTCTCTGTCTTCTTTCTCTCTATTTCCCTCTCCCTTCTCAATTTCTTTCTGTCTTTATCCAATAATACATAAATAAGTAAATATTTTTTAAAAGTTTTGAGAGAGAGAGAGAGATCCACTCCAATACATGCAATATTAGTGAACCAGGAGCCTCAAACAATTAAGTTTAGTGCTAAACTGGTTGAATTGTTTCCTTAGCCCCTGGCTCCCCCATTCAAAGGTCTTCCTTCCAAAACTCGAAATGACTCCTGTGCTCAGGCAGCTTGATGTGGGGGTTATTACTGAGCTGAAAGCCTGAAGCTTGGAATAGTATGGAGGTCCCCAGGGAGTAGCTAAGGGGGCCCAGGTTAAGTGGGCTGTAGGAGTCATGTAGGAGTCGGGTAAAAAGAAGTGACCTGTACTGACCTCTACTGAGGTGCTATGGGACAAACTCAATAGAAGTTCACATTCTAAGCTTGGTTTGGTAGAATTTCCAAGCTGGCAATAATGAGGTCAAAAGATAAAATGTGACTCCACTTATGCCCTGTCTCACTGTTTGGGTTGCTATCTCAAAATGTCATCTAATTAATGTGTGACTTTAATAACAATTACTTTTCCAAATTTTGGATGTTGGGAAGATCAGAATCAAAGTTCAAGCATGAGCAGATGGTCTGTTAGGACCACCCATCTGACTTTCTTTGTGTGATTGCCTAAGCACACATGGGGGGGGGGGAGAGGGAGGATAATTACCTCTTATTACACTAATCCCATTGTGGGGAACCCATGCAAAACTGAAGTACTCTCGGGTTCTACCTCAAAACGCATTGAGAGTTAGGGCTATATAGATTTTAAGCAGTACCAACATTTAGGTAAAACATAATTCTTGATTTGAGGGACTTGGGGATACCCTGGCTGGTGTAGGAGGCTTGACTATGAGCAGGAAGTGAAAAAAAGTACTCATTCTTTTTTCATTTTTGTCTCCATAAGATGGTACCTAAAAGGCAAATTTTTAGCGATATCTTCTTTAACACAAATAATTACATCTGGGGGGCACACGTTGCTATGTGTGAAGACTGGGTTTGGGCCCCAGAGCTATATGGGAGCACCATGCACATCACCAAGGAGAAACCCTATGAATGGTGGGCTAATGCTGTGTTGTCTGCTTTTTTGTTTCTTTCTAACTGAAATTGCAAGAAAAAAAAATATCTTCTGGGAGAAATGGAATCATGCAAGCATGAGGCTCTGGTGGGAAAAAAAAAATCACATTTTCTTCTCTTTCTTCAGTCTGTCTTCTCTTATCTCTTGCTTTTGCCCCTCAAAGACCCAGAAGTAGAAAGTATCCAAAGGACTTGCTGTTGCTCTTTCTTATACTCAGTGTCTACTTCTGATCCTTCTGGGCCAGGATCATGGCTGTGAGTCTGAGGGCTAGTATCTTTCCAACTGTTTTTTTTCTCTCCAAACACTTTTTACTTGTATTTCAGGCAAAGAATTCTTTTTCCTGGACAATGATACCAGGTTGTGCAAAGTAGCCCCTGAAGGCTGGAGTGAGGAGCCCCAAAAGAAGACCTCCTGGAATACCTTCACACTCTTTTTGAGGATAAAGTTCTTTGTCAGTCACTGTCAGCTGCTCCAGTGAGTGCTGCAAATATGTTTCTTTGTTTGGGAGTTATGTTTGTCCAGGATGACATTAGAGACCATGGAGAGGCATTTGTTTGCAAACTGTAAATTATGTATAAATGACAGTCACTGTGAATGAACTTCTGATGACTAGATTTCTCTCTTTCTCACCTTCCTTTTCCTTCCTTCCTCCATTTCTTTTCTTTTCTCTTTTCTTTTTCTTCCTTCCTTCCTTCCTTCCTTCCTTCCTTTCTTTTCTTTCTCTCTTCCTTTCTCTCTCTTTTCTTTCTTCCTGTTTTTATCAGTGATTTAATAATGATTAACAAGATTGTAAAATAACAGTAGTACAATTCCACACAGTTCCCACCACCAGAGTTCCATGTCCCATCTCCTTCATTGAAAGCTTCCCTATTCTTTATCCCTCTCTGGGACTATGGACCAAAGTTCTTTATGGGGTGTAGAAGGTGGAAGGTCTTGCTTCTATAACTGCTTCTCCACTGAACATGGTTATTAGTAGGTTGATCCATACCCCTAACCTCTTTCTTTCTTTCTTTCTTTCTTTCTTTCTTTCTTTCTTTCTTTCTTTCTTTCTTTCTTTCTTTTCTTCCTCCCCTCTTTCCTCCCTTCTTTCCTTCCTTTCTTTCTTCCTATCACAGTTATTGCTGAGGTTTGGAGCCTGCACAACAACTCCACTGCTATTGGAAGTCAATTTTTTCCTTTTTAGTTTTATAAATTATGATAGAGGGACAGAGAAGGAGAGTGACAGTGAGGGAGAGGGAGAGGGAGAGGGAGAGGGAGAGGGAGAGGGAGAGAGAGAGAGAGGGAATCCTGAAGCCTGGTCTACTGTTTATGAAGTTATCCTTTTTTTTTTTTTTTTTTTTTTAACCAGAGCACTGTTCAGCTCTGGCTTATGGTGGTGAGGGGGACTGAACCTGGGACTTTGGAGCCTCAGGCATGAGAGTCTGTTTGCAGAACCATTTTTCTATCTACCCCTGCCCCCTAGTCTCTATAGGTGGGAACTAGGGGCTTGAACCTGGGTCATTAGACATAATAACTTGTATGTTTTACTAGTTACACCATGGTCCTGCCCTGGCTAGATTTCAATATGATAGAAAATGTAGAATATCAATATTTTTAGTATATCCCTGGTAAAATGAAGTCTTGCCCTTTTATTTCAAACATACTCTCTTCTAGATCAGAGTTCTCTTAATCCTGACCCCAACCAGCCCCCTTCTCAGCCTGGTGATAAGAGTTAGAAGAGACAGTCATAGCTTTAGAATAGCACCACCCCCTCTTTATTCCTTTGTTTATTATAAATATCTAACTGAATCAATTTCTTTCATTTGATCCTGCACAGGACAGCTCTCAACTAGTGGTAGGAAATTTAGTGTAGCTAAAGGATGGCCACACTTATCCTACAGACACTTCCCTCTATGTCTTGTATCTCCTCTCTTTTTCCCTTTCCTTGACTCCCACTAAGAAAACCCTCTGGTTTCAGTGACCTCTCTTCTCCTTAGAGTTCCTATGGTATTTATTCCTGCATCTCCTCCCCAGGCAGAGCCAGACAAGGCATCAGTTTTACCTGCAACTTCGGCAAGACATCCTGGAAGAGAATCTGTACTGCAATGATGAGACATTGCTGCAACTGGGGGTCCTCGCCTTGCAGGCTGAGTTTGGCAGTTACCCCGTGGAGGAGGTAGGAGTGGAAACATGGGGCCTCTGGGTGAGGCTCACTGGAACGAGGGGCTCACTGGAACTGGTGGTACTGTGGAGATTGTACCTTTGCGAGGTGTTTTACTTATCTAGTCTTTGTTGGTGCAGACATTGATAAATAGACACACAGAGAGAAATTGAGAGGAAAGGGGGAGACAAAGAGAGAGAGAGAGAAAGAACACCTGCACCACTGCTTTACCTCTCTGTGAAGCTTCCCTCTCTGCAGGTAGGGGCTAGGGCCTTGAACTCCAGGGTTCCTGTGTACAGTAATACATGTCCTCTACTGGATGTGTCACTCATCAGGCCTCGTGAAGGAGTTTGTGTTTATTTTTAAAATATGTTATTTATTTATTTTATTATCTTTTAAAATATTTTTATGTATAAAATGGAAATATTGACAAGACTATAAGATAAAAGGGGTATAATGCCCACCCCCCAGAGCTCTATATCCAATCCTCTCCCTTGATAGTTTCCTTATTCTTTATCCCTCTGGGAGTATGGACCCAGGATCATTATGGAGTGCAGAAGGTGGAAGGTTTGGCTTCTGTAACTTCTCTGCTGAACCTGGCCATTGGCAGGTGGATCCATACCCCCAGACTGTCTCTCTCTTTCCCTAGTGGGGCAGGGATCTGGGGAGATGGGGCTCCAAGACACATGGTGGGGTCTCTTCTCTGCCCAAGGAAGTAAGGTTGGCATCATGGTAGCATCTGGAATCTGGTGGCTGAAAAAGAGTTAATATATAGTGCAGAATAAGTTGTTGACCAATCATCTGCTATTGAATTTAGTTAAATCAGATTTACTTGTACATGCACACATCAACCACCTATATACTTATGTGTTCAATCTCCCATCCACACATCCATCTGATAACCATCTACTGAGCACCCTTTACTAGATTTCAGGGCTACCAAGATGGATAAATCAAGTTTATACATTATAATGTGATTCTAGCACAAGACCTCTCCTAGAGTAGTATTTATTACTGTATTGAGTTTCTGCCATTGTCGTCATCATCATCATCATCATCATCATAACCACCAGCAGCAGCATCCTGTCTTTACTAAGAGCTCATTACGTAACTGTCATTGATCTAGATAGTTTCTTCTTTTTTCTTATTTTTGTGTTTCCCCCCACTTTTGGGGGGAAGGTGGGTTAATGGTTTCCAGTATAGTTGTGGACACATAGGTTCAACTTCTCACCTTCCCATAGTAGATGTCTACAAGAAACTTTCTCTCTCAACTCAGATCCTTCCCACCTGGCCCAAGATACACCAGCACCTCATAGCCCCCGTATCCCATCCATCTCCCTTATTCCTCAGAGTCCTTTGCTTTGGTGCAATACCTGTTCATGTTTCATCTTATATTTTCCCTTACTGTCCTTGATTCTTAACTTCCACGTATAAGTGAGATCATTTCATTGGGGAAACTGACGATCCTTCCTAGCCGACTGAATCCACATGGATCCCAGTCACTTTCAAAGCCAGCAACAAGCAGCTCCTGACAACTTTCAACCTGACCTGTTGACTGGCTATGGAAGAAGGGCAAACGCTAGAAGAAGAAGTGAGATCATTTGGTATTTGAACCTAGACATTTTTCAGCATATCACCTCAACAGTGATTATTCATTATTCTAAAAGAGGGCTCTGAATCTCGTGAAGCCAGCAGATGAAGTCTAAATTTGAGTGCAAATGTGTTTGACTTAAGTCAGATCAGGGCCGATTCTGCTAAAATCTGTTTCTTAAATGATAGCTTTAATTTTGTTGGTCAAGTTCTTGTCTCTCCAGCAAATGCACATGCAAGTTTTTTTTTTTTTTTAACTTTAGTTTGCCTATGATGGAGTTAGTAGAGGCAACTAGTTACTTAATTTACAGATGTATCAATGTAAGGAGGAATGATGGTAATATATTTATTTAACTGAGTAGGATTCAAACTACAGATACCAGATAGAAAGGAGGGAGCAGCTGCATGAATTGTGACAGAGAACAGGGCTTCATAAAATCCCTACTTATGTTCAAAGTGTTTGGTTAGGGACATGGCAACAGATCTCAACAGAGACAGAAGTATAATTCAGCAGTGTGACTTAGCACCTAGATATAAGTCAGTCTCTGGTTGCCTAACTAGGAGTTGAAAAGGAAGAACAAGGGAAGTAAGTGACCCACTGACCTTTTTTCAGTGCACTAGGCTTTATCACTGTCATGTAATAAAAAACGAATGCTTCTGAGAGTGTGTAACATGGAACAGAGATTCATTTTTTATGTGGTTGTTTGTTATAAAATAATCTTTATTATTTACTCATAATGTGAGGTCAGAAAGATACCTAAAGAGGTAAATCAGAACCCTGCTCATCTCTGTTCTAAGGTGGTGAAGGAATTGAACTAGGGAACTCAGGGCATCAGGTATTAAATCTATTTGCATGACCATCATGCTGTCTACCCCCCCCATACATACACAAGGTCTGTCCCTACCTCTTTAATTTAAAAGGTATTTGAAATCTTTGCTTAGGAATAAGATCCTTTCTACCTTTAGACCCATTCTTTGTAGTTTAGTAAGATTGAGACACCCTAAATGTTAGCTATATGCTTTGATTTAAAAGGCTTTGCTCAATCATCTTTATTGCTTTAAATTTTACCCATATTTTAGTAAACACATGCTAGAAGGGAGGCTTTTAGTTAAAGAAAACAAATTAAATAAAATAGCTTATTGTGTAGCTATCCCCCCTACACCAGGAACCTCAAACCACATTAAATTAAAATATATTGATTTTTAACTTAGTTTTTTTACTTTAAAACTTTCATTTTTAATAAATATTTTTATTTATTTATTATTGGAGACAGAAATTGAGAGGAGAGGGGGCAGCAGAGAGAGGAGATAGAGAGACACCTGCAGTCCTACTTTACCACTCGTGGAGCTTTCCCCCTGCAGGTGGGGACCAGGGGCTTGAACCTGGGTCCATGCACACTGTAATGTGTGTGCCTAACTAGGTGTACCACTGCCTGGCCCCTACTTTAAAACTTTCAATAAGCTCAAGTTACTCAAAGAGTTAAGACACATCTTTGTAACAGTATTTCTCAGAAAATTCACAGTGCCAAACAAAGGCTGAATTTGCTGTGGATTAATTTTCCACAAAGAAAGTTCACAGGCTATTCTGGGGTCCCCTCCAGAATATCTTGGAACCTGTCAGAAAAGAGATTTTTTGCAGAGTTCATAGGGGCATACAGGTCAGGTGAGGGAGGAGAGAAAAAAAAAAGATTTAACTCCTAAGTTCTTGGAATTTTTTTTTTTTTTGCTTCCATAGTTATCACTGTGGCTCCATTCTGCACTATAATCCATTGCTCCTGGCAGCCTTTATTATTATTGTTATTGTTATTGTTGTTGTTATTATTATTATTATTACCCTTTCATTTTATTGGACAGGACAGAGAGAAATTGAGAAGAGAGGGGAAGGTAGAGAGTGGGGAGAGAAAGATAGACACCTGCAGATCTGCTTCACAAGTTGGGAGCCTGGGACTCAAACCGGGATCCTTGCATGGGTGTTTGAATAGAAGCATCCAGGTCCTACCTGCCTCTTTACCAAGCTTCCAGTCCTATCACTGCTCACCTTAAAATTCCTTCCAGTTTTCTTGACTCACAGTGTTGGGAGTCTAGCCAACTAGGAGCAGAAATTCAAATGATTTCAGATTAACAACTATACTGTATGTAAACTACCATTTTCCCAATATTTGGAAAAAAAACAAAAACAAAAACGTGGACTTCCTGCACTGCCAGGCTGTGCTCTCTTCTCATGCTTGACTTTAGCCATTTCATAGTTCTGCCTTCTGGACTGCAAACCAGAAGTGAAAAAGAAAAATGTCAGGGAAATCCTGGGGATCAGTCTCATTTGCTTTGCTAATGATGGGCCCACTCTAAGCCATTCATGTGCTCTGACTAGTCTTGAGTTACCTTGTTAGCCAGGGAACCAAGAGTAGAGCTTATATTATTTAGAATTATTGGAATAAGAAGCAAGATGGGTGATTCTTATTTCTACAAAGAAGAGGAACAATTACATATGGCAAAAATAGGTGTCCACTGCTAGTGAGTACTCAGTAGGCAGTGATGTTACTTACATGCTTGTAAGTATGCTTGCCTGAAGTTCTGGGGTCTGACATTGTTTTATGGGTTGTATTATATTATCAAAAAAGTATATGTTAAAGCCCTAGCACTCAGAACATCAGGAAGTGACTGTCTTCAGAGACAGAGACTTTAAAGAAATGACTGCGTTAAAATGAAACTCTCTGGGTAGACCAGTCCTTCCAGAATTAGTTTGTCTTCCATCCTATCTCCCTCTCCCTTTGACAAGCACCCAGATCTGACACTGCTTACACTGAAGTCCCTTCCTGTCTCCTTAGTCCCTAACACTGAAGTACTTATTGTGCCCATGTTAGCTGTGTTTTACTGCTGTATTTGGGGATCTCGAGAGAATGACCCAGGGTGCTGTAAGCAGGGGCACTCCAGCAAGTTAACCAACATTCTTTCTACAGCCTCTAGTCAGATCCTGTGTTTGTTCTAAACAGCATAAGGAGGCTTTCAAGGGCAGTGTTAATCTGTCCTCAGGAGAAGACTCCATTGAGCAGAGAAGTGGATCAGAGTGCTGGAGCAGGTGAACTGTATCCAAACGCTACAAAAAACTGCAGCAAGGGTGGACAGTGACAATTTGTATATGATACCTGGCATCTCGTGACTAATGTTTGCCACCTTCCTTCCTCCACCCTGGGGTGCTTTAGTATAAGACAACATGAAGACTGACCTTCAGACACATAACATTTAGCCTGAGAATCTAAATCTGGCACTTAGAGTTGCTGGAAACTGTAGGCTAGGTCCCCTGAAAATACTGGGAACCTGAGTACAATTCTTTATGAGGGCCTATATCTTTTCTTTCTTCCTTTTTTTGTTAAATATTTATTTATTTCTTCCCTTTTGTTGCTCCCATGTAGCCAGACCTTTTTCTGTTCTCCTGTTTGTAAGTGCAATAGATGACACAAACACATCAATTGGTTGATGTGTACTTGGTCAGTCTTAATTTATGATGGGGCTGCTTTGGACTAGGTGTCATCTAAACCTTTCATTAACCTTGCACAGCTGGTGTGATTTCCATTTGCATTTGAGCAGTTGTGCCTTTGTGAGGTTAGGTGAGCTAGTGGTTGCACAGGCAGGGTCCACTACTAGGGCTTGCCAAAAGGTATTGGGGGAGATGCTGAGAGGAGAGTCCCTCCCCTAGCGTTTATAGTTGAATGGGCCAGAAGAGGCTGGTCCATCCAGAGGTCGGCAAAAGTAGCCATGTGACTATGCTGCGCTGTCCGTGAGATCCAGGAGGAACCGTGTGCCCTCCTCAGGGATTCACATTTTGCTTAATAAATGGTTCTAGTGCTCGAAAAAGAAATGATTTAGAAACCACTGTTGTGAAAGATTGGGAGCCACTCCTGGAGAATTCTAAGCAGGGAAGTGACATGATTACATTTGCATTTTAAAAAGGGAGACAAAGACAATTTGGCACAAAAATAAATCTCCTTAATCACATCATTGCATCCAAACAACTTCCTTTTGGGTGCATTCTTTTCCAGCCTTTGATCATCACACGGGGATTTTGATACAGCTGTTAACATTGCCATGTTTGATTTGTATCCTGCTCTCTCTCTCCTCCCCCTCCTCCTCCTTCTCCTTCCTTTTTCTCATTCACTCAGTCCTCACTCCCTCCCTCCATTTCTTTCTTCCTCTCCTTTTGCCTACCTACCTTTTTTTTCTTTCTCTGTCTTTCTTTATGCCACCAGGGTTATTGGTGTCTCTATGACTCCATCTTTCCTGGTACTATTTTTTCTTTTTCTTTATTTTTGATAGAGTATTAGAGATGAATAAAGACAGAGATGTAGAGAGATCTGGAAATAAGGAGAGCCACCTGGAACACTGCTTCACTGCTCATGAAGCTTTCTCTCTGCAGATGGGGAACAAAGAGACTTGAACCCAGGTCTTTAAGCATGGTAGCATGTCCACTCTACCTGGTGAGCCACTGCCTGGCTCCTGTATCCTGGCTTCTCATTCACTCTTTTAACCACCAGATTGCAGAACAATTTCCTTCTCTTTGTGGTCTCTGAACTGCATTTAAACTAGTGTGAGCTAGTTCTAGGCTGGAGGATTCTCAGTCCATAGTCATAGGGAGATGTGCTTTAGGCATGCAAAGAACATGAAAATGATGTCATCTCCCCTTCCTGCTTCATTAAGTTGATTTGCTCATAGCAGCCCTAAGAAAGTCTGATGTTCCAGCTGCCTTTTTTCATGGGTAATTACTGACCTGTGGGGAAATGTCTCCACCAAAGTCAGTTATGAGAGGTTTGCCTGAGATCAGAATGGGCGGATTTATAAATACTAAGGCAAGGTCAGCTTCTCACTTACTCTTGTTCTGCCTCTGTCTTCTCAGGGCCTTCATAAGTATCGTGTGGAGTGGTTATACTTACGCCTTAGCAATGCTTCACCCATATATCTGTTATTTCAGTGTTGGGTCACATAATGGGAACTGTAATCATTCTCTCTCTCTCTCTCTTTACTGGAGCACTGTTCAACTCTGACTTACGGTGATGTGGGGGATTGAAACTGAAACATTGGAGCCTTGGGTATGAGAGAACAACCATTATGCTATGTCCTCCACCCACTGGCCTTTATTTATTTATTTTTATTTTATAAATGACATAGATATAAATGCTTGTGTTGAAGCTTTTTTAAGCTCCCATGTAGACTTCTCTTGGACATATTCCTAATGGTGAGATGTTGTTTTAAAGGTCCTAAATACCTGAAGAAAATGCGTAATGGACTTAATGTACCTATATAAGTTTTACATTTTTTCCCCCCAGAAAAGACTGACAGTTCCTGTTGCTTCACATCCTTGCCAATACTTGATATTGTTAGTGTTCTGGAGTTTGATACTCCAACAGCAGTTTTTAAAGGAAAACACTCATTTTGTTGATTAATGAGAGGACAGTGAGAGAACCAAAGCATTATCCTGGCACATGCAATGACAGAGGTCAAATTCAGAACCTTATGCTAGAGTGTTCAACATTTAAAAAAAATTTATTTATAAAATGGAAACACTGTCAAGACCATAGGGTGAGAGGGGTACAATTCCTACTACCTTAAAAGCTCCTATCCCATCCCCTTCCCTTACAGTGTTTAGCATTTTGATCAAGTTTTCTTTTTTTTTCTTTTTCTCCCAGAGCATTGCTCAGAGCTGAGTTTATGGTGGTGCTAGAGATTGAAACTGGGCCTTTTGGTGCCTCAGGCAAGGAAGTCTTTTTGCATAACCATTATGCTATCTCTACAGCATTTTATTCCCTGCCCCACCTCCCAGGTTGCATCATCAGCAATTCTAAGCACTCTTTTAACCACCAGATTGCAGAACAATTTCCTTCTCTTTGTGGTCTCTGAACTGCATTTAAACTAGTGTGAGCTAGTTCTAGGCTGGAGGATTCTCAGTCCATAGTCATAGGGAGATGTGCTTTAGGCATGCAAAGAACATGAAAATGATGTCATCTCCCCTTCCTGCTTCATTAAGTTGATTTGCTCATAACAGCCCTGAGAAAGTCTGATGTTCCAGCTGCCTTTTTTCATGGGTAATTACTGACCTGTGGGGAAATGTCTCCACCAAAGTCAGTTATGAGAGGTTTGCCTGAGATCAGAATGGGCGGATTTATAAATACTAAGGCAAGGTCAGCTTCTCACTTACTCTTGTTCTGCCTTCCTCATTCTTTTTTTGCCTCCAGGGTTATTGCTGGGGCTCTGTGCCTACACTATAATTCACTGTTCCTGGAGGCTATTTTTTTTCCCTTCTGTTGCCCTTGTTGTTTATTGTTGTTGTTATTGTTATTGCTGTCCTTGTTGTTGGATAGAACAGAAAGAAATGAAGAAAGGAGGGTAACACAGAGACCAGGAAAGAAAGATAGACACCTACAGACCTGCTTCACCTCTTGTGAAGTGATCCTGCCCCATAGGTGGGGAGCCAGGGGTTTGAACCTTATGCTGGTCTTTGCACTTGGTGCCATGTGTGCTTAACCCAATGTGCTACCATCTGGCCCCCTCCTTCCTTATTCTTTCTCTTTTCTTTTCTTTTCTTTTCTTTTCTTTTCTTTTCTTTTCTTTTCTTTCCTTTCCTTTCCTTTCCTTTTCTTCTTATAAAAAGGAAACACTGACAAAATCATAGGATAAGAGGGGTACAACTCCACACAATTCACACCACCAGAACTCTATATCCCATGCCCTCCTTTGATAGCTTTCCTATTCTTTAACTCTCTGGGAGTATGGACCCAAGGTCATTGTGGGATGCAGAAGGCTGAAGGTCTGGCTTCTGTAATTGCTTTCCTGCTGAACATGGGCATTGATAGGTCTATCCATACTCCCAGCCTGCCTCTTTCTTTCCCTAGTGGGGCAGGCCTCTGGGGAATCAGAGATCCAGGACACACTGGGGGTGTTGTCTGTCCAGGGAAGTCTGGTTGACATCATGCTAGCATCTGGAACCTGGTGGCTGAAAAGAGAGTTAACATACAAAGCCAAACAAGTTGTTGGCTAATCATGAATCTAAAGGCTGGAGTAGTGCAGATGAAGAGTTGGGCGGGGGAGGGGCTTCTGTAGATAGCTAGTAGGCATATTTTTGTTCTATTCCAAAGGGCCTGTGACTATACTAATTTTTTTCCCCCTGAGCCTGAAATCTGATATGCAGGTAGATCCTAGTTATTGCCTGGGGAGATGATGTCATGGCTGCAAAAAGGACCAGAAAGATGGATCTGGGAAGAGAGTATCTCCCAAATATGGGAAAGGGGTATAAATATTGTTGACTGTAAACCCCATTGATTTGATGTGACCTGGGGCCCATATTCAGCTTAGGAACCTATGTGACCTCTGCATCCCTGTAGATCCAACCTCACATTCTGTGGTCATAAGTAGAAACATTCCAACCTGCCCCAATATCAGGACCCATCTTCCTCAGGCGTAGCATAGAGTATGTTGTCCAGCCTCCCTTTAGAGGATGGAACATTCTCTACTGTGGTTGATCCAAGCTGAGGGCAAGGTCCTATGGGGGTCCACAAAGGGGTCTGTTTTGTTGTTCCTTATATAGATGACAGGTAACAATGGAAAGAGGGATTTATTCGAGGTCTAGGCCCATCATGTTTGTTCAGGAATCTCAGGACTCCCCAACTAGGGCCCCAGCTGATGGGGTGGCCTGATAGTGACTAAAGAGTTATCGTTAAGGTATGCCAGTCTCTTGCCCTTATTCAGCTTTTTCAGTCCTTGCTTTGATAAGGATAGCTTGGGAGTGAGTGAGGGAAATATAATAGAAAATAGATGAGGAGGGTATCTAAGTCTAAGTAGACACTATTTCATTATGAACTTCATACTGACTCATTGTAGACTATTGTGTATGTGGGCAACAGTGCAAAACACACGCTGTTTATGCCTTTACTGAGGACACCGAGAGTAATGAGCAAAACAAAACTTTTACATATGTATATGTGGGTGCAAGGGTATAGGCCAGCAAGCACACCAAAGGCAATCTTCAGAGCCTTTTTATACATTACGGGACATGGGAACAACCTGTCCTCTTCCCCTTTGGTGAGAGGGAACTGGGTCACAATCTAACCATGTTCAGAAAAAGGGGATGGGAGCAGATATTAGGAGGGAGTTGGGGGTCTACTATAATGGGAAAAGAAGTGCAAGGAAGGGGATTTTGTCCAGGACAATGTGGCTATAATGGGAATGGAAGAGTGAGGAAGGGGCTTTTGGCCAGGAAGTCTGAGTTTACAATGTGGCTATAATGGAAAAGGAAGGGTGAGGAGGGGGCTGGGAAGTCTAAGCTAATTTTGAAGAAAAACAAGGCATGGTTGTAGTCACATAGACATGTAAAAGTTAGGGGTCTGTAGTCAGACTGGATTGATAGACATCAATGAAAAGGCTACAACCAACTGGGCTATTTCTTACATGTACTTTCGCTTTCAGGAATATAGTTTGCCCTAACTTATGGATACATGTGAACATATGTCCTATTTCATGGGACCTGGTCTATATCTAGGTTTTGAGACTTTGTTGGGAAGTGAACTACATAGAATGGAATTAGAGAATCCTATGAAAGGAAAGGACTCACCTGAGTAATGAGGCTGAAGGGTTGTCATTCCATGCCTGACATCTCTGGACACAGTCTGAAGTGTAGCATACCGTGGTGGTACTCCTTGCCTGGATTAGGTTGGGGTCAGCAGATGCGATCTCATTTGGTATGAATTGAGAGAAGCATGCAGGAAAGTAAGCCCCACTCTAGAGGTTCCAAGACTGGGAAAATAATAGGCTCTATAGAGGAAGTGGGAGGTTCCTGCTGTCTTAGGGTTTAAGAAGGCAATAGATAGTTATTGCTATAATCATATTATTTGGCAATTGGGTTAACTTTGGAAAAGCTAGGATTTGCTGTATCATAAACAACATCACCATAATTTATGTCCTTTGACATTATTTGTATATAGCTGTGCCACCGGTTGCTTCTGTTCTCCCTGGTCTAAGCTTTTAAGGGAGTCAACATATCAGAGACTCAGCCTATGGTCTGTGCATTAAAAAGTTTGAGACATTCAATTTTTTCCCTCTCATATTATTTAAGTAGTGATTTATATGACTACAGATTAGTAGGAGTGTACATAAACACCAATCCCACCACCAAAAGACTGTGTCCCATCCCACCCCCACTCCCCTGCCCGCCCCATGAAGTTGAACATACACCCTCCCATGAAGTCGAACATACACACTCACACTTGACCCAGGGTTTTTACTTCGGTGCCCTACTCCAAATTCAGTCAAATCCTGCTTTGTGTTTCTCTCTCTGTTCTTCTTTCTCAACTTATGTTTATGAGTGGGATCATCCCATACTCATCTTTATCATTCTGACTTAGCTCACTTAACATAATTCCTTCTAGTTCCAATCAAGATGGGTCAGCGAAAGTAGGTTCATTGTTCTTAATAGATGCATAGTATTCCATTGTGTATATATACCACAACATTCTCAGCCACTCATCTGTTGTTGGGCACCTGGGTTGCTTCCAGGTTTTAGCTATTATGAATTGTGCTTCTAGGAATATAATCATACACATATATTTTTGGTTGCATGTTATGGAGACCCTAGGAGAGAAATTACTGGGTCATACGGAAGGTCCATGTCTAGCCTTGTGAGAGTTATCCAGACTGCTTTCCACAGAGGTTGGACCAAATTACATTCACACCAACAGTGCAGAAGGGTTCCTTTGTCCCCACAACCTCTCCAGCATTTGTTGCTGCTATCCATTTTGATGTATGCCATTCTCACAGGGTTGAGGTGGTATCTCAATGCTGTCTTTATTTGCATTTCTCTGACAATCAGTGACCTGGAGCAGTTTTTCATGTGTTTGTTAGCCTTTTGAATCTCTTCTGTAGTGAATGTTCTGTTCATATACTCTGCCTATTTTTGGATGGGGACATATACTTTTTTGTTGCTAAGTTTGCTGAGCTCTCTGTATATTTTGGTTATTAGTCTCTTGTCTGATGTGTGGCATGTATAGATCTTCTGCCATTCTGTGAGGGTTCTCTTTGGTTGTGTGATAGTTTCTTTGGCTGTGCAGAAGCTTTTCAATTTGATGTAGTCCCATTGGTTTGTTTCTCCTTTAGTCTTCCTTGCAATTGGATTTGTATCATCAAAAATGTCCTTGAAATTTAGGTGGGAAAGTGTTCCACTGATGTTTTCCTCTAAGTATTTGATAGTTTTGGGTCTAACATTCAGGCTCTTGATCCATTTGCAGTTAATTTTTGTTTCTGGTGAGATAAAATGGTTCAGTTTCATTCTTCTAATGTTTCAACCCAGTTTTCCTGTACCATTTATTGAAGACAGCCTCCTTCTTCTACTTAATATTTTGGGCCCCTTTATAAAAGATTAGATGTACATAGGAGTGGGGGTTTAGTTCTGGGCTTTCAACTCTGTTCCATTGGTCTGTGGGCCTATTTTTGTTCCAGTACCAGTCTGGTTTGATGATGATGGCCTTATATAGTTTGAGATCTGGGAATGTGATGCCTCCATTTCTGTTTCTTTTCCTCAAGATTGTTTTGGCAATTCTAGGTGTTTTCTGGTTCCAGATAAATGATTGTAGTTTTTTTTCTATTCTCTTAAAGAAGCTTGGTGGAACTTTGATGGGTATCGTATTAAATTCATATAGGACTCTGAGGAGAATATTCATTTTGATGATATTAATTCTTCCAATCCATGAGCATGGAATGTCTTTCCATTTCTTGGTATCAGTTTCTATTTCCTAGAGTAGTGACTCATAGTGTTCATTATAAAAGTCTTTCATTTCTTTGGTCAGCTTTATTCCTAGGTATTTTACTGATATTGCTGCAACAGTGAATTGGAGTGATTTCTGGATATCTTCTTCTTTGGATTTAGTGTTTGTATAAAGAAATGCTAGTGATTTTTGTGCATTGCTTTTGTAGCCTGACACCTTGCTATGTTGCCTAATAACTTCCAGTAGTTTTCTGCTGGATTCTTTAGGTTTTTCTATGTATACTATCGTATCATCAGCAAATAGTGAGAGCTTGACTTCTTCCCTTCCAATCTGTATTCTTTTGATTTCTTTCTCTTGCCTAATTGCTATGGAAAGAACATCCAATACTATGTTGAAGAGTTATGGTGATAATGGACAGCCCTGTCTAGTCCCTGATCTGAGGGGGAATGCTTTCAGCTTCTGTCCATTGAGTATGATGTTGACTGCAGATTTGCTATATAAGGACCCCACTATCTTGAGTAATTTCCCATCTATTCCCATTTTTTGTAGTGTTTTGAGCATGAATGGGTGTTGGATTTTGTCAAAGGCTTTCTCTGCATCTATTGAGATAATCATGTGGTTTTTGGCTTTGCTTTTATTGATGTGGTGAATGATGTTTATTGACTTACATATGTTGAACCAGCCTTGCATTTCTGGGATAAATCCCACTTGGTCGTGATGAACAATCTTTTTGATATACTGCTGTAGCTGGTTGGCCAGGATCTTGTTCAGTATTTTGGCATCTATGCTCATCAAAGATATTGGTCTGTAGTTTTCCTTTTTTGTTGTGTCCCTATCTGCTTTTGGTATCAAGGTGATGTTGGCCTCATAGAAGGTAGAAGGGTGTGTTCCTGTTTCTTCAGTCTTGTGTCTTGTGGAAGAGCTTTAGAAGTATAAGTATTAACTGTTTCCTGAAGGTTTTGTAGAATTCATTTGTAAAGCCATCTGGTCCAGGACTTTTGTTGTTGGTAAGATTCTTAATAACTGTTTTGATTTCTTTGTCTGTGATTGGTGCATTTAAGTTTTGTAGTTCTTCTTGGTTCAGTTTTGGAAAGGCATATGTTTCTAGGAGTTCTTCCATTTCTTCCAGATTCTCTAGCTTGGTGGCGTATAGTTCTTCGTAGAAGTTTTGAATGATTTTCTGGATTTCTGTGGTGTAAGTTGTGATATCTCCTCTATCATTTACAATTCTATTAATTTGAGTCTTCTCTCTCTTCTTTTAAGTGAGTATGGCTAGGGGTTTGTCAATCTTGTTTAATTTTTCAAAGAACCAACATTTAGCTTCATTGATCTTTTGTATGGTTCTCTTATTTTTGATGTTGTTTATTTCTGCTCTAATTTTAGTGATTTCTGTCCTTCTGGTTGCTTTAGGGTTCCTTTGTTCCTCTTCCTCTAAGTCCTTAAGGCATGCAGTAAGTTCATTTATTTGAGCTTTTTCTTGTTCTCTAATGTGTGATGGTATGGCTATGAGTTTCCATCTCAGTACTGCTTTATCTGTGTCCCAAATATTTTGATACCTTGTGTCTTCATTTTGATTTGTTCCCAGAAACATTTGAATTTCTTGCTTGAGTGCATCTGTGCACCAGCAGTTCTTAAGCAGCGTGTTGTTGAGTTTCCAAATTTTGTGACTTTTAGTAATTTTCTGTTCACTGTTGAGTGTTAGCTGTACTCCACTGTGGTCTGGGAAGATACTTGGGATGATGTCTTCAATGCTCTTGAATTTGTTGATACTGTCTTTGTGGTCTAACATGTGGTCTATCCTTGAGGATGTGCTGTGTGTATTTGAAAATATTCCAGGTGTCTTGGGTGAAGAACTCTGAAAATGTCCAGGATGTGTAGTCTGTCCATCTCTTCATCTAATTATCTTGTGTCTGTTTTGATTCTCTGCTTCATTGATCTGTCTAAGTGTGAGAGTGGCATGTTGAAGTCTCCCACTATTATTGTATCACTCTTGATGTATTTTTTGTAGTTCTTTCAACTGGTGTTTGATGTATTTAGAAGGTCCCTCACTGGGTGCATAGATGTTAATAATTGTTAAATCTTTTTGGTTGATTGATCCTATAATCATTATGCAATTGACTTGCTTATCTTTTATTACTTTATTTAATTTAAAGTCTATGATGTCAGTGATGAGAACGGCTGTTCCTGCCTTTTTTTTGTGGTCCATTAGCCTGTATGATAGTTTTCCATCCTTTCACTTTATGTCTCCATTGTCTTGTTGGGTCAGGTGGGATTCTTGCACACAGCATATGGTTGGGTTGAATTTTCTGATTCATCCTCCTACTCTGTGCCTTTTAATGGGCAAGTTAAGCCATTGATACTTATGATATTATGGATTTAATGTATTGTAGTGCCATTGCTCAATAGTTTTTTATTTTCTCTGATATCATGCTGCAACGCGGAGGAGAGAGAGAGAGAGTAGATCCAGATCTGAGAGGGAACGCAATTCTTTATTTGCGCGGGCACCTCAGAGTTGGGTGAGAACGCAGTGGTTTGGGCCACGTGGAGCTAGCCAAAATGGCCGCCTCGCGCAGCAACCTTCCCTGCGTCTAATCACCGAAGTGAAAAGTGGGCAAGAGAGCGATGGGAAGAAGAAGGGCTTTATAGGGCAAAAACTGGGAGTGATGAGCCGGAACAGGATTGGTTGTGAAGGGCACTTAGAGAATATCATATTAACTCGTGTGGGAACTGGCACTAGCCTGAGGTCACAACATGGCGGAACAGGTGCTCCGAGAATGTCCCAACTCTCGTGGATACTGGCACTAGCCTGAGCGGACATATGCACAGCACTCTGATATATGGCTAGAATTATGGTGATGTTCTTTTGGAACCTCTTTCAGGGCAGGCTTGGTGATGGTTGCTTCCTTTAACTGTTTCCTGTCAGAAAAGGTTGTGATCCCTCTAACTAGTTTGTCTAGCAGGATATAATTTCCTTGGCTGAACCTCTTTTTCACTGAGGGTTCGATAGATATCTTGCCATTATCTTTGGCTTTTAGGGTCTGAGTGGAGAAGTCTGCTGATAGTCTTATGGATTTTCCCCTGGATATGACTTTTTGTTTTTCTCTTGAAGCCTTTAGGATCCTTTCTTTATCTTCATTTCCTTTCTGTCAAGGTCTCTGGCAGGGTGATCTCCAGGGGAAAGGTAATGGACTGGTTCTTTCTCACTCACAACAGGGGTGATACGAAGTAAAAGACACCAGGGATCTCTCCAGCATGCTCAGAACTCAGAACTTGTTTATTAGCAAAGTGGACATGAGTTAAATAGAAAAACAAACGAAGGGAATTATTACTGAAATATGTCAAAAATTACAGGTTTCTTAATGGTCGGCATGCCCCTAAGGTAGGAGGCTGGTATGACAGGAATTGATGGGATACAAGACAGTTATTCTCCATGACGCAAGCAACTTAATTATCCAAAGGTATTTGAGACAAGCATAGGGGTTAAACCCATAGGGTGAGACAGAGAGAAGATGGATATCAAAAGGCCATATAGTTTGGAATTTCTCTTGTCTGGGGTCTTAGGTGTGTGATGAAGTGTGTGATAAGATGTGTTCTTCTGTGATCAGAAGGTGACTTTGAATAAGTGAATCTGTGGCCATGTGACATGCAGTTAATGGAGGGAAGTATTGGGGTTTCTGTGGGCCTGAGAGTCGAGAAGGAAAGAACTAAGTCTGAGTTTCCCCCCTTTTGCTCACCTTGGTTGAGAGAGACTTACCAAGAGGTTATCTTCTCAGACCTCCATCCAAGGATGGGGGTGGTTCTCCCTAAGCTCTATCAGGCTTACACATAGTCCCAACACCTTTCATTGTAACTATGATATGTCTTGGTATCTTCAGGTATGGGTTGATTCTGTTTGGGACTCTCTGGGCCTCTTGGATCTTAATGTCCTTTCTGTTGTTTAGGTCTGAGAAGTTTTCTTCTATTATTTCCTCTAGGATGTTTACTTCCTTTCCTTTCTTACTTCCTCTGGTAGGCCAATTATATGAATGTTACTTCTTTTGAGATCATCCCATATGTATCTGTTGTTGTTTTCAGTGTCTCTCATTCTCTTTTTGAGCTCTTTTACCTCTTTCTTTGTTTTCTCTAACTCATCCTCTGTCTTGGTAATTCTGCTTTCTGCTTCTGTTAGTCTGCTTTCCCTTCCCTCAGCTTGTTTTTTTCAGTTCAGTTATAGTATTAGCTTGTTCTGCTAATGGACCTTTTAGTTCAGCTATTTCAGCTTTCAGTTCTCTAATTACCTCAAGGTAGCTAATATTTTCCTTGAGGGTCTCATCTGTTGTTTCCCTAATTCTGATAGCCCTTCCCTCTGTAGCTGTCTTCATTTCTGTGATTAATAGGCTTATTATTGCTTGCATACTTTTCTTACTTATGGTTAATTGTGACTGATTTGGAGTTTCTTCTGGGCTCCTGTCCTGATTCATTGTGGTAGCAGTTTTATTTGCTCTTGATTTAATAATTTTTTTACTGATATATTTTTTATTTTTCTGTTCTGTCATTCTTCAGTTGTTGTGTTTTGAGTACATGCCAGGCTATACTAAAGCCCTTTCAGAAATGTAGTCAGAAATTTCAGAAATTACAATAGCAAAACAGTACCACCAATCCAAGAAAAAATAGCAATGAAACCAAAAGAAAAAGAAAGATAAAGGAAAAAAGGGAGAGCAATAATAGAGAATTATGCAAATCTACTGTCCACTGTAATTTCTAGGGATAGTAAGCACAGAAAGGGAAGTAGAAAAGAAAGACACACACACACACACACACACACACACACACACACTGAGAGTTTACTCCAAGTCAGATTTCTTCCACAAAATAATTCTCAAACAAGTTTCAGAGAATTCAGGATGCAAAAGAAGGAGGAAAAAGAAAAAGAAACAAATAAGTGAAAGGAAATAATTATTTATTTAATTTTTTATTTTTGAATTAGCTAAGAGCATAGGAAAAGGAAAGTGGAGGGAAGAGGTAGACAAATAAGTTCCTCTCACAACAGATACTACACCCAGTCACCTATCAATTGAAAACAAAACAAAACAACAATTAATTCTGGTCAAACTAAGGAAGCAGGAGGGAGAAGGGAAATGTGTATATAATAATAGTAATAATAAAAATAAAATAAAATAGAGTGAAAAACCATAACAGTCAGTCTGCTGCTTGGACTGCTTCTGATTTGCTGCAGGTAGCCTGAGCAAAGACAGCCAATTATAAAAAAAATATTAACAAAACACAAACAAACAAACAAACAAAACCCTCCAGGTACACTTTCCCTGACAGGGCTGAAGTTCTGTTTGGTCAGGGACCTTGTCACTGAAATAGAGCTGCAGTGACCTAAAAAAATAGGAGGAAAACAAAGAGAAAAAGGCTTGGAATGACACCCCTGGTGAGCCAGGAATCTTGGTAAAGAAAATAGCTCAGTGGGAAGCCTGCTATAAGCAGTTGCCTAGCCCCTGGGGGCTATTTCTCAGATGGGAGGAGGGCTGAGTTCATAAATAATCAACTCATAAAGATTTTCCTTTGTCCTTTTGGCCTCTGTTTGTCAGCCCAAGAGTGAATAATGGGACTCTATTTTGGTGTTACTCTGACTAACCCATGTTCATCCTCCTACAGACAGCTCAGTATCCTACCCTATACAGAGAATCCCAGGTTGTAACCTGCTTCTCTTTGGAGCTCAGGACAGTTGCTGTTAACAAGTCACCATCTTGTCTCCACCCCCCTCCTTCCTTATTCTTTACAGTGGACCTAGAGACTGATTCACCAAAACTCCCACCAACTTCTTTCTCTCACTCCCCCTCCAGTCTCTATCAGGGCACCCAGAGTCAGACAGTGAGTGACTTCAAGTGATGTCTATCTTCCAGCTGTTCTTAGTAAAGCTGCAGCCTGTAGTTGTCTGGAGGACAGGTTCAATGAAGATTCAGGTTCAGGGTGAAGTGGAAGTATTTGATCTTATGCAAGGTGCTTGTACACCTCTCTTTTTTAGTAGAGACAGTGTACTTGGAGTGCTCACCAAGAGAAGTGAGCATTGAATGAGTAACAGAAAAGTTTTAGGTCTAGGATGCTACAGTGTCTGTTGGAAGTGGTGTGCTATCATGGGTTTCTTTGAGGATGGAAAGTGATGGGCATTTTCAGGACCTCTGGTTTACTGAAGGGGCTCAAAATGAGGGAAGGATCTCTGTTTTCCTCTCCCTTCTGTTCATGTTATATGATTTTGTCCCAACTAGCAAGATCGTTAATAAAGATATCCCAAGTGGATACTTCTCCCTCCCCTGTTTCCTAACTAGTGTCTTAACTTCAAATGGGCTTCTATTCTGCTCAGAGTCTTGCATAAGGCATCTTGCTGATATGCCCTTTGTCTTCTGCATCTTATTTCCATAAGGTGGACAGTAGAATCTATTTTCGAGTTGAAGACTACATCCCAGCAAGTCTCATTGAGAGAATGACTGTCCTCCAGGCTCAAGTTCAAGTCTCAGAAATGCACCGTCTCAGTCCTGTGCTTTGGGGAGAAGCAGCCGAGTTGGAGTTCTTAAGGGTGAGGCTTCCATACCCCGGAGAGGGCTGTTTGTGTTCAAGAAAAAACACTTACCAATACATGCAGGAATTTTATCTGGAGGCTAAACATGCTCAGACCCAAAAAGAAGTATGACCACAAGATTTGAGGTGTGGGAAGGGAAGAAGTTCTTTTGCATTTTAGGACAAAGAGAGTCTTCTGGAAATAGAGGGTATTGCAAAATATTTCTAGATATGGAGAACTTGGAGAGTGAAAAATTAGGGTGTGAGCTTAATACAATGCCACTAGAAAATGTTTTTAGCCTTCTAGGCAGAGGCCCTCATGAGAGCACTGTGGTGATTCATGCATTTGGGTCATTATCTCTTCATTCTTAAGAGGGACCCTCAGTTCCCTAGGTATTTATTTGGACACACACACTCACAGTCATACACACACACACACACACAACACCCTCCAGTAAATATTTTTCTTATTTCATGACTTAGATCTGCTGTACTTTAAGCACCATGGGGATAGAGATAGAAAGAACATATCCCTGGGAGTTTGGCAGTTGCACAGTGGGTTAAGGGCAGGTGGAACAAAGTGCAAGGACCAGAGTAAGGATCCCAGTTTGAGCCCACAACTCCCCACCTGCAGGGGAGTTGCTTCACAAGCAGTGAAGCAGGTCTGCAGGTGTCTATCTTTCTTTCCCCCTCTATGTCTTCCCCTCCTTTCTTGATTTCTCTCTGTCCTATCCAAAAACAACATCAATAATTACTACAACAATAAAACAAGAAGGGCAACAGAAGGTGTGGGCTGTTACTCTGGGTCCCCCGCTTCCCTGGCCATTGGGCCAAGGAGGTCAGAGTGACCTCCTGGGAGTCTTGGGGTGGTTCTGGTGTCGGAGGTGACATGTGCAGAGATGCAAGTATCACGCCAGACTCATCCAGCTCCAGGCGAGGCCTCAGAGAAGTGGGTGACTTGTTTATTGAGAAAGCAAGCAGATATACCCATTGCACAGGAAGAAGGTTAAGGTAACCATTAACCCAAACACAAGGCAACATAATACATAGTCACATTTTGACCTACAAACTATTTGACCACAAGTGAAAGGTTACCATACAAGGTTTGATCACAAGCTCACAATGGAATTTTCCCCAGGGGTGAATTACAAGCACTTCAGAGGAGTAGGAGGAACAGGGTGCAGTTGAGTAATAGGATGTTTGTGGTGGTCTTCAAGTTTGGCCAAATACAATGTACAGTAATTCACAGCCTTTGTTTTAAGGGGAGAGGAGGGGCATGTGTACAAAGGCAGCCCCCATCTGGAGAAGCCATTCATCATAGGTTTACAAGGTCAGGGGAACCTGCCATCATCCTGACCCAGAGGGGAGAGCCTGGGGCCAACGCACTTGGACCTCATGGAAACAATGGCCTGGACTGCCCAGACAGTGGGTTCACTCTCCAACAAAAAGGGAATATATATAACATATCCCTGACCCTAGAGATCCCTAAGTCTCTAGAGGAGGACAAATAGATACCCAGAAGCATATAACAATGTATAACTGCCTGATGACAATACTATAAATGACTCTATGCCAAGATTGGAGAGAGTAGGACCAACAGAATATCTCCCTTGGATAGTGTGCTGATTTGCCATATAACCAACCCATGTTTTAACCAGGCCCCATCACACTGAAGGAAGTTTTGGTGCTATAGTCTCTTTCACTCTCTGACTATTCTAAAACAGTTAAAAAAAAAAGAAAAGAAAAAGTTACAAATAAGAGATCAGAGGGAGTGCCCTCTCTATACATACAGGTGAATCTGGGGAGCTTATGGGAGGAGGTCCCAGCTTCCCCAGGGTGGGATAGCTGGCTGGGTCTAAATTTAGGGTTGAGACTGCAATCTCACAAAGAAACTCCAGAATTTATACATCACTTATACAAAAATCTCCCCAAGTGTATAGAAATATTTTGTCTTTGTTTTCCAGGCTATTTATTTATTTTGATTCTTTCACATTATTTAAGTTGGTTAATTGGAAATTTTAATTTAATTTAATTTATTTTTTTACTTTATTTGGGGGGGATTAATGGGTCACAATATAGTTGTTGACACATGGGTATAATTTCTCCCTTTCTTTTTTTTTTTTTTGTTTTGTTTATTAACTTTACTTATTGGATAGATTCAGCCAGAAATTGAGAGGGCAGATGGAGAGGAAGAGAGAAAGAGAGACACCAGCTGCAGTTCTTCACCACTGGCAAAGCTTTCCACCAGCACATGGGGACTTGGGTCTTGAATCTGGGTCCTTGCACATTTTAATCTCTCTCTTTTTCTTTCTTTCTTTCTCTCTTTCTTTCTTTCTTCCTTCCTCTTTCTTTCTTTCTTTCTTTCTTTCTTTCTTTCTTTCTTTCTTTCTTTCTTCCTTTCTCTCATCCTTTCTTTTTTTCTTTTTCATAGAAGCAGAGAAGGTAGAGAGGCTAGAGAGAGTGAAAGAGACCACAGCACTGAAGACCACCCCTTTTCATTGCTGTAGAGACTGGGCTCAAATCTGGGTTGCACACATGGCAAAGCAGTATACTATCCAAGTGAGCTGTTTCACTAGCTCCAAAGGTACAATTTCTTCCACTTTTTTTTTCCTTTATTGTTTTTTTATTTGAAAGGACAGAAGGAAATTGAGAGGGCAGGTAGACTGAGAGGGAGAAAGAAAGATAAACATCTGCAGACCTGCTTCACTGCTCATGAAGCGTCCTCTCTGCAGGTGGGGAGGTACAACTTCTTATCTTCCTGTGATAAATATCTTCAAAACACTCACACATCTGAAAGTAGAACTTTTGAGGCAAAGTCTTCCCTCTTTTATTTTTATTTATTGATGTAATTTTGGTTAGTCACATAGCAGAATTGCTGTATTATCTAGTATGGTACAAACCAGGAAGTGGTTTAGTTCACTTGAGATTCACAAGCAGAAACATATTCATTGCATTCTATAATCCAACCTTTTAGAATGGTCTCCATCAAGAGGGTGCAGCATTCCCTTGTCAATTGACAAGCAGGGGCTTGAAGGTTGTCAGCACACATCTGATGGAAAGTGGCCACAGAGTAATAGTAATAGACTCAAGGGAAGGAAGGGAATCAGGTCTGTGGGAGGCTCTTTAAGATGAATGACATCTGCTCCTCATACTCTGCACCCCCAGGTCCCAGCTTTGTGTGATGGAATACCCTCCCCCTTTTTTTGTTCTTTCCCTTCCTCCCTTCCTCCCTTCCTCCCTTCCTTCCTTCCTTCCTTCCTTCCTTCCTTCCTCCCTCCCTCCCTTCCTTCCTTCTTTCCTTCCTTTCTCTAACTGCCCCCACCCTGTTCAACTATAAAAACATAAAGGAAGTCACTATTTCATAAGCAAAGAAGCAGAAAAGTTTTTGATGGAAAAATGCTGAATTGATTTGACTTCATTTGCATGCAATGCTATCAGTTTGAAGGAGCACTGGCTTTGGTGCTTTCTCTTGGGGCTGGGATTGTTAATGTGGTACAAATTTAACCAGAGAGGGTTTTGTGACACCAGGGCACACTGTGACCTTCTCCTTAGGGCAAATGTTTCTTAGACAATAGCTCCCCCATCTCCATTGTAAAAGTTAACATTTAAACATAGTTCTGCCCTCCAGGGACAACACATTTTCATTTTGGCATATTCACCCTTCTCTTTCTGTTCTCTGAATTCCCTTGTGTATATGCATACATATTTTAAATTGGGTTGATGTTATATATGCGGTTTTGTGTTTTTTATAACCCCTTATCACTAAAATTTTGAAGCTTTATTTTAAATCACCACATGGTGTACCTATTTTTTTTCTCAATATCCTGTTGTTTGGCACATACATTGTTTTAAATATGGAACTCTTTAAACAATATTGAGATTAGTGTTTTTTTCTACATAAGCTTTATCTACATTTCTACTTAATTTTTTAGGGATAGAATCGCTTGTGTGTGGAGTCAAAGGGTTGAAGGTTGAGCATTTTAAACACTGTTGATTTGTGTTGCTAAGACCTGTCTGAATGTCACTTATGTCTATTTCTTATGCCTTCTACTAGGTTGATAATTATCCAAAGGGGCCCTGAATCTTCAAAAGCCCACTATACCCCAGTTACTCCATAAATAATCACTGGCTTCTTTAATTATAGCTCCTTGGGGATTCTTTTCCATTATCAGATGGCCCCATTGGCCACTGGGTTCACTGATGACTAATCCTGCTAGTACATCATGTCATGCTAGAAGGAGATTGGCAAAATTCCAGTTTGGGCAACACTGTGTAGCAAACCCTGTCTGGAAGATTCATAGATGCATTAGCATATTAATTCCAGAACAACCTGTTTAAGGTTAACTCAATGATTCCCAAACTTCCCAACCATGTAACAATTTTTCCATGTACCTAGAAGCTGTGATATGCTACTATTTTTCTTTTTTTTTTTTCCCTGTTAAAATCATGCTGACTATATTCTGTATTTTTCCCCTATGCATTTCCCTCAGATAATTAGAAGTATCCATGGTAAAGGCTACCTGATAGTTCCCTTTTAGGGGGTACAACCTTTGTGAAATCCTTTACCTTTAGGAACTTATTCATCCTGAACTGATTGATCCCTGTGAATCTGCATTGAAAATTCCTATGAGGAAAGTTTGTCTTAATTAGTGTATTTTTCAAGGACAGATTTTCAAGAGTGCAATTATGGGGCTAAATGATATGTGTTATTGATGATCTTTTGATAAATATCTGGAGACAATTTATTTGTTGCAACAGTTTCTAGTACTGCAGGGGTCCTGCATGGGCTGGTAGCCAGAGAACTTGGGTCCAGCCTGAACTTTACCACCTATTGTATAGAGAAGCAGGAATCAGTGAAATGGCCTTAAATACACAATTAGATGAAGTTACCCTCTGAGAAATCAGCAGAAATAAAAGCACAAAATGAAATAGGAGAGCTGCAACAGAAGTCCCAGTAAGAGGATGGAGACAAGTACTATCTGATTTCACACACACACACACACACACACACACACACACACACACACACACACACACACGCGCGCGCGCACACACACACGCGCATGCACACACTGAAGATGTCCCTGACATAACATTGTATCACTACGTTCACACACACCCGCATGTGCACACACACATGCACACACTGGAGATGTCCCTGACATAACATCGTATCACTATGTTTCTAGACTTTAGAAAATCTATGTTTTATTTGTTTAAAGCTGAGAATTAAATGTAAACAGACTCAAGGCCAGGTGGTGATGCACCCAGTAAATTACCATGTGCAAGGACCTGGGATCAAGTACTGGACCCTAGCTACAGGGAGGAAGCTATGCATGTGGTGAAGTAATACCGCATCTCCCTCTTTTTCTCTCTCCCTATTTAGGCTAGCTTCCTCTTCTTTCTTAGTATCTTGATGTCCTGTCAAGTAAAAGAAGGGAAATAAATATAGGAAAAAATAGCTGCCAGGAGCAGTGGTTGAGTCCCAGAGATAACACTAAACAAATTATAAATAGAAATAAATAAACAAAACATAGTAATAAATAAATAAAACAAATAAGCAAAAAAGGGTGAACAGACTGATTTTTTTTTTATTGTCTTCAGGTTTATTGCTGGGGATCAGTTCCTGCACCATGAACCGACTGCTCCTAGAGGCTTCCCCTCCCTTTTATTACCCTTGTTGTTTAACATTGCTGTGGTTATTATTATTGTTGTTGTCACTGATGTCATTGTTGTTGGATAGGACAGAGAGAAATGGAGAGAGGAGGGGAAGACAAAGAGGGGGAGAGAAAGATAGACACCTGCAGATATCCTTCACCGCTGGTGAAGTGACGCCCCCTGCAGGTGCGGAGATGGGGACTTGAACCAGGATCCTTACACAAGTCCTTGAGCTCCGCTCCATGTGTGCTTAACCTGCTATGCCACCGCCTGACCCCCTGACTGATATTTCCAGTCCTGGTTTTCATGTGGAAGTTTTGACAGACCATTCAACCTTACTGAGCCCCCATGTCCTCAGCTGAAAAGAGATAATTATACTTGTCTCTTATAAGTGCTCTGAAAATGCTTTACCACTTTCATAAGTTTGTAACTCCAAGTATTTTAGTGATATGGCCTTCTCATTATAATCAAAAGTAAAACCAAAAATTAATGCTAAATTATAAAAAAAATTGAGCAAGTTCAGCAAAGACAATTTTATTCTTAGAGTCTACTTTAACCCTTTCTTTCTTTCTTTTTTTTTTAAAAGAACTATCACATCATATTCTTAAAATAAAACAATTTAATTGTTTCTGGGTGACCATGTTTCATCATGTGTTGAACACTTGCCTTGCTTGGTCATTGGCCATTTTAACACCAGTGCTCAATATTATTTTGGTTGTTGATGATGAAATGGTAATAATAATGATGATGACAGGTTTTTTTTTTAAAGTTAGAGGCTCAGGGCCCAAATACTCTAAGTTCTACAGGCAAAGATACTTATTGACAGAAGGAAAGGTTGGCAAGAAGCCTTAAAAAGGAGCTTTCATAGATCATAGTTGTTTCTGACCTTTTAATTTTATTTTCTTAATATCACAGCACTGGAGGTTCCTCTGTGCCATCATGCTTGCTATATGGCATAGGAGTTCAACTTTGTGCTAACAACAAGGCACCCATTCATACCTGGTGAACTATGTCTTTGGTCCTTGTTCCTGATTTTGTGACCCAACCTGGAGTGAAACTGAACAGGACCTAACCTTTCTCCTGTAGGTAGAGATTGGGTTACATGTCTCATTGATTTTCTCATTTAATACTTCCAATGCCTAAGCAAGATGTCTATTCCTGCCATGAATCCAGGTACATCAACTTTTTGATGAGGATTCGAATCTTCTGAGATGGCAGACCTTAGGACAGGGATGGGACTACCTCTCAGACATAAAGACATTTACATTTTGTTTATACTGCATTTTCTTAATCATTTACTCAGAATTTGGCTGTGGGTGGGGAATGTAGACATCCCTCTTGGGGAAGTATAAAACTGTAACTTTGTGATAACAGTCTGTTAAGACATCATTTTGGGGGCTGGGTGGTGTCACACTTGGTAGAGCACATGTTAATGCACAAGGACCTGGATTTAAGCCCCTGGTCCCCACCTGCAGAGAGAAAGTTTTGCGATTGGTGAAGCAATGTTGCAGGTGCCTCTCTTTTTTTCCTCTTTACCTCCCCCTTCTCTATTGATTTCTCTCTGCCTGTCTCTATCCATTAAATCAATAAATAAAATACTAAAAAATAAAGCACCATTTTCTCAGTAGGTTGTTTTGGGAAAAGAGCGAATTATTCAGCCTCATGTAATCCCCAGCTTGGATTGATGCTCAGTTCCTTGCAAAACTGGAATTTATTTATTTATGCTACTAGTGTTATCTCTGGGACTTGGTGTGGGCATTATAAATCCAGTGATCCTGGCGGCCATTTTTTTCCTTATAGGACAGAGAGAAATTGAGAGAGGAGGGCAAGGTAGAAAGACAGACGCCTGCAGACCTGCTTCACTGCTTGTGGAGTGTCCACCTTGCAAATGGGGAGTTGAGGGCTTGAACCCAGATCCTTGCAAGGGTCCTTGTGCTGAACACTACGTCTACTTAATTGGGTGCGTGCCAGGAGCCATTTCTCTGCTTTATAGATGATAAGCTTTGAGACAATGGAACCCCTCAAGACAAATGTTAATTCCCCCCTGGGCAGGCCATTTCCCCTTAGGTAAACCATTTATCACTAAATCCTTCTAACAAGGTTATGGTAAAGGGA
Source organism: Erinaceus europaeus (assembly GCF_950295315.1). NCBI lineage: Eukaryota > Metazoa > Chordata > Mammalia > Eulipotyphla > Erinaceidae > Erinaceus > Erinaceus europaeus. Next base: position 95,734,029 of record NC_080162.1, on the reverse strand, counting down.
GCGGTTGGACCATAATTAGCAACTGCCACTTTTAGTTTTTCTAAGTATTTAAGATTTAGACTTTTATATTTTTGAGAATCATTATAATTATTTAGATTTTTATGTCTTTGAGAGCAGTTATCATCATTATCATTGTCTGAACTTGATTGGGCTTTGTCATCTTCAGTTTTAGAGGGGGCGGAACAGGCGGGCTTAGTTTACTGCCGCCGCGCAGAGAAAAATCTTTGAAATTTTTTTTTTTTTTCTGGGCTAAGGTACATTTTACAGTTTTAAAGAAAGTGGTCTAATCAGTATTATTGGCCAAGTCAAGGACCGGAGCACAAAACGGAGGGGCGGTGGTGTAGGGAGGCAGTTAGGGCTAGCCAGTTTGAGCCTGGCTCCGAGTAACAGGGAAAGCCAAAACCGGGTTTGATTTGGATGGTTTAGTTTTAGCTTTAGGGATTGGGTTTTTTGGTGAGGCTAAAAATGTAAGCTCTTCTGTGACTGCAGCTATTTCTTTCATTAATTGAAGCTGCTCTCTCCGGTCAGCAAGGACCTTGCGGAGAGTGGAAATTCCTGTAAGGGCTCCTGAGCGTGCCCACCTGACAGAGGGATTGTCAAGGAGAGGGTCAGGCTGGAGAGCAGGGGCACGGATATAGGGAGGGGAATTAAAGGGAGGAGGACACCAATCGGGATTGTAGTATCTGGCAGCCTCTTTTTCTAGCTAAGCCTCATTCTCTGTGGGAAGTGCTTCAGGAGAGGGGGGGGTTTTGTGGGAGGTTTTGTAAAACTGGATAGAGGCGGGGGAAAGAATGCTGGGTTTCTTCCTCATGTGAATTAGCAATAGGAGGGTCAATAAAGGGAACTTTAGTAAGTGAGGAGGGACCTGTAGGGAGGGAAACAGGGCTTTTACTTTCATCGGGTGCTGGGAGGCTTTTATTTTCACTGGGTACTGGGGGATCAAGATCAATAATCACAGAAGGGCATGGGGATGGGGACTTTGTCCTGGACGGCAGACTAGAAGGTTGCCGGAGGACTTTTTCACCCTCTGTAATAAGGTTTTTAATATCAGGGTGATTATTATAGATTTTTAAGATATCATTAATTAAATTCCAGTAACAAAAGGCAGAAACAGGTACACGTTCAGGACCAAAAGACTGATAGTGATCGTTAAGACAGTCACCAATTCTCCTCCAACGCTTTTCATCTATAGTGCCTTCCTGGGGGAACCAGGGGCAAATATTTCCAATATAATCTAAAAACTTCTTTAATTCTTTCTTTTTAACCCTAGTTCTTTGTGTCATGAGTGACTCCTTGAGTCCTTTAATGAATAAATAGTTTGCTGAATTCATGTCCCATGGTATTGCTTACCTCAGCCGCTGTGACACTCTCCTCCAGATGCGTCTCACGGTCGGGTATCTCCGTGGTGATCTCTGCGAGTCTTTGCGTTACCCCCCTCAGGCCGCGGTGACTCGGTGAATTCGGGTAGGCCTACCCTCTCTATCAGCGGAGTTTCTAGGTCCAGAAGGCTTCTTCGCCCCACGTTCCGGGTGCCAGAATGCCCCGACCAGCAGGGCGGTGAACAGGGGCTAGGAACCCAATGAGACCTGAAATGATAGGGACAAGAGACACGAAGAACGACAGCAAGTCAAGTTTCTGATCAAGCTGTAAAATTTTATTGAGAATACAGGCATTATAAGGCTTTGGGGAAGGAGAGGGAATGCTGGAGGAGGGGAAGGGGGAGCAAACTTCAAAGAGGAATGTTCCTTGCAACAAATGGCAGGAACCAAACTGTGTGTTGACTCACTTGTGTTGACTCACTTGATTACTGATAAATGGTTTACCTAAGGGGAAATGGCCTGCCCAGGGGGGAATTAACATTTGTCTTGAGGGGTTCCATTGTCTCAAAGCTTATCATCTATAAAGCAGAGAAATGGCTCCTGGCAGGTGCACCCCCAGCCGGCCTCTGAAAAAAAAATGGAATATTTTAACTTGGTAAACTGAGGTTAAACTTTAGGCATGAAGACCCTATTGAGGTACTGTCATAAAGTGGGATATGCCAGTAATTGGTCAATTTCTTTGCAGGATGTTCATGCTTACCTTACTTTACAGTGCTGTTAGCTATCTGGTGGCATGATAGAATTCAGTGCGTGGGCATTTGTTTTTGCATCTGTACTGTGAAAGGTTGGACTAGATAATATTGTAGAAGACTTTGACACGATTGGGAAGAGGAATCTCCGGCAAGGGAGATAATATAATGGAGATAGCATATACAAAAGACTTTCATGGGAGTCGGGCGGTAGCGCAGCTGGTTAAGCACATGTGGCACAAAGCGCAAGGACCCCGCCTTATGATCCCGGTTTGAGCCCCCGGCTCTCCACTTGCAGGGGCGTTGCTTCACAGGCATTGAAGCAGGTCTTCAGGTGTCTATCTTTCTCTTTCCCTCTCTGTCTTCCCCTCCTCTCTCCATTTCTCTCTGTCCTATCCAACAACGACATCAACAGCAATAATAATAATAAAAAAACCAAAAAAAAAAAAAAACAAAAACCAAGGGCAACAAAAAGGAAATAAATAAATAAATAAATATTAAAGAAAAGACTTTCGTGTCTGAGGCTCTGAGGTCTCAGATTCAATCCCCAGCACTACCATAAACCAAAACTAAGCAGTGCTTTTGATTGCCCATGCCCCCCATCTCTCTCTCTCTATTTCTATCTCTATCTTTATCTCTGTATCTTTTCATTAAAGTAAGTAGATAAATATTAAAGAGTCACTTATTGTCAGATGGTCTGGAAGATCCTGAATTTGAAAAATTTGTTCAGGATATTGCTTTATTGCACATGTTTTCATAGTATAGTGTCCAGGACAGTGAAGTTAGGAACTTCAAGAAAAAAAGGATTTCTTGATTTGATAAACTAGGAACATGCTATTATATCAGTGGTAGAGAGAACTTCTATAATAAGGAGAACTATTTAAACACTGTGTATCCAAAACTTTTGGGGGGAATCTTAACCCTTTTTCCACAGAATATCTGTTCAGGTGTTTTTCATGTATCGGCCTGAAGTGGAAACCCATCATTTCTGTGTGTTTGTCTCTTCTAAACTAGCCTTTCTGTTTTTCCTTCAGGTCACACAGCAGCTCCCAGAATATGGTGTGTTGGTTTACCGAGTTCTTCCAGAGAAGACAAGGCCAGATGGGGAGATGGCCTTGGGGATCTGCACCAAGGGTGTCATTGTATACGAAATGAAAAATGATAGCAGAATTGCAATTTTACGCTTTCAGTGGAGAGAAATCGGGAAGATTTCAACTTTTGTGAGTCTAGCTCAGTTGATACATGAAATGGTACTTCATGTAATTTTTTTTCTGTTGTCCCTTGAAAGGTTTAATGTGTTGGGAGGTCATCTCCTAGCCAGGTAAACTGACAGCTGACTTCTCCAACACACACTGGCATATTTGGAAGGAATCTAACAGGGATTTGCGAGTACCCAGATGTGTCGTTCCTTGCTCTCCCTCTCCTGATGATGTCCCCTTATGGGACAGCTATTAGTCCAAAGCAGTATGCTTTCTAAGTTAGGTTTTCTTAACTAGGGAATTCACCAATGCTGAAGTGAGTGGAGTGAAGTGGAGTCTGTAATTTACTGAAATACTCTTCCTCTTTTTCACTCCTTTCCTCCCTTCCTTCTTTTCCCTTTCTTTTTCTTTTTTTTTTCTTTTTCACTGCCACTAGGGTTATTGCTGGGGCTTGGATGATTATTGCTGGGCCTGCATGATGAATCCACTACTGGCATTTTTCCTTTAATTTTTTTTTTAATTTGATGTGATAGATAGAAATTAAGAGAAGGGGGAGGTAGAGAGGGAGAGAGAAAGAGAGCTACCTGTAGCCCTTCTTTACCTGCATGTGCAGAGTGGGGGCTCGAACCTGGGACTCATGGACATGTTTACATTTAACTGGGTGCACCAAAGCCTGCCCCCTGAAATATTTTCTTTATGCTTTAATTTTCCCCTTGGCATACAGTATACTGAGGCATGTGGACTATCTTCTAAGGAGTTAGGGTGTGCTATGGGACACGGGGGACTACAAAGTTTAATATCCACTGAAAGTTTAAGTTCAGGGTTGGCAGTGGTGTACCTGGTTGTGTGCACATGTTATAATGCACAAAGACCCAAGTTCAAGTCCCTCGTTCCCGCCTGTAGGGAGAAACTTTATCAATGCTGCAAGTCTCTCTCTCTCTTCCTCTCCCTTCTCTCTATCTCCCCCTTTTCTCTTGATTTCTCTGTCTCTATCCACATACATATATTGAAGTTGAAGTTCTTGTGACCCATGGAAAAATAGGTTTTCTTTTTGCTTGACTTTTTATACAATTTAATTTCCCCCACACTGATGCACTGGTATTTTATATAATGATTCTCTTGTTAGAGTTCCTATGCAGAACAGAATTGGGTTCTTTTAAAAACATTTAAAAATTATTTATTATTTCTTGATTTGATAAGACAGAGATAAATGGAGAAGGGAAAGGAAATCTAGAAGAAGAGACACCTATAGCACTGCTTCACCTCTTGTGAATCTTTCCCATTGTAGGTGGGGACCAGGGCTTGAGCCCAGGCTGGGCCCTTATGCATGGAATGTCACGTCCTCAGTCAGGTGTTCAGTTGTCCATCCCCAACAACATTGGTTTTATTCATTTTCTCAGTGCTTTGTTCATTTCTTTCATCTCAGCTATTAAAATAAGTCTGTTGTTAATGCATGATTCTTGGTAGAATTTCAAAACAATTTTATTATTTGTCTTGGGGAACAAGTTTACATCTAAAATAAATAATAAAATTAGGTATAATTGAGTTAATTAACATGACATCTATAATGTCAGGAAACTGATTTCTTCCTAGATATTTTTTTACCATATCTAAAGGTAAACAGTACATATACTGGTAAAATTTTCAACATTTTAATGTATTGAGTTACTGGAATTCAACTGAAAGATTATTTGAAGAATTTTAATTGAGTTGATGCAATACTGTGGCTTTGCTTGCTATTTGCCTTCATCTATGTTTAGTTTAAAAAAGTTTTCCATCTTTTTCATTGCAGTTGACTTCAGACATTTATTGAAATGCAGTCAACTTAAAATTAATTTTGAAAAAAATACATCCCCCCCCCCAAAGATTAAAACTCTGGCTTACTGATCTTACTGATCACAGTATACAACATTCAGTGCTGTCCAAATGTCACCCCTCTTCTCTCCCTCTTCTTCACTCTCTTTTTACTTTTGAGATAAAACGTAGTAACATCTTAAACATTTCTGGGATGACTAGTCCAGAACTTAAGAATTTTTAATAGTCCGAAAGGTGGCACAGTGGCTAAGGCACTAGACTCTCAAGCACGAGGTCCTGAGCTTGATCCCTGGCAGCACATGCACCAGAGTGATGGCTGGTTCTTTTCTCTCCTTCTATCTTTCCCATAAATAAATAAATTCTTAAAAAAAAAAAAAAAGAATTTTTAGCAGGTCAAAAGATTCTGTGAAGGGGTCTGGGAGATAGTCTACCCAGTAGAACACATACTTTACTAAGTTCAAGGACTTGGGTTTGAGCCCCAGCACCATATGAGAGCTCCATGCATGGTAACGGGGGAACTATGAACAGTTAAGTGGTTAGGTGGCAGAGTGTTGATGTAATATCTCTCTTCTTTCTCTCCAGCTCTGTCTCTAAGAATTGAAAAGGACACAAAGTCTTTCAGGAGAAGGGGAGCTGCACAGGCCTTGATACAGTAAACAAATAAATAAATATTCTGTGACTATACTCCAGTCAAGTAACTTGTAAAATAATTCCATATAGAAGATTTTAAATTAAAGACAATATAACACCCAGGTCATTTATTTATTTAGCATTTTGTTATTAAAACAATCAAATGTACAAAACAGAAAAATTATACAGTGACCACAAACTATTAATAGCAGATTCAGTAATTCATTTCATTTCTTGGGCCACTTTAGAGAAAAAATATTTTTTAAGTCATAAAACTTAAGTTACCTAAATTACTTTTTAGTTAAGTTTAATTTATTTAGATATCTATTTTCTCCAACCAGGAACAAATTTTTGATTAAGCTGGAAGGTTCACATGGCAAGCTTAGTAGCTTCAAAAAAAAAAAATCTTTTCATTCAAAATTAACATTTTCATACCCCAATGAAAATTCTTGTCTCTCTCTCTCTCTCTTTTTAATGGAAAAAATCATTACATGAAGTAATGTCACCAGCTGCTTGTCACAAATAGACACCTTACACAGAAAAGTGACTTGAATTCTTCACGCTTCTGGAAGCACAAAATGGGAAAATTCATGAACAATATGAAAATGAACTCAGGAAGCTGGCTTCATGTTTGTCTAATTAATAAGGAAAGCCAAAATGCTTCAAAAATTGCAGACCATTGATCTTTCAGGGAAGTAGCAAAGGACACAGAGAAAAATGCCATTTTCAAATAATATGATTTGTAGATGTATAAGTAGACATTCATAGTGGAGATACTAACTTAGAGGGTTATTTAACAGAGAAAGTGTTTGGTGGAGAACAATGAACTTCACTGTTTTAATAATTAATCATGGTTTAAAGTATTAGTTAAAATGGTGAAAGATAAGTAAACGTAGAGGAGGATATGGATGTTATAGGGCTCTTTTAAAGAAACAAATACTGGGAGTCGGGCTGTAGCACAGCGGGTTAAGCGCAGGTGGCGCAAAGCACAAGGACCGGCATAAAGATCCCAGTTCGAACCCCGGCTCCCCACCTGCAGGGGAGTTGCTTCACAGGTGGTGAAGCAGGTCTGCACGTGTCTATCTTTCTCTCCTCCTCTCTCCGTTTGTCTCTGTCCTATCCAACAACGACGATAACAACAATAATAACTACAACAATAAAACAAGGGCAACAAAAGGGAATAAATAAATAAAATAAATATTAAAAAAAGAAACAAATACTAAGTTTCAAATATAAAGTATGTTATAAAATGCATATTCATTTAGAACAACAAAAGAACTCACCATAGCTTGTGAATTTTCCTCTTCTTTAAAAAAATATTTATTTATTTATTCCCTATTGTTGCCCTTGTTGTTTTATTGTTGTAGTTATTATTGTTGTTGTTATTGATGTCATTGTTGTTGGATAAGATAGAGAGAAATGGAGAAAGGAGGGGAAGACAGAGAGGGAGAAAGACAGACACCTGTAGACCTGTTTCACTGCCTGTGAAGTGACTCCCCTGCAGGTGGGGAGCTGGGGGCTCGAACCAGAATCTTTAAACTGGTCCTTGAGCTTTGTGCCACGTGCGCTTAACCCGCTGTGCTACCGCCTGACTCCCACATTTTAAATTTTAAAGAGCTGAACATATACTGAAAAATAATAAAAACAAAAAATATTTTTATTAGTTAGCTCACTGAATAACTCTATGATTCTCTTTTTCCTTTCAAATTTGGTGTCATATACTCTGATAACTTTTTCATTTGATGACACATTTATAATATTGTTTTCTCTAGAGAGACTAGAAATATAATTTAGTCTTCTAGCATGGTTGATTGAAAGTTGCTTTATTATTGATAAGATGCATTAAACATACAGTTTGACACAAAGATGTTCTTGTTCTTTGTTCTGCTGATACAGGTTTCTGTGCTACGAATTCAGGGAATCTAATAAATTCTACAGTGTGCAATTTTTTTCCCTTGAAAAAAAGAATGATATTGTGTGATGTATTGTAAAGTATGTTGTTGATAAGACAGAACTTCTACATCATTGATTTTTTTTTTTTGAGTATTAACTTGCAGTTGTTCATTTCTGATGATTGAAGATAATTCTTGAAGATGAGTTTCTAGTCTGTATATTTGAAACCTTGCCCAGTGCTCAACCTCATGTATTTCTGGTGCTGGGGATTGTAGAACATGGTCAGTTATGTAGTTAATTTAATTATTTGCCTGCCGAGGCTTTCTTGTGCCTGTGAATCCAGGTCCTCAAGTCTGGTCCCTAGCTATATATTTTTATGTTGAGTACTCAGGTGAATTGGCTCAATAGGATGTATGTTCTGGGATTCCTGACAATAAAACAGCTGCAGAGGAACAAACCACATAAATAAATCTTACCAAATCCACACTAAATGTATGCCCATCTCAACTTACCCTGAATGGTCTGCTTCCACACCACTGAACACTACCTATAGTGAGAAACAGAAGTATCAACGATCTTAGTTGATTGTGCTGAAAGCATCTGACCTTTCATGTTTTAGAAGAATTCTAAATTCCCACTTCCAGGGTCAGTTCCTTCCTAGAAATGGCCTGTCAAGTGAGGGCCCTGAAGCTTCAGCTGTATTTACTTCATGGCCACCCTGCCTCTACCTGGGAGAATGTATTGTTCTGCAAAACAAAACAAAACTCAAACAAACCAAACAAGCAGGCTAACCTGAGAGGAAACAGCAATATTGTAATTATTTTCAAAATGGTAAAACCTGCTTTGGGAAAAAAAAAATAGACAGTGACTTTAAAGGAAGCACAATGTACTGCATTGACGGGGTGAAAATAAACTTTTTTTTTTATCTGTGCTGCAAACTCTGGGGTTTAAATTATATACCATCTTATTCACTGAGCCACTCCCATATGAGAAAGTTATAAATTTTCCATTAAATGATGTTTTCAAAATGGGGGTAAATGGAAAGAATTCAAACCACAACAATAAAGATTGCTTTTTAACTTCTGATGTCAAGAATAGACCCAGAATACCACTATCTCTGGTTTTTACTACCTTGTAGCATTGATGTCTAGAAGGAGTCTTGTTGAGAATTTCTGAGCTTTAAGAAGGATATTCATATGTATTTTTTCACATTTGTTAAGGAACAATTAGTAGATTTTATTTATTTATTTATTTATTTTTAATTTTTTATTTAAGAAAGGATTAATGAACAAAAACATAAGGTAGGAGGGGTACAACTCCACACAATTCCCACCACCCAATATCCATAACCCTCCCCCTCCCATGATAGCTTTCCCACTCTCTAGCCCTCTGGGAGCATGGACCAAAGGTCGTTGAGGGTTGCAGAAGGTAGAAGGTCTGGCTTCTGTAATTGCTTCCCCACTGAACATGGGCGTTGACTGGTTGGTCCATACTCCCAGTCTGCCTCTCTCTTTCCCTAGTAAGGTGTGTCTCTGGGGAAGCTGAGCTCCAGGACACATTGGTCTTCAATCCAGGGAAGCCTGGCCAGCATCCTGGTGGCATCTGGAACCTGGTGATTGAAAAGAGAGTTAACATATGAAGCCAAACAATTTGTTGAGCAATCATGGATCCCAAGCTTGGAATAGTGGAGAGGAAGTGTTAGGGAGGTACTCACTGCAAACTCTAGTGTACTTCTGCTTTCAGGTATATTTTGCAGTAGTTTATGGATACGTGTGCACATAAGCTCTCTCTCACAGAAACTGGTGTATATCTAGGTTTTGGGACTTTGTTAGAAAGTAAACTACCTGAGATGAAATTAGAGTGTACTATAAAAGGAAAGGTCTCACCCGAGTAATGAAGCTGAAGGGTTGTCATTCCACACGTGAAGTCTCTGGATACAGTCTGAGGTGAAGCATTATTTATTTATTTTTTGCATCAGGGTTATTGCTGGGCCTCGGTACCTGCACTTCAAATCCACTGCTCCTGGAAGCCATTTTTTCCATTTTTGTTGTCCTTGTTATTGCTGTTAGATAGGACAGAGAGAAATCAAGAGAGGAGGGGAAGACAGAGATGGGGAGAGAAAAACACCTGCAGACCTGCTTCATCACTTGTGGGGTCACTCCCCTGTAGGTCTGGAGCTCCGGTAATGGAATCCTTATGCTGGTCCCTTAGCTTTGTGCCATATGCACTTAATCTGTTGCACTACTGCCTGGCCCCCAAGTTAATAGATTTTTGCAGAACCACTATGCTATCTCCTCAGCCCTCCCTAGTTAATAGATTTTTAAGATGACTTACTTATCTAATTTTTTGGTGGTGCTGAGTAGTTACACATACAATTTTCCACTGTATGAAAGCATAGACGTGTTTACTAATCAAGTAATAAAATGTATAGTTTCTAAACAAACATCTGACTTTGAAAGATTATGATTAAATGGCCAGTGGAATGTATTATTGTAATTTGAAAATTGAAGAATTATTAAGGTTAGCAACAGTGTCTATGAATATTTGAAAAAATACTTTATATCTATTTCAGTTGAACACAAATTTACCCACATTACTTTAAAAAGACTTAGCATTATATTTGTCAGTACAAATAATACTTTGACAATGATCAGTTCATCTAAAATTACGTTAGTGGTTAAGAGAAGCTTCTTAGAGGAGAAGTGATAAATAATCATCTGCCTTTTGTTCACATCTGCATATGCATGGAGTTTCTTAGAAGTAGGGACCATCATGAATTAAAAAGGATCAGGATTAAAGAAGATCAGGGGTTTCGGGAAGTCCTTTTAGGAGCAAATCCTGTAAAATTGCTTTCATAGGCATAAACTCAAGGTTCCTACTGAAATAGCTAGGCTATCTAATATAGTGATTTTATTTTGATGCTATGAACTCATATTTGATGTACTCCTAATTTGTATACGACAATTTAAAATGTACTATTTTTTATTAATTTGAAGTACATAGTACAGAAGTTTTTGATATTTTTCCCATGAAATTCCATATAGATAAGCCCACATAGATAATCCTCTTTGGTTTATCCCAGTGAACTGTTCAAGTATTATCACTGTATATGTGACCTTGAAGGTATATGTGTGAGGGAATGTTTCTTGTGAGGTGACCTCAATTTCCATGACATTCTAAAGACTCCTGGTCTGTTACTTCATCTGTAGAGTAAAGGTAATTATAGAACTTCCTCCTCTCTGCCCATTATGTAGCTTTAAGGATGAAATGAATTAATACTAAAGAAAAAAAAAAAGAAGAAGAAAAAGCACATAAAACAGGCTAGTAGGGGTTGGAGTATTAACTCACCAGGTGGGTCACATGCCTTAGTATTGTGAAAGTCAGGCTGTGGGGATATGGCAGGTTGAGCAGGGCTGACACCCCAATCATTTCTCTGAGACCAGTAGTTTACCCAAAAAACCTCCCTGCCCCTCCTCCCTCTCCTCAGACAGCCTTGTTGCCAGCATTATGCACCTGGCCCGAAGACAGGAGCTGCTAACCGAAACTGCTGCACAGACTACAGTTAGGTTTTAATTTCCTACAGGCAAAAGGCTGTGGAGATTCCCCAAGTCACAAATAGCATAACCATTGATATTGCATCAGTTTTTTCTCAGCAGCCCGGTTCCTGGTAAGGCCGCAACTTCCCTGTCCCTAGCTTGTTTCCGCTTCATGATATCGACTTTTAAAATGATTGGTCCAATCACTCTTCCTCTTCACTGTCTGCTTGCTCGAGTGTAAGAATACCCCCCCTCTGCCCCCCCTGAAACCCAATGAATGCATTATCCTCTGCTATAGTGTCCAGAGTCTTCCATCTGTGCACTTGCCCCCACCATGGCCTGTTCTTCTCCTCCTCTCTGATGGCCAGTGGAGTGGTCAGAGGGGTCGGGGGCAAGGCAGGCCTTCCAGAGTTTTCTTCGTATCAGGCTAGAACCCTCAGCACCACATGGGAGTGCCATGGCATCAGGGGGAATCTCCAGTGTTGTGTTTCTCCCTCTCTCTCTATTTTTCTTTCTGAATAAAAACATTGGCCCTAGAGTGGTGAAATTGCTCATCTGTGAGACCCTCACCACAAAACAAACAAAACCCCAGAATCAGATACACAACAGCAAGAAATGCTAAACACCTGCATTGCTCTGATCTCTTCACTGATTCTGCCTGTTGAAGATTTGTTTGAAATTTGAAGTTTAGGGGGCTGTGTGGTGGTTCATCGGGTAAAAAACACTTATTACCAAGTGTAAGGACCCAGGTTTAAGCCCCTGTAGGGAGCTCCCTCTCTCTCTCTCTTTATCTCCCTGTCCTCAATTTCTCTCTTTCCTGTCAAATTAAAAAATTAGAAAAAGAGAAAAGGAAAAAATGGCCACTGAGAGAGGTGTATTTGTAGAGTCCCAGTGATAACCCTGGTGGCAATAAAAACAAAATAAAATTAAAGTTTATATAACAATAATGATGAATTTATATAATGATCTTACAAAATGCACAGAAGATCGTTTTCACCCTTGCTGAGGGCCAAGTGTACTTGACTCTGTTCATATATATATTTTTTACCTAACAGACTCCTTGGTATATAACAGCTTCTAGGCAATCATTTGATTTAAAAAATATTTATTTACGAAAAAGGGAGAGAGAACTACAGCATCACTCTGGCATATGAGATGTTGGGGACTGAACTCAGAATCTCATGTTTGGAAGTCTTATGTTTATCCACTTTGCCATCCCTTGGACTACAACATCTGATATATTTTATTTATTTATTTATTTGTTGCTACTAGGGTTTTTGCTGGAGTACAGTGCCTTCATGCAGAATCCATCACTCCTGGTGATGTTTTGTTATTTGGTTTGTTTTCTTCTTCTCCTTCTCCTCCTCCTCCTCCTCCTCTTTCTTCTCCTTTTCTCCTTCTTCTTCTTCGTCTTCTTCTTCTTCTTCTCCTTCTCCTTCTCCTTCTTCTCCTCCTCCTTCTTCTTTCTCCTCCTTTACTTCCCCTTTCCCTTCCCTTTCCCCTTCCCCTTCCCCCTCCCCTCCCCCTCCCCCTCCCGCCCTCCCCCTCCCCCTCTCCCTCCCCCTCTCCCTCCCCCTCCCCCTCTCCCTCCCCCTCCCCCTCCCCCTCCCCCTCTCCCTCTCCCTCTCCCTCTCCCTCTCCCTCTCCCTCTCCCTCTCTCTCCTCCTCCTCCTTCTCCTTTAAACAGAGACATTGAGAGGTAAGGGGGTAATAAAGAAGGAGCATAGAAGAAAGACATTGTAGCATTGCTTTGCTTCTGGTCAAGCTTTCTCCTGCAGCTGGAGGACTGGGGCTTGAACTTGGGTCCTTGCTCATGGTAAGATGTGTGCTCTACTGAGTGCACCAAAACTCATCCCCAATGTATCGGAGCATCACCAGACATGGCGCCATGTGTTAATCCATGCCTGGACAGACGGCTGTAGCATTTGATTGTTCTCTATGATGTGCTTCAATGGAGGGATAATGATCACCAGCAGACTGCAATCTGTGCTTGTTTCCTTTAGCAAAAGAAGTTCACTATCACAAGCAGTGTCACTGGGAGAAAGCATATGTTTATCACTGATTCCACCAAGACCTGCAAATATTTACTGGGCCTCTGCTCTGCCCAGCATCACTTTAATGCGCTGATGAGCTCTCCTCAAATTGTAACTGGTGAGTAGACACTGTATTCTCAACTTACAGGTAAGCAACTTCAGTATTTTATAGAATAGTCTGTATAATTGCTACCATTGACTCCCACCCCCAAATCTCCAGAAAGTCTTTAATCTTCCTAATAACTGAAGAAATACAATTGAAACCCTTTTTTTTTTTTCTTAAACTGGTAAGCACTAAAAATGTAGCAGGATAAATTGATTCAGTTTTTCTGGAGTACAGTTACTTTGGGGTGGGGGAGGTCCTGATGCATGGTGGTGGGAGGAGGGCCTAGGTTAGGGCTGAAAGTGCTTTGCAGGAAATTGAGAAAATTTACACATGTATCAACAACTGTATTTACTGCACACCACTAATCGGCCCAATAAAAATAAATATATGGGGGTCGGACGGTGGCAGTGGGTTAAGCGCACATGGCGCAAAGCGCAGGGACCGGTGTAAGGATCCCGGTTCCCGGTTGGAGCCCCCGGTTCCCCACTTGCAGTGGAGTCGCTTCACGGGCGGTGAAGCAGGTCTGCAGGTGTCTATCTTTCTCTCCTCCTCTCTCTCTGTCTTCCCCTCCTCTCTCCATTTCTCTCTGTCCTATCCAACAACAAAGCAACGTCAACAATGGCAATAATAACCGTAACGAGGCTGCAACAACTAGGGCAACAAAAAGGGGGAAAAATGGCCTCCAGGAGCGGTGGATTCATGGTGCAGGCACCGAGCCCAGCAATAACCCTGGAGGGAAAAAAAATTATAGTATTTATTTAATGGACAGAAACAGATAGAAATTGAGAGGGGGGAGTCAGGCGGTAGCACAGCAGGTTAAGCGCAGGTGTAAGGTTCCTGGTTCGAGTCCCCGGCTCCCCACCTGCAGGGGAGTTGATTCACAAGGAGTGAAGCAGGTCTGCAGGTGTCTATCTTTCTCTCTCTCCCCCCCTCACTGTCTTCTCCTCCTCTCTCCATTGCTCTGTTCTATCCAATAACAATGACACCAATAACAACAACAATAATAACTACTGCAAAAAAAAAAAACCAATAAGGGCAACAAAAGAGAGTAAATAAATAAATATTTAAAAAAGAAGGAAGTTGAGAGGGAAAGGGGAGATGGAGAAGGAGAGAGACAGAGAGACACCTGCAGCACTGCTTCATGGCTTGCAAGGCCTTCCCCCTGCAGGTGGGGACTGGGGATTCAAACCTGGGTTGTTGTGCATTGAAACATATGCGCTTAACCAGGTGTGCCACTACTTGCCCCCCACCCCCTTTTTTTTTTGTAAGCTCTGGCTTACAGTGGTGTAGGGGTCTCTTTGCATAACCATTATGTTATCTACCCTCTGAAAGAAATATATATATATATATATATATTTGGAGGCTTGGAGTCTGGGCGGTGGTGCAGATAGTTAAGTGCACATGGTACGAAGTGCAAGGACTGGTGTAAGGATCCTGGTTCTCACCCCCACCCCCCACTCTCCACCTGCCAGGGGGCTGTTTCACAGGCAGTGAAACAGGTCTGCAGATGTTTATCTTTCTCTCACCCTCGCTGTCTTCCCCTCCTCTCTAGACTTTTCTCTGTCCTATCCAACAACAACAACAGTAATAACAACAATGATAAATAGCAAGGGTAATAAAAAGAAAGAAAAAATAGCCTCTAGGAGCAGAGGATTTGTAGTGCGAATAACCCTGGAGGCAAAAAAAAATATATATTATATATTTCTAAATTTATAATATATTATATAATATGAATAATATATATAATTATAATATATATTAAAAATCCTAAAAGTTTATGTCCTTTTGATCCTATAGTTTTACTTATGGATAGATATTTATCCTAAGGCAGTAAAGAAACACAACAATTTTTTTAAATATATATTTTTAAATATCTATTTTATTTATTTATTCCCTTTTGTTGCCCTTGTTGTCTTATTGTTGTAGTTATTATTGTTGTTGTCGTCATTGTTGGATAGGACAGAGAGAAATGGAGAGAGGAGGGGAGACAGAGAGGAGGAGAGAAAGACAGACACCTGCAGACCTGCTTCACCGCCTGTGAAGCGACTCCCCTGCAGGTGGGGAGCTGGGGTTTGAACTGGGATCCTTATGCCGGTCCTTGGAAGCATGACAAATTTTATGCTTATGGGTATTTACTAGAGTATTATTTATAACAGTGTACATTTGGAAGCAACTTAAATATCCCAAAGTAGCAGACTACTTAAAGAAGTCACAGCACATCTATATAATTTAGATAGATATTAAAATCTGTTTTTTGGAGAGTGATGACACGTGAAAGTGAAATGACAGTGCTAAATGAGGACAAATTAAGACATTAAACTGATAGAACTTTGTGTGATGGAGGAATTACTTGCAATAGGGACTGGGCATTAGTGCACTTAGTTAAGCACACACAGTATGAAGCAGAAGGACCTGAACAAGGATCCAGGTTTAAGCCCTAGCTCCCCATCTGTAGGGGGGATGCTTCACAAGTGGTGAAGCAACTCTGCAAATGACTATCTTTCTTTCTCCCTCTCTATCTTCCCCTCCCCTCTCAAGTTCTCTCTGTCCTATCCAATAAAATGGAAAAAAAAAATGGAGCAGTGATTTGTAGTGCTCGCACCTAGCTCCAGTGATAACCCTGGAGGCAAAAAAAAAAGAAAAAAAAAGAGTTACTTGCACTATTTAGTATGGGAGCCACTATTAATTAAAATGTGACCATACAGAACATAAGATTAATTAATGATTATTGAATAGTTTAGGAAGTTCTATGAAACTATTCAGTACTTTTTTCCCAGGCATTTTACTAAGTAATTACATGAATGATCTCATGGATACTTATGTTGTTTTCTCAAATGGTGTATTAGGGCACCCAGTTGGACTGCCTGGTACATGGAGAGAAATACTGAGAGAAACAAACTGTGACTTGGAGAAATTAAGCAGTGCACCAGCTGGTTGGCAGTAGTGTTGAGATTGAATCTATGTGACTCTCTGAACCCAATGCCTGTGCACATCAACCCCATAATAGGGATGTTCATAACCTACTAGAATAGGAACATTAAGAGTAGAGACATTTGATAGTGAGTATCTGATTTATGCTTCTCTATTTCTCTTTAGAAATAGAGAAGCATAAATATTATTATTAAATAAATATATTACTATTAAATAGATTTCAGCCTCCTTATCTAGTGAGGAGGTCATTTGTATGCACATCACCTGGGAGCTTGGTGGGAGTACAGATTCTCAAACCCTACCATAGCATTACTACATTTGAGTCTGCAATCAGAAAGAAACCTCTAAGTGGTTAGGATAGAAGCTTGAAAACCACTGACTTGATGTGTGGTCCCTGACTCTCAACAGACCCAGGCAATGTCACTTATGCACAATGTTACATTTTCAGACAATTCACTTGTCCTCTTTGTACCTCATTGTCCTTGGTTGAGTACATTGGCCACCTGGTAGGTTTGTAATATTTTTTATTTATTATCATTTGTATATTTATAAAATGGAAATATTGGCAAGACCATAGGATAAGAGGGGTACAATGCCACACAATTCCCACTACCAGAAGAACTCTGTATCCAATCCCCTCTATTGATAACTTTCCTATTCTTTATCCCTCTGGGAGTATGGACCATTGAGGATCATTGAGGGGTGCAGAAGGTGGAGGTCTGGCTTCTGTAATTGCTTCTCCACTGAACATGGGCATTGGCAGGTCGGTCCATACTCCCAGCCTGTCTTTCCCTTTCTCTAGTGGGGCGGGACTCTGGGAAGGTGAGGCTCCAGGATGCATTGGTAGGGTCATCTGCCCAGGGAAGCCCAGTTGGCATCTTGTAGCATCTGGAACCTAGTGGCTGAAAAAGAGTTAAAATATAAAGCAGAACAAAGTATTGACTAATCATGAACCTAAAGGCAAGAATATTGCAGATGTGATATTTCTGGCTCCAGTCCTGACATTCACTGCTCAATGCACTTGCTCATGGGGGTTTTGTTTCACATCAAAATAACTCATATGGCAACTGCGTCATTGAACCCTGGGTTTCTGGGACAAGGGGTCAGCCTGGAAGAAATGTTGCTGAACATACAAAATGCAAAACACAAACAGAAAAGAATGGTGCTATATTACTTGCAGCAAAACCAAGTAGATATGTAAATATTTTATGGAAATTGTAGAGTGTTTTAGAATATTTCCAGGGGACTGGACATAATGACTGTAAATTAATTATATCTTACCTGCTATTGCTGAGAAACTGTGTGAAACATTACTAATATTGTTTTCATTGTCTGATATCAGTGAAAGTAAAATATTTATAAAACTCAGTGAATCCACTTGTGAAATCACTTCTCCAAAGTCTTTTTTGTCCACAACATACTGTTTTCTCAAGCTGCAAAATTTGTCTATGTAAAGGTTTTCAGGAATCTAACATTTGCTAATTATTTGAGATTACATTTTTGTAGGGCTTGGTCAACTTGAAGTTCACATAGTTACACTCGTGTGTCTGTGTGTGTGTGTGTGTGTGCGTGCACACGCACGTGTAGTGGCAACATTTAAGATCTACTCTCAGCAACTCAAAGTATATCATAGAGTGTTGTTAGCTATAGTCATCATGGGGAGAATTAGATTCCTAGGAGCCAAATCTGATGCTTCAAGAATGAATTTAAGGCCAACTTTCTCCTTATTTCTCTGCTATGTATTCTCTTCTCAGGTGGAGTTGACCATTTCTTACATGATGTAGACTCTATCATCTATCGTCTGATGTAGATTCTATCATCGTATATGATGTAGATTCTATCATCGTATATGATGTAGATTCTATCATCTCTATCATCTATCGTTTCTTACATGATGTAGATTCTCTCATGATGTGCACTATTCTACTACTTTAAATTCTGATATGTTTCTAGTTGGCATCTGACTAGAAGTTTCTAGAAGGTAGAGAGTGCCTGCCTCACTGTCTTTATGTTTACAAAATGAAACAGACTTGTGTTAGGTGGGAAATGGTTAATGTTTTAGATGCTTAATGAGTAATATGGAAATATGAAATCATTTTCTTAGTGCTTCCTCTATTTGATTCTGAATTCATGTTTAATTTTTCAATGTTACAAATAATGTTGTAATATACATCATTAGAAGACATTTTCTCTGAATCTTATATTATTTATTTTTTAGAAGAATTTATTTATTTATTCACAAGAAAGATAGGAGAGAGAGAAAGAACCAGACGTCACTCTGGAACATGTGCTGCCAGGGATTGAACTTGGGACCTCATGCTTGAGAATTAAATGCTTTATTCACTGCACTATCTCCCAGACCACTATATTATTTCTTTAAGCTAAATCTCAGGAGTGTGATTATTGGGTACAAAGGCTAGGGTATTTAAAGAAATCTTTTTTCTCTCAACTACAATGTTATTTTATTGAGAAAATATTGATTGGCAGGACTTTAGTTGTCATAAGGATTTATTTCCACATTCTCTCAACATAGGTATCAGTACTCTTCACCCTCAACTTAACTTTCATTGATCCATCATAGGATCTTAGGTTCTCAACAGTCCTCCACTTAACAACTCCTTTCCCTTTGATACCTAAATCTGCTAGGATAAACTTTTTTTTTTTAGTTTGTTTTTGTTTTAGTTCCTTACTGACTTTTTAAAATTATTATTTTTATTTATTTACTGAGTAAAGACACCCAGAAATGAAGAGGAATGGGAAGATAAAAAGGGGAGGTGGGGGTACATAGCATAATGGTTATGCAAAGAGACTCTCATGCCCTGAGGCTCCTAAGTCCCAGGTTCAATTCCCTGCCCCCCACCATAAGCCAGATTGGAGCAGTGCTGTGGTAAAAGAAAAAAGAAAAAAAAAAGAAAGAAAAGAAAAGAAAAGGAAAGGGAGTGAGACATAGAGATATCTTCAGCCCTGCTTCACCACTCAGTAAGCTTTCCCCTTGCAGGTGGGGACTGGGGGCTTGAACCCCAGGTCCTTTTACATTGTAACATTTTCACTCAACCAGGTGCACCACCACCCAGCCCCTGCTATGATAAACTTTAGTCTATTGAGAATTCACCCTCTATTGTCCTTTCCTTTCTTCTGTAGCTCTCATCTATGAGAACATACAGTATTTGTCCTTTTTGTGATTTATCTTGCTAAATATTTTTCCTGCTACATCCAAAGGAAAACTTGTCATTGTTTCTTACAGCTATAGGGTATTCTATGATGTATATACTGCAACTTACTTAAACATTTACCTTTTAATTTTATTTTATTGGGGTAATTCCCAGATGTTGGTTATTACAAATAGCACTGCCATGAACATGAGTGTGTATAATTTAATTTTTTGGACAGGTGTTTTGTGTGTGTGTGTGTGTTCTTTGGATAGATGCCTAGGAGAGGAATTGTTAGGTCATATGCTAGATCGATTTTTAATATTTTCACGAATCTCCCACAGGAGTTGCATTAATTTATATTTCCACAAACAGTGCAGAAGGGCTCCCTTCTTCCCAAGTTTAGGGGAATTTTAAAGCCATTGTTATATTCCAAGTGCCTTTCCCATGCTCATTGTCCTTCTGCATGTTTGGTTACCTACTTGCCAAAATAGATATTATCATGTTTATCTGTGTTCCTTTGGTAAGTGAAAATGGTTTTGTATTGTTGTTTCACTTGACATTTTTTGATTGTTGAGAAGTTGAACATTTGCCAAATGTTTCTTATTCATTCTTCTGTGAACTGTTTCTACAAACATATTACTTAATAGCTATGTTTGATTTCCTAGGGAGAGAGAGAAAAATCACTGAACTTTTGCAAGCACCTAATTTCAGGAACAAATCAGGTGTGATCTGTTAACATTGCAGAGTAAGGTCCCCAGTCCTTTTTGCAGTCTTTTCAGATGGTGCAAGTAACTACAGGGATGGTCTCCCCTTTCATGAGCCTGTGGTTATAAATTGCATATGTGCAGCATAGGACTGCCAGCATCTCACCCTTCCTGACCTCTTTTCCTTTTTCCCTACCACCATTGACTGTGTATGCCTCTCTTTACCCTTGAAATACTGTCACCAGCTTGGGCATTAGCCTTTGCCTTCCAAATCAATTTGACATTTGTCAGCTACTTCCCTGGTGTCATAGTGATGTGGGTCAACCATCACTACCCATCACCTCTACATGTCAGTGGCCTTGCAACTGTTTTGGCCACTTTCCCTCCCATTCCGGAAAGCTTATCTACTCTCTTCTCTAACAATCAAACCTTCCTACATTGTTTGCCCACCCACTGAACCTCACTAACGTGAGGTCTGATAGTGATAAAATCAATTCCACCATTCCATGATTCCCTGACCATGCTGAATGTCTGGTACAAGTGCTTTACTCTTGCTCTCATTCTGTTCTCACCTTGTGACCCCTCATTTAAAAAAATTATTTATTATTGATTAGAGACAGAAAGAAATTGAGAGTGGAAGGGGAGGAAGAGAGGGAGAGAGAGATCTATAGATCTGCTTCACTATTTGTAAAGCATCCCTCTTGCAGATGGGGAGCAGGTGGCTTGAACCAGATCCTTGTGTCAGTTCTAGGGCTTTGTACTATGTGCACTTAACCTGGTGTGCTACCTCGAGTCTCTCATTTTTTGAGTTGGACATGCTTCTAAATTTCCAGGTGTTATCTGGCTTCTTGCTGGGGACAGACCCTACCAGGGTTCCAATTCCTCTCTGTACCTCCCCTGAGTCCCTTCCCCTAGACATCTCCTCCTCTTCCTGTACCCTAGTCTCTGACCAAAGCTTTCCTTCAATCCTGCTAACCCTCTCTGAGCCAAGATCCTGGTAACCATTTCTCCATTTGTACACATTTCTCTCTGGTATCCACTATGACTCCCTTCACATCACTGCTCTTTGCACAGTGGAAATAAGAAGACTAAGAGTGCTGTAGACCAATCTCCCACAGGTTGCATTTGATCCTGAGCCCACAGGACTTACGTTGTCTGGTGTGAACTGTGTGTGAATCTGACTCTCCCACTTACTAATCCTGAGACCTGAAGAAAATTACCAGCTCTCTCTTAGCCTCAAGTCTCTCACCTATAAAAAGGGGCATAGTAGTATTTACTCCACAGGGTTATTGTGAGGATTAAGTAAGACTGTGCAGGTAACATCTTTACTGCTAGACATGGTGCAAAAACATTCGGCATATATAAACTACTGCTGATAATTGTGCCTGTGGTGTTGCTATGTGTTTGAACTAGTTCAGACTCTGTATCGATAAGGTACATAGTGTATGATTTGTGCAAAAACTACAGGTTATATTCAAGTTCCTTTTGCTCTTCCATTACGTATTTCCTAATGTATGTGGGAGAATGGGACTGAGACCTCATAGATAGAGAGACACCTCAAAAATAATGCTTTAAAAGCTATATTTTTTCAGTAGGCATAGATTGGCAATGAGCTAGATAACACTGTAGGAAAGGAAGAGAAGGAGAGGGTTTACATACTGAAGTAAATGCCCGTGAAAGTTTTCCTCCCCTCTCTCTCCTTCTCTCTCTCTCTCTCTTTCTCTCTCTCTCTCTCTCTCTCACACACACACACACACACACACACACACACACACACACACACACTGGGAGCCACACAAGCATGACTACAGCTTCTTTCATTCTTGGTTTTAGTAGGGAGCAGATGGTCAGAATATAGTCATCTTTTTCCTTTTTCAAAATACAGACTGGGCTTTGTATGAAGTCTAGTTCATTTAAGCAATCTATCCATCACATCTCATTTTCTTATGACTGGCATGTGTAGTGAGCTAGTGAGAGCCACTTACATTCATAGTCTCAAGTTAGGGACTTCACTGCAGTCAATAATTATATCTTTCTGTATGAAGGAGATAAGAAACACAAGATTCTACACATATGATGCGCATTTATGTTTCAGAAAGTTAGATCTCAAATTTTATTATCAGGGAAATTTAAAATGTGCAGAGGTTAAAGATGTTATTCCTTAGGTGGAGCCTGATGTGGAAGCCCAGATAATTTGAAGACTCATTAGTTAGAATTTTTTAAAAGTTTTTATTTATAAAATAAGAACACTGACAAGACTAGAGAGAGGATAAGAGGGGTACAATTCCACACAATTCCCAACACGAGAACTCCATATCCCATTCCCTCTCCTGATAGCTTTACTATTCTTTTTTTTTTTTATTTTTTTTCTTTAAGAAAGGATTAATTAACAAAACCATAGGGTAGGAGGGGTACAACTCCACACAATTCCCACCACCCAATCTTCATATCCTACCCCCTCCCCTGATAGCTTTCCCATTCTCTATCCCTCTGGGAGCATGGACTCAGGGTCATTGTGGGTTGCAGAAGGTAGAAGGTCTGGCTTCTGTAATTGCTTCCCCTCTGAGCATGGGCGTTGACTGATTGGTCCATACTCCCAGTCTGCCTCTCTCTTTCCCTAATAGGGTGGGTCTCTGGGGAAGCTGAGCTCCAGGACACATTGGTGGGGTCTATAGTCCAGGGAAGCCTGGCCGGCATCCTGATGACATCTGGAACCTGGTGACTGAAAAGAGAGTTAACATACAAAGCCAAACAAATTGTTGAGCAATCATGGACCCAAAGCTTGGAATAGTGGAGAGGAAGTGTTAGGGGGGTACTCACTACAAACTCTAGTGTACTTCTGCTTTCAGGTATATATTTTGCAGTAGTTTACGGATACGTGTGAACATATGTTCTCTCTCACAGAAACTGGTGTATATCTAGGTTTTGGGACTTTGTTAGAAAGTGAACCACCTGAGATGGAATTAGAGTATACTATGAAAGGAAAGGTCTCACCCGAGTAATGAAGCTGAAGGGTTGTCATTCCACACGTGAAGTCTCTGGACACAGTCTGAAGTGAAGCATGTTGAGGTGGCAATCGTTGCGTTGGTTAGGTTGTGATTGGCAGATGCAATATTATTTGATATGGATTGGGAGAGGCATACGGGAAAGTGGACCCTATACAATGGTTCTAGGACTGGGGGAAGTAGAGGCTCTATAGTGGAGATGTGAGGTTCCTGCTGTCTTAGGCTTCCAAAAGACAATCGATAGTTAATGTTATCATCACATTATTTGGTAATTGGGTTAACTTTGAAAAGTCCTTTTGTTAGGGTTTGCTGTACAGTACCCCGTATCTTGTATATAGCTGTGCTATTGGTTGCTTCTGTTATACTTGGTCTAGGCTTTTGAGAGAGTCCACATATCAAATACACAGCCTATATATTAAAAAGATTCAGTCTGTGTTTTAAAAAACTGAGACATACAATTAATTTTCCCGCTCTCATATTAATTAACTAGTGATTTATATGACTACATTTTACTAGGAGTGTACATAAACACCATTCCCACCACCAAAAGACTGTGACCCATCCCTCCCACCCACTCCCACCCCCCACTGGCCCAGGAAGCTGCATGTATACCCCTCACCACAGGGTTTTTACTTTGGTGCCCTACTTACAATATGGTCAGGTCCTGCTTTTAGTTTCCCTTTCAGATTTTCTTACTCAATTTCTGTTGATGAGTGGGATCATCCCATACTCATCTTTATCTTTCTGACTTAGCTCACTTAACGTAATTCCTTCTAGCTCTGTCCAAGATGGGTCAGAGAAGGTGGGTTCATTGTTCTTGATAGCTGCATAGTATTCCATTGTGTATATATACCACAGCTTTCTCAGCCACTCATCTGGTGTTGGTCACCTGGGTTGCTTCCAGGTTTTAGGATAGCTTTACTATTCCTTAATCCTCTGAGAGCATGGACCCAGGGTCATTATGGGATGCAGAAGGTAGAAGGTCAGGCTTCTGTAATTGCTTCCCTGCTGAACATGGGCATTGGCAGGTTGATCCATACTCCCAAACTGTCTCTCTCTTTCCCTAGTGGGGCAGTAATCTGAAGAGGTGGGGCTCCAGGACACATGGTAGGGTCATCTGTCCTGGGAAGTCTGGTTGTCATCATGGTAGCATCTGGAATCTGGTGGCTAAAAAAGAGTTAAGATAGAAAGCAGAGAAAATTGTTGAGTAATCATGAACCTAAAGGTTGGAATATTGAAGATGAAGTCTTGGGGTCTC
The DNA here is from genome assembly GCF_950295315.1 of Erinaceus europaeus. NCBI lineage: Eukaryota > Metazoa > Chordata > Mammalia > Eulipotyphla > Erinaceidae > Erinaceus > Erinaceus europaeus. The sequence continues at coordinate 95,709,699 of NC_080162.1, read as the reverse complement.
CATTTTGGAAAAAGCTAGTAGGTCTATTTTATGTATATTCCAAGGGGCCCATGGCTATACTAGTTTTTGCCTGCACCTAACATCTAATATGCAGGTGACCTAAGCTATTGTCTGGGGGGATGGTGTCATAGTTGGAAAAAGGACCAGAAAGTTGGATCAGGGAAGAGAGTAGCTCCCAAATATGGGAAAAGTATATAAATGTTGTTAACTGTAAACCCTATTGATTTGATATGCGGCCCTTAGTCAGCATAGGAATGTATCTAACCGCTGCACTCCTATAGATCTGAGTTCACATTCCATGGTCATGGCTAGGTACATTTCAGGCTGTGCCAATTTCAGGACCCATCATCCTCAGGTGATAGGCAGAGTATGCTACCAACCTCCCTTCAGAGAATGGAACATTTCCTACCATTGTTGATCCACATTGAGGGCCAGGTCCGATAGAAGTAGTTGCAATGTTTATGAGGAATTTCTTCTTCTAGCGTTTGCCATTCTTCCGTAGCCAGTCAACAGCGTCAGGTTGAGCCTGTTGTAAAGTTTCGAGACCTCCTTTGAATCTGGAGAGGTGGCAGTCGTTGACTATGTGGGTCATAGTCTGTCTGTAGTCGCAGGGGCAGTTCGGGTCGTCTCTGGCTCCCCAGCGATGGAACATAGCGGCGCACTGGCCATGGCCTGTTCGATAGCGATTGAGGAGGGCCCAATCATAACGTGCTAGGTCAAAGCCGGGTTGACACTTGCAGGGGTCTGTGATGAGGTGTTTGTTCTTTACCTCAGCTGACTGCCAACTCTGTTTCCAAGAGTCTGGAACAGAGAAGTTCAGTGTAGGCATAGGGGACCAGATTGGGTGACGAGACGTCAAGCGTTGGACAGGGTGGGTGAAGATATCCGTGTATATTGGCAGGTCCGGTCAAGCATAGACGTGGGAAATGAACTTAGATGATGCCACATCCCGACGAATATCTGGCGGGGCGATGTTGCTAAGAACTGGCAGCCATGGAACCGGGGTGGAACAGATGGTTCCAGAAATTATCCTCATGGAGGAATATAATTTGGAATCGACCAAGTGGACATGGGGGCTAAGGAACCATACTGGGGCACAGTATTCTGCAGTGGAATAGCATAATGCCAGAGAGGATGATCGTAGTGTGGAAGCGCTCGCGCCCCATGAGGAGCTGGCCAGTCTTGCAATGATGTTATTCCTCGCGCCCACCTTTGCTGCAGTTTTTATGAGATGTTCGTGAAATGACAGGGTGCGATCGAGAGTAACGCCAAGATAGACTGGCTGGGCTTCATGCCGGATTCTCGTATCGCCAAGCTGCACATTAAGCTCACGCGAGGCCGAGGCATGGTGTAGATGGAAAACAGATGATACCGTTTTTGCAGTGCTAGGGATTAGTCACCATTTTTTACAGTAATCAGATATCAGAGACATGTCTTTCGTGAGTGTTTCCTCGAGGATGTCGAACTTTGATGCCTGAGTTGCACAGCAGATGTCATCGGCGTAGATGAACTTCCTTGAAGAAGTTTCTGGGAGGTCATTGATGTAAATATTAAATAGCATAGGAGCCAGAACAGAGCCCTGGGGCAGGCCACTTGAGACAAGTCTCCAAGACAGTATGCAGAATGGTGGTTGATTTATACAAAGTTCTGCTGGCACTATACCACGCCCATAATTACTCACAAGCTAGTATTCAATGAGAGCCTTGACTTCAAGTCTTGTTGACTAGGGGAGGGAGAACTTGATCTCTTTATTTCTGAACTCTCTTGCATTAGAGTGTGCTAATTAGGGAGACTTGTATTCTCAGGGCTAATCACAAGAACTCAACTAGCTAGCATGAAGAAAAATAGCAGCAAGAGTAAAGTGAGGACAGAAACGGGGTGTGTGATTTTTGCTGCCAGGAGAGGGATGGAGTCAGTGTCATTCTTGTATGTGTTTATGCTTACCTCTTTCTCCTATATTTCAGACTATGATAAATGTTTGCGAATGGCAAACAATTTGAACTTCACACAGCTGGCCCAGTCCAAGCCTCTCAATTGGATGCAGAAATTGTCATGCACAGATAATGCACTGTTTGAATGCAGGCTGGAGGACACTAAAGGGGGCCTTCACAACACATCACTGGATAACTTCAATGTGCAGATCAACAAAGAGACCGGGGCAGAAAGAATGGGAGGCAGGTGGGTTTGACATCCTTGTTCTCTGCATTTCCAAACACCATGTGCTTCACATTCTGTAGTGATCTGTACCTGAATACTGTTCAAAGGATCTTAGATGTCTAAGGAAAGGATACTTTCATGAGGTAACTGTCAACTGAGTCCACAGAGACTGCCTGTAGGTCAGTTATGGGCAAAGTCTGTGTTAAACATGATAGGGTGGACATTTTATCTCTGTATGTTTACTTCTGAACTTCTGAAAAAAAAACAGCTTTTTTTTTTTAACCTTGCATGATTTATACATTTGTTTCAGTAAAAGGATATGGATGACTCATCTGATGTATTTCTGAAAGTAATTCTTAGAAAATTTTTACCCCTCAGGGACTTGTATTATTTATTTATTTTTTTGGTTGGGGTGGGGGAGGTGAGAGGGAGGAGGAAAAGTCAATAATACTATGAAATGGATAAGGTAAACAAACTGTAGGAAGCCTGTTTGGTCTTACCATGAGCCAAGCACTGCCTTAAACACTTGTATACAGAATCTAATTCATTTTATTTATTTATTTTTAATTTTTTGGTATTATCTATTTATTCATTTATTTTTATTTTCTTTAATTTTTATTTATAAAATGGAAACACTGACAAGACCATAGGATAAGAGGGATACAATTCTACAGAGTTCCCACCACCCACCAGAACTCCATATCCCATCCCCTTCCCTGATAGCTTTCCTATTCTTTATACCTCTGGGAGTATGGAACCAGGGTCATTATGGGTTGCAGAAGGTGGAAGGTCTGTTTTCTGTAATTGCTTCCCTGCTGAACGTGGATGTTGGCAGGTTGATCCATATTCCCAGCTGTCTCTCTCTTTACCTAGTGGGAAGGGGCTTTGGGGAAGAAGGGCTCTAGGACACATTGGTGGAGTCATCTGCCCTGAGAATTCTGGTTGGAATCTTGGTAGCATCTGGAAGTTGGTGGCTGAAAAAAGAGTTAGCATATAAAGCCAAACAAATTGTTAACTAATCATTTATTATTGCAGATGAAGATTTGGGTTCTCTGTTTTGGAGAAAGCCAGTAGATGATCTATTTTAGGTATATTCCAAAGGGCCCATGACTATACTAGTTTTCTCCTGAGCCTGACATCTGATGTGCTGGTGGACCTAAGTTATTGTCTGGGGAGATAATGTCATGGCCAGAAAAAGGGCTAGAAAGCTGGATCAGGGAAGAGAGTAGCTCTCAAATATGGGAAAGTTGTATAAATAGTGTTAACTGTAAGCTCCATTTATTTGATCTGGGGCCCATATATTATCTATTTATTTATTGCATAGAGATAGCCAGAAATCGAGAGGGAAGGAGGTGGTAGGGAGGAAGAGAGACAGAGAGACACCTGCAGCCTTGCTTCACCACTTGCAAAGCTTTTCCCCAGCAGGTGAGCACTGGGGGCTCAAACTTGGGTCCTTGCGCAGTGTAGCGTGTGTGCTCAACCAAGTGTATGTACCACCACCCAGGTCCCAGAATCTAATTTAATCCTCATAACCCTGTGAAGTTGTTTCCATTGTTCTTATTATTTGAGAGAGAAGGAAAGATGGAGAATTTGGGATTTACACTTGCAAAACTGTCTCTGGAGTCTATACTCCTGAATCTCTATTCTGTGCTACATTTTCCCCCTACTGGTTGACTGCTGCAATTTAATTTATAAAATACAACAGTGAGCTTATAAACACAATTTTACATTATAACACAATGATCCACAAACTTGAAAATAGCTTAGAGTTTTGATTACACTGACATTGCTAGTTTTGTAAGTAGCATAGATTCACAGGTAGCACATGACCATGAAGGTTGCTGTAGGAACTGAGGATTTTTTTCCCTCTTTTCCTGGCATGATTTATACATCTGCTTCAGTAAAAGGGTATGGATGATTCATCTGATTTATTTCTGAAAGTAATTCTTAGAAAATTATTGCCCCTCAGGGGACTTTGTTGGTAAGTACAGTGAGTTACAGACACAAATATATGGATGTAAAACTGTGCCTCTGAAATCTCATAATTTTGGAAGCCATTGCTATACCACTAGGAAAAAAATTATATAAAAGGAAATTATACCCCTTTCCTGGTTGATGCCAATATGCATCATCACACAGTACAAACTAAATCATTAATGATGAAGCTAAGCTAGGGGTGCATGTGTCTCCAGATAACAAGTTACTCCAAAGCAGAATCACTAGATAATAGTGACTTCAAACAACATTTTGTTATCTCATTTCACAATTTTCCTGGGTAATAAATTCAGGTAGGGCTTAGTTGGGTGATTTTTTTTTTTTTATCATCTGGAATGGATTGGGTCACTTGGCTGTTGTCAACAGTCTTGGTCTGGAGCTCCATTGGGCTCGAAGTGAGAACAGCTAGACTGGTGAGCTTACCTGACACTTTCCTTTCTGTTTGGTCTCGCATCCTCTTCATATGATACTTCCACAACGCAGAGTACTAACCACTGTAAGATCATGGCTAGCTACCGAGGATCCTATGTGATACAGGCTAATCAGACTTCTAGATATCAGGTTAGAATTCAAGAAACCCAAAGGAAGGTTTACAGTGTCTTAAAGGCTAGACCTCGAGCTGATACAATGGCACTTCAGCCATATATATTTTTTTTTATCAAAGTTGTCAAACATCAGCATAGTTTCACAGGGAGTTGAAACAGACCAAACAACTTCATGTAGGAATGCCAAGGTATTTGTGGCCATCTTGCACCTGTCACTCACACTAACGGTACTTGATGGCACTTTGTAGTTTAAGTCTGAGGAAACCAGGACTGACTCAAGACCACCTTGAGGATGTAATGGTTACAAAATGCTTTTACCGAGGTCAGTGGGGCTCCCAATAACCTCTCAGAAGGCAGGTTGAACGTACATGTTACAATGCACAAAGACCCAGGTTTGAGCCCCTGGTGCCCTACCCCTGCAGGGGGAAAGCTTTGAGAGTGGTGAAAGAGTGCTGTAAGTGTCTCTCTGTCTTCCTCCCTACCTTTCCTAACCCTCTTGATTTATGGTTGTCTCTATCCAATAAGTAAAATTAAAAAAAAAAAAAAGAGCAGCCATGTTTGATCAAGTAGTTGGCCGTCTTGAAGGCCCACTCCTGGCTTTTCCAGGTGTCTCATCAGGGATAGTTGTGTATTTAAGTATTTCTTCTTTCTGTGTTGGTCATTGCTGAATATAGTTTATCTCTATAGAAATGACCCTGGGCATGGGGCAGGATGCAGTCTTCATTGTTCTCCTAGGGCTTAGGAAATATTTATTTATTTATTTATTACCAGAGCACTGTGAAGTTCTGGCTGGTGGTGGTGTGGGGAAAATAAATTACTTCTTGGGATGTTGGCTCCCCAAGCGGCTATTGAAATTCTTCATGAAAGACTTGTTCTCAGCTTTCCGTGGGGTAGCCGCATCCTCTAGATGCCTTCAAGATCAGGCAGATATGTTACTGTGTGCAGCTTTCAGAATGTCCAACCAGGCTGAAAACAAATGCAGACAACAAAAAACTAGGACTGAGAGCATTGTTGCTTTATACTTGATATCTCATTTTGGTGCTGCCACCAGCTTGAGATTAAAGAAATGCGGGGTTTGAAGGACAAGATAGAGATAGTGGGAGGTCCATAAGCATTATGATCACTTCAGAGTCCCCTGTAAGGCAGAAGCCCCCCCCCCCCAACCATTCTTCTAGCATAGGCTTGATAACCAGAGCAGCCCATAGTAAAGTCTGTCTATGGACGGTTGATTGGGCAGATTCCACAAACTACTGTCCACACTCATACATGGAAAGAAGTTACCTCCTAGGGCATCTCATCTCGTTTTGTCTTTTCCTATAGCCCCTGCACTGGCCAGGAGCAGAGGCAGAACATCAGTTTGATCCAGAAGCCAAAGCCTTGTGACCATGTCTCTGGGTTGCCTGTTCAGAGTGTGCACCTGGGAAAATGCCAGACCATGGCCCTGGTTTCAGGTAAAAGAAACCTTTTGGGGGTTGGGCAGGTAAAGCGCATGTGGTGTAAAGTGCAAGGACCAGCATAAGAATCCCAGTGTGAGCCCCCGGCTCCCCACCTGCAGGGGAGTCGCTTCACAGGCGGTGAAGCAGGTCTGCAGGTGTCTATCTTTCTCTCCCCCTCTCTGTCTTCCCCTCCTCTCTCCATTTCTTTCTGTCCTATCCAACAACAAATGACATCAACAACAACAATGATAACCACAACAAGGCTACAACAACAAGGGCAACAAAAGGGGGAAAAATGGCCTCCAGGAGCAGTGGATTCATGGTGCAGGCACTGAGCCCCAGCAATAGACCTGGAGGCAAAAAAAAAAAAAGAAACCTTTTATGTGACAATCACTATCAGCCTTTTGCAACCACTCTATTTTGCTTCTTTGGTTATCCACATAATCTGATTTTTAAAACATTTATTTATGTATTTATTTAATTTGATAGAACAGAGAAAAATTGAGAGGAGGAGGGGAGGTAAAGAGGGAGAGAGAGACATATGCAACACTGTTTCACTGCTGCTTATGAGACTTCCCTCCTGCAGGTGGGGGCAGGGTACTTGAACTTGGGTCCTTGCACATGGTAGTGTGGGCTCAACTGGGTGTGTCACAGCCCAACTTTAAAATTAGTCCCTCCTTCTTTAAAATTAGTCTCTAATTACCTTTGGTCAGAAAGAGTTCTGGCTGCCTTACCTTGAGCTGTGGTCTTGACATGTCCTGAAATGTACCTGTGATGGTGGAGAGCTACCGAGTGCTCTGGTCCAGCAGGAGGGAAACCTGTTGTGGAGTAGTGTGGTTAGCAAAATGAGTCACCCAATTTCAGCTGCAACTCTTCATGCAAACTCAGACTATCACATCCAGTATTCACCAGAAAACAAACAGGTTAGGCAGAAGTGCCCTCATTTACATATGTACCAGGGACGTTCCCAACGGAATCCACTGAGATTCCAGAACCAGAGAAAATATATGTTGAGGGTATTAAGTTCGGGGGTTAGTTGTGGCATGCTTCTAGGTGGCCCACCAAGGTTCCTGGAAGAGGGGAATGATGGGAAGTTTGGGGTAGTAGGTCACCATTTGGGGATGTTACCCTGTGTTTTGAGTTCAGCACTGGGGTGCCTTTGCCTTGAACTCCATACCACCTGCAGCAACCTCAGGTTCTGATTTGATTCTCCTTCAAAACCTGAGATACAGGACATGGTGGTGGACTGTAAGGCCATTAAGCCTAATGATTAGAGGCTCAAGTGTGGGAGTCTTTGCTGTCTCTGTGCTCTAATTTTAGTTTCACTTTTTATTGTTTGAAAGTATATCTCTGCCCAAATTCTTTTACCAAGAACGAGGTGGAAAAATTAGGTATAGTCCTGCTTTCTATGAGTGAGGCCCTGGGTTCCCATCCCCAGAATCCTTCTTCCCCAGATAACCAGTAAATTATATAGAAAACACAGTCTATAGTTGTGCTATGCTTGGATCTGCTATTTTAGCTCAAAATCCATTAACATGAACTCAGTGAGGTTCATGAAAAGTATGTGTTTACAGAGCCATTCCCAGTAGTGTGTGTGTGTGTGTTGTGTGTTGTATGGTGTGGTGTGTGTGTGTATGTGTGTGTGTGTGTGTGTGTGAGAGAGAGAGAGAGAGAGAGAGAGGAGGACTTTATCCTTTTTACTAGGTCTCAAATGATTTTGGGGGAAAAACTTAATGTTCTTTTTATTTCCACCTCTAGGATTACAAAAAAACAGGGGAAAGTGCTTTACATCCCAACTGGATCAAGAAATTGTGCACGTGACACTGAGCAGGGACCCATGTCGTGGTTTTGGTAAGAGGATGTCTAGCAGATAGCACTCAGCCTCTTCCTACAGGCAAAGGGGAGGTGTGTGCCAGCTTCCCTTTTTACCTCTCTGCTCCCCTCTCTGCTTCTCCTCCACCAGTTGGATTTTTTTCCCCCCTCAGTGATCACTACTTTTTCCTCCTTTTAATGTCCCTAAAAGAACAATAGGACACTGAAGTCAAAGTTTTGCTTTGAATCCTGGGTAAGTTTTTTGGGCACATTATCTTGAGAATCTAAGTACAGGATAGGAAAAAAAAAACTATAAAATATTCTCATAACAAGTTTTTGTTATTTAATTTGATACTTTTAAAATATGTATTTATTTATTGGGTAGAGAAATAGAGAGCGAAGGGAAAAAGGGAGAAAGAGGGGCCGGGTGGTGGTGCACCTAGTTGAGTGCACATATTACAGTGCACAAGGACGCAGGTTCAAGCCCCCAGTCCTCACTTTCAGGGGGAAATCTTTGTGAGTGGTGAAGCAGGGCTGCAGGTGTCTCTCTGACTCTTTCCCTCTCTGTCTCCTCCTACCCTTTCAATTTCTGGCTGTCTTTATCCAATAAATAAAGATAATAAAAACTTAAAAAAAGAGAGAGAAATACTTGCATCACTGTTCACCAATCTCAGAGCTTCTTTCTGCCAGGTGGGGACTGGGAGCTTAAACCAAAGTCCTTGTGCACTGTAACATGTGCTCTTAACCTGGTCCCTGTACCTAACTCTTAGTGATGGGGAGGAATGGACATTTTTTTCCTCCTCTTACTATTTATAGCATCTACCTGCCATTCATTTAAGAACCTTATAACCATACAAGATGGGAAAACACAAGGCAGATCTTGGACTGGAGTTGGTGTATTACATCAAATATAAGACTCTGGTGATGATGGGTTGGGGGTGGGTTCAGGTCCTGGAACATGATGGTGGAGAAGGACATAGTGGACATTGAATTGTTATGTGGAAAACTGAGAAATGTTACACATGTACAAACTACTGTATTTTACTGTTGACTGTAAACCATTAATCTTCCAATAAAGAAATAACACACATACACACACACACACACACACACACACACACACACACACACACACACACGAAACAAAACATTGAGACAAGGTACTTGTTTAACAATTATTTCTTTTATCTTTTTATCTACTGGATCAAAATTCAGTCTACTGTAATGGACTATATTCCTAACCTTTTCTCAATTTTGTCTGTGAATCATGGCAGAGTAGATCTACTACAAGCACTCACTTTACCTTAGTAGCTTTGTGATCTCTGGAAAATAACCTTCTTTCTCTGAGCTGCTAAATCATTGAGTACCATCTTATTAAATATCATCTTGGAATTACAGGGTTTGTTATTAATGAAGGAGAAGAAACAGACAAAGTTCATCCTGGCATCTTTATATCTTCTATTATTCCTGGTGGACCAGCTGAAAAATCAGAAAAGATCAAACCAGGTATCTATGTTGTCTGAAACACCAAGAGTGTTATTTTAAGGAACTGCTCTTTCTTGTTTTCTTTTTTAGAAAATTTTTAAATATATTTTATTTATTAATGAGAAAGGAGGAGAGAGAGAAAGAACCAGACATCACTCTGATACATGTGTTGACAGGGATTGAACTAAGGATCTTATGCTTGAGAGTCCAATGCTTTATTCATTGTGCCATCTCCCAGACCACCTTATTTTCTTGATGACACTGAGATGTTTCTTTTATCCCCAGGAGGACAGATACTAGCCTTAAATCACATCAGTCTGGAGGGATTCACATTTAACATGGCTGTTAGAATGATTCAGAATTCTCCTGACAACATAGAATTAATCATTTCTCAGTCAAAAGGTATGTCTTCACCTGCTTTTAGAAGTGGGGGGGGGTCTTCTTTATTTCCAGGGGTATGTTATTTTCATGGGGACACCAGAACTTTGAATCCATTAAGTGCTTTGCTTGTCATAATGAATTGCCAAGAAGCAATGCACGGTCACAGGTCAATGTGAGAGGGGCAAAGTATGCTCTATTCGTGCTTGTCCCTGCTGACTAGGAACAGCTTATTCTAGTCTACTCGAAGACATGGCCAATACATCAGTTGCATTGTGGATTGTTTTTGTCTACTTTTCTTGCATTATGAAAAAGATACTATTTTTGTTTTTCACTAAAAGTTTTATTGTGTTTATTCCAGGATTATATAGGAAGGGGTTGGGTGTGGTGATCAGGTGGGAAGGAACCTGACTTGGAAGCTGAATGTTTCTAGCAAGCAGATAGTTTTTCATATAAATGCTTGACAGTAGCCAACACAGTAAAATATTTTTAAAATTTATTTATTTATTCCCTTTTGTTGTCCTTGTTGTTTTATTGTTGTAGTTATTATTGTTGTTGTTATTGATGTTGTCGTTGTTGGATAGGACAGAGAGAAATAGAGAGAGGAGGGGAAAACAGAGGGGGGAGAGAAAGATAGACACCTGCAGACCTGTTTCACAACTTGTGAAATGACTCCCCTGTACGTGGTGAGCCAGGGGCTCGAACCAGGATCCTTACGCCGGTCCTTGCACTTTGTGCCACCTGCGCTTAACCTGTGGCGCTACCGCCCGACTCCCAGTAAAGTATTTTTTAAATGATATATTTTCTTCATCTTTTAGATGAATAAGAGGAGCAACAATTATTTTTATTAAAAACAATGTCATTATATGTGGTGCAGGCTAAGGAGAATCAATGTAGTTAGTGAAGAATGTTAAGATCCCTTTCCAGTTACCCATTGCTTTTCAGTTGGATGAGTCTATAATTTAACGGCAGATTGCCTGCAAATTCAGGCTCACAGATTTCTTCCTCACCTGCCTGTAGCACTGGACATTTTCTGCTTATGTACACAGTTGCTTCACACCATACCAGTTAAGACTTTATAGGTCTGAAATGTAGGCACTCCATTTTTCTTGTGCTCTGAAAATCAAGCAACCCTTTCATTCTTGCTCATGTATGTGGTATCACCAATGGTCCTCCCAGGTATTCCTACTACTCCTGGTCCAGAAGCCCTGGGGGAGATTGGAGGTGGTGAATTGGGACCTCAGTTATGTACCTCTCCTTCTCAATTTGAAGCTGACTCAGGGACCTGCCTCAGCACTCCCACAACACTAGTCACCGTTCACTGTCTTAATTGGACTTCCCAAGCTCATCATTGCTCTTCTCACAATATTTTATTTTCCTTTCATTTCTTCCTACATTTTTCTATAGAAGCAGAATGGATAAAAATAAGCAATTTGTTCCTTATCCCTCTCCTGCCACCCCTTTTTTTGGCCAGATGATCTTTTTCTTGATCAGGAAACATAATATAGCAGAGCCAAGATCAATGCATTCTTACTCAAGGGTGGTTTATTGTGACTTCACTGATGTGTACTAAAACCTCACCTCTCCAGAGCCCTGACCCACTAGGAAAGGTAGAAACAGGCATGGGATATGGATCAACTTGTCAATGTCCATGTCCAGCAGAGAAGAAATTATAGAAGCCAGACCTTCTACCTTCTGCACCCCATAAAGATCTTTGGTCCATACTCTCAGAGGGATAATGGATAGGGAAATTTCTAATGGAGGGGATGGGACACCAAACTCTGGTGGTGATAACTCTGTGGAATTATACCCATTATCTTAAAGTCATGCTAATCATTATTAAATAACTAATAAAATTAAAAAAATTATTGGCACCCAAAGCCTATGAGACTTAACCCACAGTTTTACATTAGGGATTGGACCAAGGATTCCCCAGAAAACTTGTGAATTGCATGTCCTCTCTCCCTGAAGTCTCATGTACTTATTGGTAGCACCACCTCATCACAGTTGGGGGTTTCTCACACCGTTGCTATGGTTGCTCAAGGACACCCTTTCCATGGGAATACTGGCAGAGTCTCTGTGGGCAGAGGCTGGACTCCCATGAATTTCTGTGTGGTTTTCAGTCTTGGAGCAGGTAGTCTGAGTTGGAGGTCAGGCACCAGGTAGGACAATTCTCATAATGAGTTATAATTACCATCAACAATAGATTTAATTTTCATTACCAGAGAAGGTCACCTATTGTGTATCTCTATCAGGCAGGATACCAGTCGCACAGTCTGACTTCTGTCTGAATTACAGTCCTAAGTCCTATCCTTTTCAACTGTTATGTGTGTAGGGAAAAATGCACAGGTGCTTACCACATTGCCACACAGTGATAATCACAGTGAAATTTGTGAAGAAATTGGCCAGGAATAAGGCATTAAGGGCCAGTCATCTCTTAGTGATACTTTTAGATTCAAACAATATTGAATCTACCTCATCAAATTCATTCAAGCTGTCAACTGGGAACTTCCTTGCACACTAATGACACCATAACCAAAGATAACATAGTTATTATGACTTTCTCCCATGTGAATTTCTTGAATAACTAATACAAACATCATAACAGTGAACATATTTATTGAGGTTCTTCCATAAACCAAGTCTTAATCTCTCTTTTTAAATTTTTTATCAGTGGTTTAATATTGATTTACAAAATTATAAGACATTGGGGGTATAATTCCATATTGTTCCCGCTACCAGAGTTCTGTGTCCGAAGCCCTTCCATTGGAAATGCAGTAGTTCTCCCTAGGTCTCAGATATGAACTATTACTATTTGTGTCTGTATCTATATGCTTTTTGTCCCATCCTGTCTTTACTTCCTTTCTAAGTCACACCTACAACTATTACTACTTTCCAGTGTCCGTCCGTCCTTTCTTTCTTTCTTTCTCTCTCTCTCTCTCTCTCTCTCTCTTTCTCTCAGATAAGAGAAACAATGATTGAGTTCCTCTGGTGTTTTCCAGATTTTCTTCCCTTTCACTGATGGTATAAAAACAAGATTCCTGGTGACAAATACTTCACTGAAATTAGGATTCAGAGCCTGCTGGTCTTTTCCCCTTGTCCTTTACTTCTCTGGAAGTGTGGACCAAAGTTCTTTTTGGGCTTGCAGAAGGTGGGAGTTGTGGCCCCTGCAATTTCTTCTCTGTTGGACTTGGGTATTGGGAGGTTGATCCAATACCTCCAGCCTGTTTCTGTCTTTCCCTAGTGGGGCAGAGTTCTAGAGAGGTGAGGCTTCAGGACACAATGGTGAGGTTGTCTACCCAGAGAGTCAGGATGGAATTGTAGCATCTGGAACTTGGTGAAAGGCAGTAAGATATAAAGTAGGTCAAAATGTTTAATAAAAGGAAACCAAAAAAGTAAGAATAAAGCAGATGAGAGTAGGAATTTTAGGGTGATAAGAAGCTAGGAAGTCTATTTAGCTATGTTCCTAGGGGCCTATGACTTTAATAATTTTTGCTTGAGCTTGATAGTTAACATGGAGGTGAACTAGAAATATCATCTGGGAAGATTGTGTTAGAGTGGTGAATGGGACTAGAGAGCCAGATTAGGGCAGAGAGTAGCTCACAAACTTGAATAAAATATATAAATATAATGAACTATTTACCACATTGATCTGACCAAGGGCCCATATCTATTCATATTTAGTACAGGAGCCTATATAACTTCTGAGTCCCTGTCAGACTGAGCTTACAGTCCCTGTTTGCAGCTGGGAACATTCTAAACTGCACTCATTTTAGAACCAATCTTCTTTAGGACCAGGCAGAGTAGAATGACCCAGCCTCCCTTCAGAGAATGAGGCATTCCTTATCATTGCTAGTTTATAGTGAGGGTAAGGTCCTGGAAAGGCCCACAAAAGGGCTTGGATGATGTTCCTGACGTAAGTGACCAGTAATGGTGTAGGGTGGATCGGCTGGAGGTCGGGGCTTACAGTATCTATGGGGGAAACCAAGGATTCCAAGCCTTAATCTCTTTAGCTCTTTCTGTTCACCTATAAAATCTTTACTTGATCTCTACATTTCCCCAATTCTACCAGATAGTTGATGTTCTTCTGTTTTTTCCCCCTACATATAGGGGCCTACCTCTCTTTTGCATGTGTGATTTTTCCTTTTAATATCAGATAGAAAGTGACAGAATTTCTGGTCCAGAGACAGAGAATGAAAGACACCACAACAATGCTCTACTGTTTATGAAGCTTCCCTGGTGACATACACTGTGCTCTCCTGTAGTTCTAGGGGATAACACCTCGGTTCTTCTGTGTGATAAAATGTACACTTTACTGAGTGAGCTACCTCCTAGTTCTGATATCATATTTTAAGTAAAAGGAAAATGAGATCTAGAAATGTCAAATTACCTTGCAAGCCCCAGGCCTTATTTATTGATTCTAGACCTTGTGTTTTTCCTCTATTCTGTGCCAGGTCAAGGATCAGACATAGGGTTAATAGGAATGGTGGTCCAGTCTTCACTCACAAGGAATCCAGAGTCTGGTTTTTCCAGGTCTCATGAAAATATATGGCATGTTGTTTTTTGTCTGGTATGATGATGGCAGATGTGCTTAATAGGGTCTTTGCAAGAAGCTGGGCTTAATACCACCACCACATACTGTTTGTAGTATATCAGGAAAGCTACTTAATCCTTTTGAATCTCATTTTTCATGTTTTAACTGGGATATTACCTTCCCAGTGGGCGTGCTGGAAAGATGGAATAATTTTATATGTGCATCTCTCTCTCTTTCTCTCTGTATGATGTCTATCATATAGTGAAAACTTAATTAAATGGGAGTCTATTAACTCTTTTTTGCTCCTGTGTTTTCACAGTGAGTTGCACAAGCTCTATTTAAGTTTTTAAATCACATCCAGAATCTTCCCTTTCTCTGTTCTAAATGCATCATCCTTCATGAGGTGTTAAACTCCTAACGTTCTCTACAGCTATAAAAGATCTCTCGGTGTCGTTGGCGGAGAACACCGCACCCCATGTAGAGATGCTACTGATATGCCAGCCTTCCCAAGCTGTTGACATATTCTTGGCTTGTTTTTGTAGGTGTTTGTGGAAGTACCCCAAGCAAGGAGAAAAATAGCATAGCCAATTCTGGGGTCTTCTTCACAGACAGCAGGAACAATGGGCACCGGGGAGGTATTTCATCATCTATACAATACCAGGAAAGAAATAGTGAAGAACTAGAATTGCCTGGAACTCAGAACATGATGCCCAGACTGAGGCCCCAGCTCTCCTCTCTGCTGTTAAAGGTAATCATCCCTTTGGTTCAGCCTGTAGAACTGGGGAGAAATAGACTAGGCTGTGGAGTTCAACAGTCCTGGCTCTGAAGTTTCCCTTTCTCTCTATCTGCCATGTCAGGCACGCAAGTTTACTTAACCACCCATGGGCCTCAGCTTTATCATCTGCAAAATAGGAATAAATGCTGGTCCTGAATAAAGGAATAAAGACAAAGCTCTAGGGGGTGGGCGGTGGTGCACTCGGTTAAATGCACATAGTACTACATGTAAAGATATGTATAAGGACCTGGGTTCAAGCCCCTGCTCCCCACCAGCATGGGTCCACTTCACTTCATGAGTGGTGAAGCAGGTCTGCAGGTCTATCTTTCTCTCCTTC
The DNA here is from genome assembly GCF_950295315.1 of Erinaceus europaeus. Lineage (NCBI taxonomy): Eukaryota > Metazoa > Chordata > Mammalia > Eulipotyphla > Erinaceidae > Erinaceus > Erinaceus europaeus. The sequence goes on along the minus strand of NC_080162.1, from coordinate 95,694,245 downwards.
TCTAGCCCCCCTCCCCTCTCAATTTCTCTCTCTTATTGAATGAAAAAGAGACAAAGCTCCTAGTGTAGTCCCTGGACCACAGGACTCTGTGTTGAAGTCTCTGGCATCTTTAGTCTTTAATTACAAGTGTCACTGGAAGTAACATTGGTTGCTGCTAAAGGCAATGCATAGAAAAGAAGGCATCTCCTGGGACTCAGTACAGCGAGTTAAGTGCGCGTGGTGTGCTTAACACTTCACCCAGTGTCCTAGGAGACAGCTGGTCAGTGACCTTGTACTGAAGCACAGAGTTCTCTGTACAACAGAGTTTGCTTTCTTCCTCCTGGTGCTTATGCCCTGAGCTTCAGAATGTGTCCATCTAGAGGCTACCTATAGGAGATGCCTTCTTTGTTTTTAAATATTTTATTTATTTTCCCCTTTTTGTTGCCCTTGTTTTATTGTTGTAGTTATTATTGTTGTTGTTATTGATGTTGTCGCTGTTGTATAGGACATAGAGAAATGGAGAGAGGAGGGGAAGACAGAGAGGGGGAGAGAAAGACAACTGCAGACCTGCTTCACCACTTGTGAAGTAACTCCCCTGCAGGTGGGGAGCCAGGGGCTTGAACCGGGGTCCTAATGCCGGTCCTTGTGCTTTGCACCACCTGCGCTTAACTGCTGCACTATCGCTCGACTCTGTCTTCTTTTAAAATATTTTTTATTGGTTTATCATTGGATAGAGCTGAAGAGAAACTGAGAAGGGAAAGGGAAATAGAGACAGAGAGAGAGAGAGACAGAGACAGAGAGACAGACACCTGCAGCCCTCCCACCTCTTGTGAAGTTTCCCCCCTGCAGGTGGGGACCAGGCACTTGAACCTGGGTCCTTGCACACTGTAGTGTATGTGTTTACCACGTGTGCCATGGCTTGTCTCGGTAATTTTCTATAACAGAACTCGGGATAACAGATTATTTGTTATTTCTGAGTTGTTACAAAAGGAATCTTAACTGGTACAAGTGAATATCTATATGAACGGATACATAGACTGAGATCTGGGAAGGACCCAAGTACAGGGAACCCCTGTCCCTACGGAGTTGGGGTGCAGCACTCCCCATTCCAAAGCACCGATGTGTTTAGTAGTCTGGAAACCTCTATGTCCCTATACTGCTGGGATTCCTCCGTAGGAGGGCCTGTTTGCTGTAGCTGGCTCCCTTAACATCTTCTGAAGCTTTATCACAGGAATATGATTGAATTTTAAGTTCTTTAGTATAATTATTTTATTGTATGATAATTATATTTTCCAATACTCTGGACTCAGGGGCACTTAAACAAAGTTAGCAATTAGGACAGAAGGTTAGGTGTGTCTATGGCTCGTCTTCTGGGCACAGTTCCTTAAAACTCTCTCCTCCAACAACAAAAATGGAAAAAAAAGATGGATGCCAGGAGCAGTGGATTTGTGGTGCAGGCACCAAGCCCCAGTGATAACCCTGGAGGCAAATAAAATAAAATAAAATAAAACAAACCAAAAAACCCCCCTGTCTCCTATAGATAGTAATAGTTCAATATGGGCAGGTCTGTCTTATCATTACCATCTCTAGCAATTTGTACGTTGCCTGACATGTAATAGTTGTTCATCAGTATGTTGCTTTATGATTGGACAAATTAATAAGCCATACATATTTATTGTTACAATATGAGAAACATGCTTAATATTTTTTCTCTTTCCTGGAAGTATTCAACAATTGTTAAGCAGAGGCTCAATGTGGCTACCCTTGTTAGAGATGACTGAAGGCTCTCCAAGGACTTTTTATGCTTAAAAACTGCTTTGTAGGGTAGGCAAAATATTATAGCTCACTTGGATAGTGTACTGCTTTATCACTTGCTTGATCCAGGCTCAAGACCATCATCCCCCACAACATTGAAGGAAAGTTTGGTGCTATGGTCTCTTTCACTTTCTTTGCTTCTCTACTTTCTCTATCTCTAAAAGAAAAAAAAAAAAACATCGAAATAACAAAACAAAACTACTGTGAATCCCCTAGATCATTTGGCTAGTGTTATGCATAAAGCTCTCAAAATGTTCCCAGATAACTTCTGTTCTTATAGTATTTTCATCTTGAGTGGAAGCAGGAGAGAACTCCATTTATTGAGTCCCACTATGAGTTGAGCATCATTTGCAGTTACAGCTAGAAGGAGATCTCTTGTTTCAGTTCTGTGGCTTGAGAAACCAAGACTGTAGATTCAAAAGACTGTTTCACAGTTGGGGAGAAGTTGACAAAGCTGGGAAGGAATCTCCTGCTGGCCCACCTGTGACACTCCTGCTTTTTTGTTGTGCAACGTTGATGGCTCCTGAGAACAGGTGGGAGCTAAAAGGTGTGCCATCTGCCTAGGTGAGGCCAACACTCTCATGTCTTCTTTGCCTTCATTTGTTTGTAGCATGGTGCTGCCTCTTGTCCTCCATCACTGTCAGAAACCAATGCCAATGAAATTTATTTTGTTGAACTGGCTAGAGAGGATGGCACACTTGGATTCAGCGTGACTGTAAGTGTTATCAGGGGAAAACTGGACAGGGAAGTAAACAGCTGGAAAGATGGTCATCTAATGGCTATTCTAGGTGGCTACTTCTGAAATGTGCTCACTGGGTACCAGCAGCATGTGGAAGTGGTGAACCAGAAGGTCACTGGAGTGAGGTAGGAGGTGCTATAGGGAGATGGCAGTGCTAGGTTGGGAGATAGAAGACACATTTATAATGTGCCAGAACTTCAAGAAAGGCAAGTGGAATTGGGTGATAAGTCCTGACTTTGAGGTTAGTTGGGGCAACAAGGAAAGGGTAGAAGGGTTGGGTAACTGGGACACAGGCTAACTGTGGGTGGATTAATGTCATCATTCAGAGCTGAGTCATGGTGGAACCAGATGGTCCTACAAGGTTAACACAAAGTTCATTAGAACAGACACTTGGCATTTGCTCTCGGTGGGATCCTAGAGAAAATAAGAATGATACAATTCTATTGATGTAAATATCTGCATGCATGTATGTATATGCACAAAGTAAATTAGAAGGAAGGTCATGAAGACTCTCAAAATAGCTTACCTGAATAGTATGTTTGCTTTGCCATGCATCTATGACCCAGATTTGAGCCTGACCTACACTATACTAGAGGAAACTTTGGCTCTATGATATCTTTCCTTTTCTGCCTCTCTATCTGAAAAAGTCAAGCCTGAGCAGTGAAACCCCAACAACAGCGGAAAAAAGAAAAGATAATTAGACCTTTAGGCAAAGGTAGATAGCATAAGCATAATGGTTATGCAAAGAGACTCATGCCTGAGGCTAAGAAATCTCAGGTTCCCCTGCACCACCATAAACCAGAGCTGATTTTAGTGTTCTGGTAAAAATAAATAAATTAATAAACTAATAAATTAATAAATAAATAAATAAATAAATTAATTCAATTTTTTCCTCTAGTGCTGGGATGTTCATGTTCTAGTATTAAGTGAAAAATGTAGGCTACAGAATCTGTGTAGTTTAATTCTACTTTTGTAACAAAGCAACATGCAAGTACACAGGACATGCTGGGTGCTTTTGGGCCTACAGCCATGCTCACCAAGGCTGGTTAAAGGCAGAATGGTGCATCCTTGTGATCCTGATCTGAGTACAGCCATGGGCCAGTGGGGGTTCTCCATATGGCCCAAACAGATTGTAGTGTTTCTTCTGAGCTCCTAATAACTTAATTGCTTAGTCAGTTATATGGTCCAGACAAACAAGTAAGTATAGAAGATAGTACAGGGATAGAGTGACAGGCATTTGTGTATTGAATGTGCTGTTTTTATTTTCTCAGGGTGGCGTCAACACAAGTGTGCTTTATGGTGGTATCTATGTGAAATCCGTTGTTCCTGGAGGGCCAGCTGCCAGGGAAGGGCAGATCGTGCAGGGTGAGGGATGGATTCATAGGGAAATCCTGCCTTCCATAGTTTTATGACTCTCACAATGGAGGAGAAGTGGCTCTAGGCTTTGCTTCATGCCAGCTCTGGGACCTCTGCAAACACTGTCTTTGAATGCCATGCACAGTTTCCTTGCCTGGAGAAGGGGCTGGTTTAACCTGGTCCACCGCTGATAGGCTGACATAGAGATTGAATGTTTGCAGTGGTACATAGAAAAACATAAGATGATCTTATATTTAATTAAAAGTCCCATGTTGGCATTTAGCATTCATGAGAGAAAGCAGTGCTTTCCATGGAATGCTGTGCAGGCATTGGTGACCCTGGGGGCCTCTATTTTAAGGTCCATGGAGCACAACAGTGTTTTCATTTTGAAGGCAAAGGATGATTTTTTTCAATGTTCTCCAGAACAGTCAGATTTAAGCCAGGAAGGGCAACTCTGATCTTATTCATTCCATGTCCCCTCTACCCACCTATCTCTCTCCCCCCCAAAAAAAATCCCAGTGTCCCTGCATCCATCAGAATTCCCTGATTGTTTTTCAAATTAAAGAATAAACCCAGGAGATAGAAATATTACTCCAAAGTGATTAGAAAACAATTTTCATGGCTGGTTTAATACTTAGGCAAGAACAAGAATGAGACTGACTCACACCCTACCCTCCAACCCCCTTGTGTCGATTATAGAGAGCCTTCTCTGTCACTGCTGTGTGAAGGGGTTCACGGGGTTGGCTGACCCTCTAGTCCCAGCAGGCCTGCTCACAGAAATGCTTCTTACCCTTCCTTGAGGGGCTCTGGGCATTGGCCTCCCAGAAGAGTCTTTCTTGTAGCCCAGCACATGATATCTGTCTTTCTCCCAGGTGACCGACTCTTGCAGGTGGATGGGGTGAATTTGTCTGGCCTCACCCACAAGCAGGCTGTACAGTGTCTCAAAGGTTCTGGCCAGGTGAGTGTTCCCTGAGAAGCTCCCATTATCTTTAGAGATTCTGGACAAAATTAGAAACTGGTTGGTTGTCTTGAGGTGTGTGTGTGTGTGTGTGTGTGTGTGTGTGTGTGTGTGTGTGTGTGTGTGTGTGTGTGTGTGTATGTATGTGTGTATGTGTGAAAACAAGACACTGCTTGCTTTTCTATTTCAGTTATTCTTTTAACCACCTCTTTTCTATGGAATGTGAAAGACAGGAAAAAGCAGATAGATGTTTCCAAATATTTATGTTTAAACAGACTTGAAAAACTTACTTGCCACTTGCCTGCATTCTGGAACCAGATAGCATAGTAGAGTTGACAAGTGAAGCCACTTCTCCCACCTGACTTGCCCCCTCATGCTCTCTGCACTAACCCTTAGTCACTGATACTTCCCTCTGTTTCCCAGTCCTGTTGCTAACTTCCCTTCACACATTGCACACAACTCCATAACCCTACTAATGACAGATAACACTGTTCTGGGGTGTTTTTCATCACGATGAAGTAGATATTCACAAATCCAATCCCCAGAGGCATCCAAATATTATTTCCTCTTTATTCTGTGCCACACCCAGAAATTATATGTATATTAACATCTTGTGTTTGATTCTCTGCCTGAAGGTGGGAGCATTCACTTGCTCCCATCTTAAAACCACAGATCTTTTGTTGCCTTCTGAGTAACTGGGGAGTCAACAGAACTAGAAAGGACTTCTGGGGACCCTTCTAGAAAACTGGGTTCAGGGATCATTTTTCCTTCCTTTCTCCAATCTGTTTTCTAGATTATGATAAAATTGACTTATACTGGAGCCATGATTTACTGGTCTTTCCTGTTCTTTTGACCTTTGCTAATGAACACGGTTAGAGAAGATATTTCACTATCCTACTGGCAGAGATGAAAGGAGTTGTCACTCTGGGGCCAGGGGTATTGTGATGAATAATAATTGTAGATGAAAGATGTTGGCAATACCTAATCCCCTGAATGGAAGCTTGGCATTTTTAACGAGCTTCCAGAAAATGTCTATTTACTTGTTCCTGAACTGTCCTTTTGGTGACAAGAAAATAGAATGTGTGGCAAGAAGGAGAAATCAAAATAGAAAGAGGAAAGTTAGATGGGTAAAAGTCTGGAATTCTATGGCAAGGGCTTGGATTTTAGGTAATGAGAAATACTGGAGAAAAGGGGGAAATGCACCACTGCAAATGTGATCCTGAGAGGTTTGTTGGCATAAGGTTCTAAGTTCTCAGAGAGCAAACGTAAGGGGAGGAATGTTTGGTTCAGGCAAAGTGGTAAGTAAGGGTGAGAGAGGGGAAAAAGATGAATTTGGAGTCTTGAATATGCTAACACACAGATAGATACATGTGTTACTTTCAGGAGCATTTGTCTACTTTGTTCAATATGTCCATCCAGAGAGTTGGAAATATGGTTCTGGATCCCAATGAATAAGGTATATTGGAAGTTTTATATTTGACATTCAAATGAAGCAGTCATTGCAAATATCAGAAAATTAAGAGGCATTTTCAGGGTGAAGCAGGAGCCTTCTGGTTGCTGCATGAAGTGTAAATTGAATCTGTCCACCCATCCTTCTAGGTGGCAAGGCTGGTCTTAGAAAGAAGAGTTCCCAGGACTACACAGCAGTGTCCTTCTGCTAATGACAGGCTGGGAGATGAATGTACGGCTGTTTCCTTGGCAACAACCTTGCCTGGCAGGCCTGCGAGCTGTGTCTGTGCGACAGATGGTGAGAGGAAAGAGAATTGAGTGTTACTATTGTCATGTCATCCTGTGCTGCCTTTGAAATTTCAACTCAAAAGGGAAAGCAGGGAGGCTTCCTCTGGGTTCTCAAAAGAAAAGGGAGCAGTGGTGGTCATGATGTGGCCAACTTTCTGATGCAGTAAAAGCCAATCTAATAAAATATGTTTCTAAGAAAAAGATATACTGTTTTGAGAATAATTTCCAGACTTAATTCTGCTTCCACATTTTCTGAAGTTTTCTTATTAGCAGCTGGACAATATGTGAATATTTATACATGGAATTGGAATGAAAGGGTCATGTATTTTATGACTGAATTTCCACATCCCAGCCAAGAAAACTGTGACAAAGGATTTAAGGAATCATCAGGCTGTGCTGGGAGAGGAAGATACTCAGGAACATTGCCTTATTATTAATATCATTTAAAAAAGCAAAATCCATGATCAGTTTATAGGGATATCATTGCACATCTGTTGATGGGTTGCCTCTCAGAATTTCTCTGTGACTTCATTTCCATCTAGGAAAACATTTATTTCCTCCATGGATCTTGATTTGGAGCTTAGCCATAAAAAAATTTTTTTTTTTTTGTACAGAAATGTTCAGTCCTGCTTCAAAAGGATAAACCAGATTGAATGTAAAGTATCCATAGCAAGTCCCAGGGCTGAGTGGAAGGGAGCCATGCTTGTTTCTTCTTTCATTCCTTGCTCCACTCCAATGAGGCCTTTTGGGAAATGACTACACAATGAGCTTGGGGGAGGAGGGACGAGTAGATCGTGGTGCTGGTGAAATTGCACAGCACACTTGAACCTAACTGCTTCAGACAATTTTAGTCTTGCCTCATATGGAAGGTTATAAGGCAGTGCTCTGCCCACATATTGATTGGCTGTCAGCTGAGTTGGTAAAGGCCCAGTAGGGATGGCCCTCTTGTCAGACTGCCTCTGTCCCTGGGGATGTGTCCATCTTGAATGCCCAGAAGCAGATCTATTTAGTCTCATGTTAGGCCACCTGGCTAAACAAAACAGTGGCTAGACTGTTTCCATAGAGTTAGTTATACTTTTTTCCACTATGCAGTTTTATAAAATTTTGTTGCAGAGTATATTGGAAAATGACTGTTGCTCTGAAGGAATAGTAAGAGTATATGTGATATGAATTTTACCATATGTTATGGGCATGTTACATATCTCTATAAATATCATTTTACATGTAAACTTTGAATATTTGATCCTGTCAATTCAAACTAATACAATACATAATGGATTTTGAAGAATTCAAAGAAGAGTGTAACCTATCTTATTAGTACTCCTCCACATTGATTACATATTAAAATGGTAGTATTTTCTACATTATGAACCATATAAATGGTGGAGTTTATTTTACCTATTTCTTTCTACTTTTTAAGACCAGTTGGTAGGGCAACAGGTTGAACATAGCCATTACTGTGCTCCAGGACCTGGGTTCAAGTCTTGACTCCCCACCTGCAAGGGGGAAGCAAATCTTCAGATGTCTCTCTTTTTTTCTATCATTCTCTAACTCCCCCTTTCCTTTCAATTTCCATTTGTCCTATCAAATAAAATAAGAAAAAAAAAGGAATAAATGGCCACTGGGAGCAGTGGATTTATTGTGCAGGCACTGAGCCTCAGGGATAACTCTGGTGGCAATAATAAAAAAACAAAGAAAACTAAGTATTTGAAATTCTTTTAAAAAATATTTATTTATTCCCTTTTGTTGTCCTTGCTGTTTTATTGTTGTAGTTATTATTGTTGTTGTCATTGTTGGATAGGACAGAGAGAAATGGAGAGAGGAGGGGAAGACAGAGAGGGGAAAGATAGACACCCACAGACCTGCTTCACCAACTGTGATGCAAGTCCCCTGCAGGTGGGGAGCTGAGGGCTTGAACTGGGATCCTTACGCCAGTCCTCGCGCTTTGTGCCATGTGCACTTAACCTGCTGCACTACTGCCCGACTCCCGTATTTGAAATTCTTGCACTCACATTTGTGACTTATATTTGAAGCTCATATATTATTTTCCTTGGACAGCTCTGGTCAGTAAAATACATTCTAGACTGTCATAAAAATCATCAAGATAAAATATTTTAATGTGAAAGAGGAATAGTTCCTCTACATGACCCTTTGCATTAGGAGGGTGGCTGTTAATTTCATGAACTACTGAAGAGCTGCTCTTGTTCATATCCCATACTGTAGGCCCAAAGTTTGAGGTCAAACTGAAAAAGAATGCAAGTGGTTTGGGATTCAGCTTCATGCAGATGGAGAGTGAGAACTGTGACCATCCCAAGAACCATCTTGTGAGGATTAAGAGGCTCTTCCCAGGGCAGCCGGCTGAGGAGAATGGGGCCATTGCAGCTGGTGATATCATCCTGGCCGTGAACGGAAGGTCCACGGAAGGTCTCGTCTTCCAGGTGGGAGGCCATGAGTGATGAGCCCAGTGTGAAGAGATACAAACTGTGCTGCTTTCAGGCTCACCCACAGGAGGGAATACTCCGGGCTTTCAAAATGACAAGTTGAGTTTGGACTTTGATCATACACAGAGTGCACTTGGCAGAACATTCTCATTTAATTCTCTATTTCAGTTTTAAAATATCTAACCTTGAGTAAGCCTTTTTTTTTTTTAATTTGGGTCATAAAGAAACTAAAATTGAAGATGTCTGGCTTTTGTGCAGATTGATGTCTCTCTCTCTCTGCCACCAAAAGGTTTTTGCACAGTTTTACCATTTCCAGTGCACATCTTATCCCCACTTTTCTTTTTGGTAGAGGTGAGAGAGAGAGAGAAGGAGAGAGAGAGAAAGAAAGACAGGAAGTAGAGAGAAATAGAGATACCCATGGCACTACTCTACCACATGTGAAGCTTGTTCCTTGCATGTGGAGCCCAGGGCTTGAACCTGGGTCCTTGTACATGAACCAGTAGTTCTTCCCCAGGTGAGCCACTTTTAGTCTCATAACTTATGTTATGGGAGGTGGGTATGAGTGGTAAAGGCACTCTACAGTAGAGCCTTTTTTGCTTTCCTCCCTATTTTTTCTACCAAATTATAGGTTTTGATGCAGTACACACTCAGAAAAATATGATATGTCAGTGAGGGTCTTGACAGAAACTTTTGTCATTTGAGCAGAGTCTATAAAATGTGTGAACTGTTGGGAAGCTCTAAAGAGAGTATAATATTTGGGTTAGCATCAATAGGAATAACTATCTTTCCCACATGTCCAAAGGGGTACACATAGGAGCAATTACTCAATCCTAAATACTGAGAGATCTGGGTGGAATGAACTCTACCCAGGAAGACATAAACTGTGACATTGGCTAGGGGACACAGTCATCCTGGGCAAATTGTTGGGGAGGTAAGTAGTAAACTAAATATCACTTCTCTCATTCCTATGTCAGGCTTGAGCCCAACAGGAAGCCTGGCTATAGCCTCATAGATCTCTCCCTCCAGAACACAGAGCAAGAAGCACAGAAGGCAGAGTGACTCTATAGGTCATAGGGGTGAGGTGGTTGTAAGGAGGGGGAGAATCCCCAAGGCATTCAGTGCTAAGACAAGGATGCCCTCATCCATGTAGTTTCTTTTCTTTTCTTTTCTTTTCTTTTCTTTTCTTTTCTTTTTTCTTTTCTTTTCTTTTCTCCTTCCTCCTCCTCCTCCTCTTCTCCTTCTCCTTCTCCTTCTCCTTCTCCTTCTCCTTCTCCTTCTCCTTCTCCTTCTCCTTCTCCTTCTCCTTCTTCTTCTTCTTCTTCTTCTTCTTCTTCTTCTTCTTCTTCTTCTTCTTCTTCTTCTTCTTCTTTTTCTTCTTCTTCTTCTTTCTCCTTCTCTTCTTCCCCTTCCTCCTCCTTCTTCTTCTTTTTAAAAACATGTTTTATTTATTTTATTTTTGAGAGAGATGCAAAGAGAGAGAGACAACAGAGCACTGCTCAGCTCTGGCTTATGGTGGTGTAGAGGATTGAACCTGGGGCTTTGGAGCCTGAGACATGAGAGTCTGTTTGCATAACCATTATGCTGTCTCCCCCATCCTTCATGTAGTTTCAAATCTGAGAATCATTCTTTTAGAATTATTCTTGGGTCCAAACTATGTGAGGAACTATAGACACAAATAAAGGCAGTTCATGGGATTCAGGACTTCTAGTGAGGGTGGTGAGAGCAATACTATGGAAGATCAATGTCATGAGAGAGAAATGCATCTGTTCAATGCTTCCACCAGGGACCAGGGCAGGGGAGCACATGCTCTGCTCATTCTTTTGTTAAAGGAGTACTAAGTATATTGAGATTAGTTGTTCTCAAATGGGAATGACTATCTCTTAAGGGAAGTTTCAAAGTCCAGTGACATTTATGCTTTCACAAGTAACAGCTGCTAGTGCCATGTAGTCTGTAGAGACCAAAGACGTGTTCACCACCCTACAATACTCACAACTGTCTCCACAGCAGAGTATTATCCAACCTAGGATGTCAGTAGAGCAAAAGGCTGAAAAATCCTGGTCTAAACAGGAAATGGGAATTATCAAGGTGACCTCAATCTGGACTCTGAGAAAATGTCTTCGAGTGTTGAAAATGATTATAGGAAGAAATTTAGATGATACCAACAATAGATTTTAAGGCTTCATGAAATGTTTCCTTTTGGAAACAACTACAATGAATTGGCTGGAAGTTCAGAAATTTTTCTAGGATATAGAACAAGAGACAAGAGAGATACAACTAGAAAATATCTTGTGGACTGGGGTTGCATTGTCCACTTTGTTTTGGTAAGAGTGTCTGGAGTTAGTTGGCATTTGGGGATTGATTGACTGAATACAGAGCTTATGGGTAAGTGGAGAATTGATGGGGATATGGAAATTTGGGTTTACTGATGTGGAATCCTGGTAGGAATAATTTTGTATTGGGCCTAGAGCATTATTTCAACAATGGCAAGAGATACAGCAGTGTGGGAGCTCAGAGCATGAGTGCAGAGAAAAGACCATGATAGGAGGGAGAGGCAGTGGCAAAGGGAGGTTCTGCTTGCTGTGCTGTGGAACTTAGGTTGAGAGTGAGGTTAGTCAGAAAAGTGGTTCAGAAAGAGAAGAACATGACTGTACTCTTTTTTTGTTTTCCACCTTGGTTATTACTGGAGCTTGGTGCCTGCACGAGGCGAGGAATCCACTGTTCCTGGCAGCCACTTTTTCCTTTTCTTCCCCTTATTTGATAGTATAGAGAAAAATTAAGAGAGGAAAAGGAAATATAGAGGGAGAGAGACAAAGAGATACCTGCGGTAAAAAAAAAAAGCTTCCTGCCTGCAGGTGGTGAGCAAGCGATCAAACTTCATACCTTACGCATAGCAACAGGTGCACTTAACCAAGTGCACCCCTCCTGGGCCCTTGCCTTTTGGAAAGACAACCCTGGAACAGTGTATAAGAAAGCAGTGGGTGTCACTAAAGGGATAATGAACAGAGATGTGGTCATGACATTGTGACAGGTGAGACATTTAATGGGTCTCAGCTGAGCCATGGCAGGAAACAGAGCTGAGCATCTGACTTCAGAGTTTGAGGTGGAGGGAACTTCATGACTGATGACCTCTGAGATGAAGAGTGTTGTGATGGAAAAGCAGATTGTTTGAAGCACAGTCTCTAAAGAAAGATACCAGGGGCCAGTGAAATAGCTCATTTGGATAATGTACTGCGTTGCCATTTGTGTGACCCAGGTTCAAGCCCAGTCCCCACAGCAGTCAAGGAAGCATTAGTATTGTAGTACTGTGATCTCTCTCTCTCTCTCTCTCTCCTCCCTTTCTGTCTTAAATGAAGAAGAGAAATTAGTGCTAGCAGTTGCTGTCGGTAGAGGGTTCTGAGCAGACTCTAGTCCTCCCATCCCAGCACCTACACATTATGTTTGTGGGAGCTACAGGTCAGTGGCCTGGGATCCTCACACTTTGGTAAATCAATCCTTTAGAGATGTTTTCCAAACTTCTCTGGTGGTGAGAAATCGATCAAGGGGTAGGGGCTCATGAAGGTTCAAAACCAGGGAGTTGGGAGCACAGAGGAGGACTCCCAAAGCCATGCCAGTCCCTCCTCTAAAGACAGATTCTGACTTCTTCTAGGAAGTGCTCCACTTACTGCGAGGGGCCTCTGAGGAAGTCAATCTACTACTTTGCCGACCACCTCCAGGGGCTCTGCCTGAGATGGACCAGGCACAGCAGGTAAGATGCAGTATCCTCTACTCTCTTTACATGCTTCCTACCCAGCCACCCTCTTGTCCTTTGGGTCCAGAGATGCCCCATTTTTCTATAGGTTGGGTTTAGATCCACCTTCTTTCGCCAAGACAGGAAAGGAGCTAACTCTCAAACCCCACTTAACCTGTTACACATTCATGAGGGTCCATCTCTGCCTTTTCTTTTTCCTGCCCACTTCTGCTTCTCTTTCTGGAGATGATTTTAAGTTTAGATACTGACTGTGAGACTCAAGTCAGGCTCTCTGGAAGCCTAAGCATCAGAGAGGATAAGCAGGGAGTATAGGAACAGCATCAAAACCAGATAGAGGGGAGGGAAGGACTCCATCTGGAAATAGCTCACTTGGATATTGTGTTGCTTGGGCACGTGCATGACTTATGTTCAAGCTTGGCCCACACTGCATTTTAGGAAGTTTCAGCACTGTGGTATTTTACCTTTCTCTTTCCCTGCTTCTCTGTCTCTATGGAAAGCATGAAGGAAAGAATAAATAAATAAATAAAGAAAGAAAGAAAGAAAGAAAGAAAGGAGGGAGAGAGGAAGGAAGGAAAGATACTCTATTTGAAGAGTGAGATGGAAATAGAATGTCAATACTGCCTCCTAAAACATGAATTAAACATGGATAGTGTGGTGGAAAGAAAAAACAAAGGCATAGGATCAGGGAAATTCTGAATTATATACCTTGGTACCTGTATTAGTGTCTCCAGACAACAGAATCAATAGGGTGTATATGAATATACATATAGACAGTCTGTATCTCTACAGATCTGTGTCTATGTATCTACCTAGAGAATGATTATTAGAAATTGACTTGCATTAAAAGGTTTGAGACATTCTTTTTATATACATTTTAAAATATTTTAGATATTTATTTTTGCATAGAGACTGAGAGAAAATGAAGGGAGATGGGGAGATAGAGAGCAAGACACCTACATAATTACCACTTGTGAAGTTTCCCAATCTTTAGGCGGGCACTGAACACTTGAACCCAGGTCCTTGAGCACTGTAATATGTGCACTCTAGTAGGCGTACCACACCAGGCTCTCTAGTACCAGTGCTTCACTTATTATGTCACTTTCCTTACGCATTTCCATTTCCTTACATTTTGCTCTTAGCAGTACAATATCATCTTTTTATTTGTACAGTAATATTCCACAGCTTGCTTATCTGGCCAATTGTTGATGAGCATTTAGGCTGACTTCATATTTTGGCTATTGTGAATAGTGCAGCTATGAACACAGGGGTGCATGTATCCTTTTGATTAATTCTTTCTGTGCTTTTGGATATATGCCTAGTAATGATATTGCTAGATCTTAAGTTATTTCCATTCTTATCTGTCTAAGGACACTCCATGTTGTTTTCTGTAAGAGCTGCACCTGATTGCATTCCCACCAGCAGTGTAATAAAGTTCTTTTTTCTCCACATTCAAAATATTTTTGGTTAAAAAAGTAATGCTTGGGGGCTGGGTAACGATGCACCTGGTTGAGTGCACAGGTCACAGTGTGCAAGGCTGGAGTTCAATATCCCAGTTCCTACCTGCTGAGTGAAGAGCTGAGTGGGACAGCTCCCCACTTGTCATATTGTTGGGGCCAGAGACACAGGATACCCCCAAAATTACTCAGAGTGACTAGAGAGTTCCAAGTCTTTACTGAGTACCTGCATGTGACCGTCTCTGACCTACACCATCATAAAAGTTTGAGAGATCAACAAAAAACGGTGCTCCCTTTAGATTCCAGGTACTTTTATAAGCAAGGTTTACAAAATAACAGTAGTTTCAGATACAAAGATGTAGGTTTGGGTAGGAATTAGAATAAAAATTTGGATGAATGATTAAAGATACTTAACCACACCTATAGACATCTAATCTTTGACAAAGGTGCCCAGACTATTAAATGGGGAAAGCAGAGTCTCTTCAACAAATGTTGTTGGAAAAATTGGGTTGAAACATGCAGAAGAATGAAACTGAACCACTATATTTCACCAAATACAAAAGTAAATTCCAAGTGGATCAAGGACTTGTATGTTATACCAGAAACTATCAGATACTTAGAGGAAAATATTGGCAGAACTCTTTTTCATCTAAATTTTAAAACATCTTCAATGAAACGAATCCAATTGCAAAGAAGACTAAAACAAAAATAAACCAATAGGACTACATCAAGTTAAAAAGCTTCTGCACAGCAAAATAAACCATCACACAAACAAAAAAACCGCTCACAGAATGGGAGAAAATCTTTACATGCCATACATCAGACAAGAGACTAATAACCAAAATATGTAAATAGCTCACTTAACTCAACAACAAGAAAACAAATGACTTCATCCCAAAATGGGAGAGGACATGGACAGAATATTCACCACAAAAGGTATCTGAAAGGCCAAGAAACATATGAAAAAAATGCTCCAAGTCTTTGATTGTCAGAGAAATGCAAATAAAGACAACAATGAGATACCACTTCACTCCTGTGAGAATGTCATACACCAGAAAAGATAGCAGCAACACATGCTGGAGTGGTTGTAGGGACAAAGGAACCCTCCTGCACTGCTGGTGGGACTATAAATTGGTCCAACCCCTGTGGAGAACAGTCTAGAGAACTCTCAGAAGGATAGAAGTGGACCTACCCTATGAGCCTACAATTCCTCTCCTGGGGGAACAAACACACCCATCCAAAAAGATTTGTGTATGCCCATGTTCATAGCAGCATAATTTGTAATAGCCAAAACCTGGAAGCAACTCAGGTGTTCAACAACAGATGAGTGGCTGAGCAATTTGTAGTATATGTACACAACAGAATACTACTCACCTATTAAAAATGGTGATTTCACTGTTTTCAGCCAATCTTGGATGGAGCTTAAAGAAATCATGTTAAGTGAAATAAGTCAGAAAACAAAAGATAAATATGGAATCTCACTCCCAGGCAGAAGATGCAAAATAAGATCAGAAAAGAAAATACTAGTCAGAACCTGGACTAGAGTTGATGCATTGCACCAAAGTAAAGGACTCTTTACTTTGGGTGGCTGGAGGGGAAAGTTCAGGTCCTGGAACATTATGGCAGATGACCTAGTGGAGGTTATATTA
Organism: Erinaceus europaeus; assembly: GCF_950295315.1. NCBI lineage: Eukaryota > Metazoa > Chordata > Mammalia > Eulipotyphla > Erinaceidae > Erinaceus > Erinaceus europaeus. The sequence goes on along the minus strand of NC_080162.1, from coordinate 95,678,369 downwards.
TTGTATGGAAAACTGGGAAATGTTTTTTTGTTTGTTTTGTTATTTTATTTTTTAAATTTCTTTATTGGGGAATTAATTTTTTATAGTCAACAGTAAATACAATAGTTTATATAAACTATTGTATTTACTGTTGACTATAAAACACTAATCCTCGAATAAAATAAACTAAGAAGATACTTAAAACATAGGGTGTGGTAACTGAATCTAAAGATAGGTTTAAACTTGGTGTATAAATCTTATTAGTATTACTAAAACCTTCTTTTTTGGCTCTAGGCTTATCATTGGGACTCTGTGCCAGAACTGCAAATTCACTGCTCCTGGTAGCCCTCCCTCCCCATTTTATTTTATAGGACAGAGAGAAACTGAGAAGGGAATGGGAGATAGGGAGAGAGAAAGATAGATACCAGTAGACTGGCTTCACTGCTTGTGAAGTGGATCCCCTGCAGATGGGGAGCGGGGTTCGCACTAAGATCCTTGCAAAGGTCCTTGTGCATAGTACTATGTGTGTTTAACCAAGAGGCACTCGCAGCACTGTTTTATCATTCATGAAGTTTCCCCTCTTGTAGGTGGAGACCAGGGGCTTGAACCTGGGCCCTCATGCATGATAATGATGTGTGTGTTATACTAGGTACACTATAGCCCTTCCCCTTTAATATATATATATATATATATACAGATATATATATTTAATTGATTTTCCCTTTTGTTGCCCCCCTTTTTTTTGTAGTCATTGTTGTTGTCATTGATGTCATCATTGTTGGGTAGGAGAGAGAGAAATGGAGAAAGGAGGGGAAGATAGAGAAGGGGAAAGAAAGATACCTGTAGATCTGCTTCACCACTTGTGAAGCAACTCTCCTGCAGGTGGGGAGCCTGGGGCTTGAACCAGAATCCTTATGTCAGTCCTTGTACTTTGAGCCATGTATGCTTAACCTGCTGCGCTACTGCCCGACCCCTAAAATATTATTTTTTGTATTTATTTACTTTTTACTGCCACAGGGTTACCTTTGGAGCCTACTGTTGACACTGTGAATCTACTGCTCCTTGTGGCTATTTTATTCTCTCTTTCTCTCCCTTTTTTTTCTATTTTTTTTTTTTAATTCATAGGGCAGAGAGAAATTGAGAAAGGAAGGAGAGATAGAGGAGAGAAAAACAAACACCTGTAGATCTGCAGCCATCATGCAGGTGAGAGTGAGAGTTCGAACCTGGGTCTTTGCTTGCTAATATGTGCGAGTAACTGGGTTTGCCAACACCTGGCCCCCCAAATCCATTACTATTATTTCTTAAAATTTATTTATTTATATAAAATGGCCTAATCCATTTTTTTTTTATGGCTTGCTCAGCTTGCAACATGGAACCATTAATCTTTAACATTTCTTTTAATAGACACCGGTGTCCTCAGCAGACAAAGAATTCTGCAGGAAAACATGCCCTGACTCAGGGCAGACTCCCAGTGTGGATCCAGAGGATGGTCAGGGGGACCATGACTCCCTGGGTGTGGGAAAGGATCTGGCTCTCAGTCCAGAATCTTTCCGAAAGATCCCCAGAGAGATGCAATCGGACCAAGATATAATTAGACCTTGCGCTGCTTCTCTGATGCGTCCTCAGGATCACCACCCTCATTTATGCAGACGTCACCAAGAAATAGATGCACTGGCATTGGCTACTTCTTTGGAAAAGGATCTGAGGCAAAACTGCTATTCAGTTTGTGATATCAGGAGACTTGAAAGGTAAGAGTTAGCATGTTTGCAGACATTTTGCAAGTTGTTTAAAATTACAATCAAGCAAACCCATAAATTCCTCACGTATTTTCTAAGAGTTGCACTGTTTGAGGCATTTGGGGGAAATGGACACAGGAGGCACAAGGCCTGGAGCTGTTGTAATGTCACCTTGTGAATTTAGGGAAGCAGTCACCATTCCAGTGCACAAATATTTGTTCTGCATCCCTTTGGCTTCTTGAAGTATGCTTTCCATTGCTAATATGAACTATTACAGTCAACACCAGCTTAAGTAAGTAAATACACAACATATTTTTTATAAGTATTTTTGAATTTATTCATTAATGGATAGAGACAGAGAGAAATTGAGAGGGGAGGAGGAGATAGAGAGGGAGAGAAACAGAAAGACACCTGCAGCCCTACTTCATCACTTGTGAAGCTTTCCACCTGCAGTTGGGGAACAGGAACTTGAAGCTGGGTTCTTATGCACCGTAATGTACTTAACCAGGTGTGCCACCACCTGGCTCCCACACTAATGTCTTTAAAATCAGATGGAAACATTAATTCCAGTAGGTATTATTTTAACTTTCTGTGTATCGTCTGCCCATTTTTCCACTAAGTATTTTCATTTCTCAGTCATATTTTGATGGAGAACAAACTTTTCAATTCGGTTTGACAAGAATTTGTTATATATACCCACTCATGATGCTTGGAAACCAATGAGGAGCTGAGAGACTAGGTCAAAATATTATTAGGTCAAAATAGATATTATTCCTAGGTATGAACTAGATGGCATGGGCACAAAGCAGACAAATAGTCAGAACAGTGGTTTGTGCTCGATCCTATAGAAACTCACAGAGAATAAGTGGTTCTTACTTGTTGGTGACCATAGAAGACTGGCCAGGACAGATCTTTAGGGACTGTTACTATGCAGTAGGAAGCAACTGGTGTAATGCATTCAGGGTGAGTGAGATTTATAGTTAACGGGATATAGGTACACATTCCCTGAAAACATATAGGTAAGATTTATAAAACAATACTATACCAGCCAAACAAAGCACAAGTAGTTGGAAAAATGGAACAGAGTGTGTAGATGTATTTATTCACCAGTGGTATTCATTTTCATTGTCTGAAAATGCATAAACACAAGTGTATAGGGTTTCTTTTTTTCTTTCTTTTCTTCCTTTCTTCTTCGTGCTGCTATGAACGTAGTTGCACACAGATCTTTTTGGATGGATGTGTTTGGTTCCTTAGGCTATATCCCCAGGAGAGGAATTTCAGGTTCATAGGGTAGGTCCATTTCTAGCCTTTTGAGAGTTCTCCAGACTGCTCTCCACAGAGGTTGGACCAATTTACATTCCCATCAGCAGTGGAGGAGAGTTCCTTTGTCCCCACAATCTTTCCAGCATTTGTTGTTGCTATCATTTCTCATGTATGACATTCTCACAGGAGAATATCTCATTCTTTTATTTATATTCATTCTTTTATTTATTTATATTTAAATATATATTTATTTATTTATTTTCCTTTTTGTTGCCCTTGTTGTTTTTCATTGTTGTTGTAGTTATTGATGTCATCATTGTTGGATAGGACAGGGAGAAATGGAGAGAGGAGGGGAAGACAGAGAGAGGGAGAGAAAGATAGACACCTGCAGACCTGCTTTACAGCCTGTGAAGTGACTCCCTTGCAGGTGGGGATCCAGGGCTCAAACTGGGATCCTTAGGCTAGTCCTTGTGCTTTGAGCCACGTGTGCTTAACCTGCTGCGCTATTGCCTGACTCCCTATTTTTTGTATTTTTATATTACAGAATTACATGTTGACAGGGATTTGAATCCACACTATTCCCACCACCAGAGTTCTGAATCTTCACTCTTCCCATTGCAGTCCACCACAGTTCCCCCTAAAGTTTTAGACATGGGCCAACCATCTTCTCTACAATGATCTGTCCACATTTATACATAGTTGCCCGTTCTTTTCCTGATTCAATCCTCTCTTTCCCTCTAAGCCACTCATGACATCATATCTACCTCCATATGTCCCTCTCCTTTTCCTTCTCTCTCTCTGGGTGCTGATGGAGCTGGAAAGCAGTCCCCTTATCTTCATCCTATCACTTCTCCCCTGCTGGGAGTATGGATCAAGGTTGATTATGGGGAGACTCATTATTGTCTTTATTTACATTTCTCTGATACTCAATGACTTGGAGCATTTTTTTTTTCATATGTTTGTTGGCCTTTGGATATCTTCTGTGGTGAACATTCTTGTTCATATCCTCTCCCCTTTTTTGGATGGAGTCATTTGTTTTTTTTGTTGCTAAGTTTGGTGTGCTCTTTATGTATTTTGGTTACTAGCCTCTTGTCTTATGTATAGTTCTTCTTTGGTTGAGCTCCAGATACAGTTTGGTGTCCTGTGTTTATTTTATGGGTCATGATGTCTGCAAAATGCTTATCTTTAAATTTTTGAATGAAAGGATGCCAGATTCAAATCTCCCATTCAATGTTCACTTGAGTGCAAAGTGGATCATTGCAGAATGTTTAAAGTTATCTCTTACTCCTCTACCTCACACATGCATGTAATCAATGTGCATGCACTTTCAACTGCATTATTTGGTGGTAGTGTGTCATAAGTCATTGTAATCATTAAGAGTGAAAAATGAAGCCCAACTCCTTGAAATGAACCTAAATTCACTGTATGCATTTTGAAGACACTATCTCGGAACAGCCAAGGATGATTAGAAAATTAAAGGCCTATCCTGCAGCTGTGTGCCAGGTGTGACATCAGAGCAGATGGCTGAGGAGAGAGGCTTCCAGGTGATCAGAGTTGTTGGCCAGATGGGAGGGCACAGGGCAGCCCTTTGAAAGCTGCTCTGCAGTTGGAATATGACCGAGGGGAATGAGTGACAGAAAGGCCTGGCCAGGAATAACAATAGCTAACAGCAGAGCAGAGCTCACAGCAGGTGAGAGTCTGGGTGTTGCCTTCTGTAGAGTTCTCTACACAGTTCCAGGCTCTCAGGGGGAAACCTTCCAGTGTTTATACACCTTGCCAGGCACACTCCCTTGGATAGCTCCCTACTTACTGCTTTCCAGCTCTACTTGGCATCTTAGAGACACTGCAAACTCAACTTGCCAAGGACTCTGTTTGGTACTGGCAAAAGTAGAGAAGCCTGAGTTTCCTGTTGCACTCCCTCAAGCTAACATTGAATGGAGTCTGAGACTAGAGAATTGGAGAAGGCTGACCTACCCACAAAGAGACAAAACAAAGACCTGAACCTTGGTCCTGGAACATGATGGCAGAGGACCCCTAGTGGAAGTTGTATGTTATGCATGTACAAAACTACTGTATTTACTGTCAAATGTAAAACATTAATCTCCCATAAGAGAAATAAGAAAAAAGAATGAAAACAAAACAACAAACAAACAAAAAACCCTGGACCTTGCTGTGAATGTAATCACAGGAGATAAGGCAGTTACAACTATTGCCTTTTTAAAACCCCAAATGCTGTCAACTCAACTTACTTTGTCTTGTTGAGAGGGACACATGAGTTTGGCAGCTCAAGTCTCTAAAAGCCATTGGCTCAGGGGAGTTGGACCTGGTGTCTTCCATTCTCAGTTGACACCATTTAACAAGCACTTTAGCTCTTAAGCCCTTCCAGTGGTTTCACTGGAGTAGAGCTGAACTGGGACTCCTTTTCTTAGAAGTAACTGCAGAGCTGTTGTAGGTTGTGGGGAGTGGCTTGGTTCCTGAGCCCTGCCAGCTTGTACTGGTGGTTAGGCTGGAAGCTCACATGGGGTCTCCAGATTTGATTCTTTTCTAAGTGCCATCTGTCTATAAAAAGGCTCCTTTTTCTCAGGCAGCTTGGTTGGGAAGGAATGAGGGCATGGAGCAGCTGAGGCCATTTAATGTAGTACTCTACATCCCTTCTGATTCTGGGTGGGAATGTCCTGCAATAGCTTTAGGTGAGCTGAACTGGCCTGGAGTCCTAGGTGAAGGACTCTGCGTCTTTATTTGGCATGTTCATTTGTCAGAGACATATGGTGTTGCTTGAAAGCAAAACCATATCCTTATTATTTTATCTAGACCTCCCAATCCTGCCCTTTCCATGCAATAATTCTCTGCCTTAGTCCTTTCTTTGGTTTTCTTGGACCTCTTTTCTCCTTGGTCACCTTTCCTGATACCTACAGTCAAATTATAGATCATCTCCAAAGAGGATATGGGGATATGCATAGAAGTGGGGCTAGAAAGGCATAATTTTATGCAGATTTGTAGGATCTTGGACAGCGTTTCATTCTGGAGACTATTGAGTTCCCTCTGGATGGTCTGAATACCCTGTCTCCTGTCTTTCACATTTCTCTCTTCTGAGTCTATCTGGGCAGGGTAGCTAGAGCCCTAAATCGAACTCAGAAATTAAGGAGTTTTGTAGAATGGCTGGAAGAATGTGGTGATGGGAAGTGAAAAACCAGGTGCTTGGGCAGATGTTAGCACCTGCTTATCCCCTGCAGGGAGGAAGGAAGAGTCCTGTTTTTGGGGAGTGTGAGGACTGGGGTCTCCATGAACGGCAGGCTAGATTTTCTTCTCTGATAGATTTCTCTTAGTGTTCCCCTCCCTGTCTTTATAAGATAGCTTGTATTTTCTATAGTTGGCTTAAGTACTTTTAAGTTTTTTTTTTAAATCCTATGTTCATTATTATCATTCTTTCAATAATTTTATTTTCCTAAGCCATTTTTCCTTTATTTTATTTTTATTTTTTAATTATCTTTATTTATTGGATAGAGCCATCCAGAAATTGAGAGGGTAGGGGAGCTAGAGAGAGAGAGACACCTGCACTGTCTCACCACTTGCAAAGCTTTCCCCCTGCAGGTGGGAACCAGAGGCTTGAACCTGAATCCCTGGGCACTGTAACAGGTGTGCTCAACCAGGTACACCACCACCCAGCCCCTTTCCAAGCCATTTAAAAATCTGTGATTAACAGTGGTTAATATTATAAGATTAGAGTCTGGTTCCACACCTCACTCACCACCAAAATCTCTGTGCTTCATCTCCACCAGCAGCAGCCACCATAGTTCCACAAAGTCTTTTTTTCTTGCCTCCAGGATTACTGCTGGGGTTCTGTGCCTGCACTATGAATCCACTGCTCCTGGAGGCCATTTTTCCCCTTTTGTTGCCCTTGTTGTTTATCATTGCTGTTATTATTGTTGTTGTTATTGCTGTCATTGTTGTTGGATAGGACAGAGAGAAATGAAGAGAGGAGGGGAAGACAGAAAGGCAGAGAGAAAGACAGACACCTTCAGATCTGCTTCACAGCTTGTGAAGCAACACCCCCGGAAGGTGGAGAGCAACTTTATAAAAGTTTTCTTAATGCTTCTCTTTTATACTGATAGAATTCGGTTTCCTTTTAGTACAAACACATGTGTGTGTGTTTATTTATTTTTCTATTTATTTTATCAAATTTAATAATAGATGGTAGGAGTATAAGATTCCAGAAACAGTTTCACACATGTGCATATTTATGTAAAATGCACAATTATATCTAGCCCGTAGTTCTCAGATATAGAAATGCTGTTTCTTTGACAACAAAACTCGGGACACAAAGTCTACCTCAACTGTGGAGGAGGATTGACTCTATTGGTGTTTGGGGCCTGGAAACAATCAGTATTTATTCCAAAAGAAAGAGACAAAATGAGGAGGGTGGAGAATGGAGGACAAGCCAACCTAGTGACTTGGAGGCAGGAAAGGAGACTGATAAACAAGGATCTGTGTGTTCAGTAAATAAAAACAAACACAAAATCAATCTGTGTGCTTTTTCTCTTAGATTTTCCTACTCATCCTCTTTAACCAGATTTGCAACTGATATTTTCTGAGCACCTTCTCTGCATGCTTGAAGCACTGTGAAGTATTCTGCTACCTGTGTGGACTGTTCTTCCTAATCACAAAGCCAGTGCGGCGAACTTCATGCAGCTCCTGGAAGCCTTATTCTTTCACCTTTGTGTCTGCTGCATCATAGCCAGACAATGAATCTCACTGTCTGCTTCCTATGTCACATGGGGATTAAATGTCATTCCAGCTGGCTGCCTCTCCAAATAGGCTTTTTTTTTTCTTCAGTGTTCAGAAAGGGACCTGATATCTACACAAAGTGTTTTGAAGGTCACCTGCTTGAGTAGCTCTCGACCTCCTTCTTTGGCCCCTTCTGTCGAATTTCTCTGCTGAAATTGCAATTATAGTCATAGAAATAAACAGAAACATCTCCTTTGTATGAAGAACTTATCCTATACTGGGAGTCATGGAGGGCTGTTTCAAAATGAATTTAAGTATTCCAACAATTCTACACATTCCTTGGCCATTCCACTTTTCAGATGAGAAAGCTGAAGTCTCCATGACTGAATTGAACTGCATGAGGTCTGACCACCTCTTCTTCCCATGAGAAGAGTCAATTCTAGAACTGGGCCATAACTCTGATTTTGCTTTTTTTGCCCCCTGGCAAGTCCCCACCATGGTCCTGGGCAAGGTACTTCCCTTGCTCCCATAATGTTTCATTCTGTCCCTGTCCTAACACTTACTACCTGAATTATAACATTGGTTGGCTTCTGGCTATTCAAATTAAGTTTGGGGCACTTCAACGCCATCAAGTACATCTTATTCATTGTTCACTTACTGGTCCCAGGGCAGTTTTTGCCTGGGAATATCTGATCCCTGGGTAGTTCTTTTGTGATGTGTCATGATGTAAGACAAGGGAAGGTGGGGAGAGAAATTTCTGACGGAAGATGCATGGGTTTATTATTTTTTTTCTAGTCCTGAATTGGACAGGGATGATGAGGGAGATGATGTGTGTTATCTACCTGAAGTCCCTTCTTCCAGCAAGGAGGATGAAACACCTTATACCATCTACTCTTCGCTGGAAAGCCAACTGCCCTGTAGAGATTGTTTGGAAGCAGATTCAGAGACCATCCCATTGCCACAATTCTGTTCTTGGGGTGTCCCCTCAGAGTCTTTGCCTCAGGAAGAATCCTATTACGAGAGTGAATGGGAAGACCTAGAGGAGGCAGTGGAACCAGCTGATGGTGTCCTCAGGTGGGTATTGTTCTGTTTGAGTGAAATGAGATTGGCTTTCATTCAGGAAATTTACAGTTTTAGTTCTACTTTGGCTGGGTAATATTAGATAGACTTCACCACATTCCCTTTCCTCCATCCCTTCTGGTAGTCACACCACATTGTCGCATTTACTGTGGGTTTATGTTCCATGAAAACAACTTTTTGAGAATTATTATTTTTTGTCACTAGGGTTATTGTTGGGGCTCAGTAACCGCATAAAGACTCCATCATTTTGGGGGATCATTTTTTCCCCTTTCTCCTTTTCCTTTTCTGGTAGAAGCAGAAAAAACAAAATAAAACAAAACACACACACAAACACACACATTCACAAAGAGGGGGAGGGAGGGGAGAGAGAGAAAGAGAGAGAGAGGAAGAGAGAAAAAGACACTTGAGGTACTATTCTAATGCTCATAAAACTTCCTCCTTGCAGTTAGAGACTCCAGACTTCAGCCCATGTCTTAGTGTATGGTGCTGGGAGTCCCTGTCATTGCCGTTTTTAAAAAAATTATTAGTGATTTAATATTGATTTCCAAAATTACATGTCAATAAGGATATAATCCCATACCAGTCCTGCCACCAGAATTCTGAATTCCCAATCTCTCCATTGTAAGCCAGAGCAACTCTCCTAAGGTTACAGACATGGGTTAACTGTCATCTCTACAACTCTCTGCCTACATTTGTACCTAATTGCCCCCTTTTCTTCCAGGTCCATTCCTCTCTTCCCATCTAAGCCACATATAACTCTATTATCATTACCACTGTATAGATGAAGCCTTTGGGATTTCCCAGAACCGTATAGTGAATAAGTGACAGTCAGAATTGAAGCCCACTCCATGCATCACATGCTCAGGGCTCTTCTTTACTATCTCTCATCCAACAATCTCTTCTCTTTTCTTTTTCTGGACTACTTGTATAGTGCAGGTGTGCATATTGTCTGTTCCTGTCTCTGCCCAGGCTGGTGTATCTCAAATGTCATGCAAAGTGTCACATACTATGGCCATTCTGGTCGAATCGTTGTGACTTAATATAATGAGCTTTCTCTTGGTCACAAAAATGAAGTTATTGATAGAGACTCTACCAGAAGCTGAAACTGAATCACCAGATTGGGGTCAGATCATAGTAATGAAGACAGGAGTGATTCATATGAATGTAACAAAAATGGTCAGGTCAAGAGTAGAGGGGGGTTAACTCTTGACAAATTAGTAAACCACTCAATAGCCTGTCAAAGTGCCTATAACTTATAAGTGTAAAAAATATGCTGACTATTCAAGAAACTTTCAAATAAACACATTTCCAACATACACTGAAACCTGCTGAGGCACTGACTAGTGAAGATGCTAGCATAATTGAAGCACACTTGTTCACTTTCGTTCCATTATGTCCCCACTACATTTTCACTACAAACAAGTGAGTTGAATTCTTAGAGAACAGTGTCAGGCAAGCTGATAAAGTGGGTGGACATTTGAAATTCAAATACAAGGAAGGCTGGTTCTTATCTGAAATAGGGAGCAACTGGTTAATAGAGAGGAAGTTTTGAAGGCTGTGCATGTCATTATGGGGAAGTCAGGCAGTCTGACAACCTTGAGAATGAGGTATTATGGATTCACAGAAGTGTGGAGCAGACTCCTTGGGATTTGAGGAGCTAAGAGAAGATAGGGCCTCTGGAGGCTCACAAGCAATCAAATCATGAGTGTCAGTACTTCTGAAAAAAAAAATCAGTACTTATCATGTGAAATCTTCAGAGCCTCAGAGGGCGGCAGGGGAGAGCAGAGTATTGAGAGCAAGGTTTGCTGAGTGAAGAAATTTAAGCTGGAAACCTGGCACCACCACTCACTTGCCTGGGGACCAACAGCAAATGATTTTTAGGCCACCTAGGGTTCAGCTAACCTACCAAATGAGCAAGAAAACTCACCTCATGCTATTCTTGTAGGAGTTTGATGACGGTGTGAATGCCCACTGTTTAGCTTCCTGCCTGGTGAGTAGTAAGGACTTGAAAAGCATTAACTCTTTAGATTATAAATTATAAAGGAGATTGTCTCAGTGAGATGATTCAGCCTTATTGATACTTCCAGTCATATTGCTTATTTTTCCCTCCTCATTTGGATAAAGGGACTAGGCAGTCAGATTTGTATCCTAATAAGAAGTGTGAGTTGGTGGGGCAAATACTGTCTTAAGATGAGATAGTCAGGGAGTTGGGCGGTAGCGCAGCAGGTTAAGCGCAGGTGGCGAAAAGCACAAGGATGGTAGTAAGGATCCCAGTTCGAGTCCCCAGCTCCCCACCTACAGGGGAGTTGCTTCACAAGCAGTGAAGCAGGTCTGCAGGTATCTATCTTTCTCTCCCCCCCCCCCCCGTCTTCTCCTCCTCTTCATTTCTCTCTCTCCTATCCAACAACAATAATAACTACAGCAATAAAACAACAAGGGTAACAAAAGAGAATAAATAAATAAATATTTTTAAAAAAGATCAGATTTTCAGAACCAAATCCCTCAGCTCTGGAAGATGGCTAGGGATGGCACTAGAGTATATCCCATCTCAATCCCTTACCTTCCCTTGTTGATAGAAAACAGACTTGCTGGTGAGCATGCTCAAAGAAATGTGTTCTTAAGTCTGGGCTCTGTGGAGCAGCCCACGAATGTGTTTCCAGGCACCTGTGAACCTGTCAGTGAGAATGTTGATTTGTGTGCTTCTTTGGGTAAAAGCAACTCTTAACATTCTTTAATTCTTTAAGAAGACCCTACCTTCCCAGAACTTAAGGACATTTGTGCTATATCTTTTCTTTTTCTTTCTTTCTTTTTCCTTTGTAATATATATTTTTCATCTTATAAGTGTTAAGTTTCAGATGACTTTGCATATGGACAGAGCAGTGCATTCAGTAAACCTACAAAAAGAACCAATTCACTTGGTCCTTTGTATAGGTAGTTTCATTAAATTATTCAATTTATCCTGAAATTATGTTAAATTTTTTTAAATCTTTATTTATTTGTTTGATAGAGACAGCCAGAAATTGAGAGGGAAAGGAGTGGTAGAGAAGGAGAGAGAGAGAGAGACCTGCAGCCCTGCTTCATCTCTCACAATGCTTTCTCCCTGCAGGTGGGAGGCAGGGACTTAAACCTGGGTCCTTATGCATTATAATGTGTGTGCTCAACCAGGTGCACCACCACTGGGCCCCAATCTTAAAATTATCTTTAGAAGTAAGTTTCATAAGGTCATCTTATTTCTTTTGTAAGTAAGACCTAGGAGGCTTATTTATTTATTTTTCTTTATTGGGGGAATGAATAGTTTACAGTTGATAGTAAAATACAGTAGTTGGTACATGTATAACATTTCTCAGTTTTCTTTTTTTATTTCTTTATTGGGGGATTAATGGTTTATAGTCGACAGTAAAATATAATAGTTTGTACAAGCATAAAATTCCCAGTTTTCCACATAGCAGTACAACCCCCACTAGGTCTTCCTCTGCCATCATGTTCTAGGACATGAAACACACCCCCAACCCCAGAGTCTTTCACTTTGGAGCAATACACCAACTCCAGTCCAAGTTCTGCTTTGTGTTTTCCCTTCTGTTCTTATTTTTCAGCTTCTGTCTGTGAGTGGGATCATCCCATGTTCATACTTCTCTTTCTGGATTATCTCACTTAACATGATTCCTTAAAGTAGGAGGCTTATTTAATCTGTTCAAGTTCTTTCTGCTAGGAGGGGAAATTTTTTTTCTTTTAATTTTATTAGTGACTTAATATTGATTTACAGAGTTCACACTTTTCCCACCAGAGTTTGTTGATGATCCCCCAATTCCCCCACTGCAAGTCATAGCAGTTCTCCCAACATTGCAGACATGGGTAACTGTCATCTCTATAACTATCTGTATGTAATTGTCCCCTTTTTCTTCCAGGTTCAGTGCTCTTCCCCCCTGAGCCACACATAACCCTGTTACTACATTCCAATGTCCCTCCCTTTTTCCTCCTCTCTCATGCGGGTCCTGATGGAACTGGAGTTCATCGTCCTCTTATTCTCTTCCTCCTATCACTTCTCTCCCACTGGCAGTATGGATCCAAATTGTTTTAGAGGTGCAGAAGGTAGAAGTTCTCACATCTGTAATTGCTTCTCCACTGGACATGGGCATTGGCAGTTTGATCCATAGGAGGGGAAATTTGCACTGTGTCTTCCTGATTCTATTACTGGTGCATTATTATATATTGCCTCTGGGAAATTTTTTTTTCAAGTGAACTTGGAAACATACATACACATCCTTCCAAACACACCATGAGTCCTTCTACCTAGTTCACATAATACTTCTCTCTTGTGAGGTCAAAACAACTTCCTTCAGTCCTTTTTTTTTTGTCCAATGCAATTAAGAAGGCAATTGAATTGTTCTGTTCAGGGGAGGCTGCCTGGATAAATAGTGAGGTTACCCTTTAAAAGTTGCTTAATTTTTAGGTGAACAGGAAGTCTCGTGTGGCATAACCCAAAGGTTTCTGCAATAAATGGAAGAGTTCTCAGATGTCCTTGGTGCAGAGAATATCCCTATAGGAGCCACAACCAGGACAGAAGTCTACGAGTTCTTGAGAAGGTGACCTAGGATGAAGGGTCTCATCTAATTGTTAAGAACTAACTTCAAAAAGACCATGCCTGTCATTTCTGAAATGCCTTTTGAACAGTGATCATGACTTTTCTTCTGCTTTTGGGGATTTTATTGAGTAAAGTTGTGTGTGTATTTGTGTGTGTATTTGTGTGTGTGTGTGTGTGTGTGTGTGTGTGTGTGTGTGCATGTGAGTGTGCACGTGCATGTGCTTTTGCTGGGATCTCCCTATTTGGAATGACTTGAGTATTAACATTTTATATCAAGATGGACCAAGACAGAATAGTCTCATACTTTCTGGGACAGATACAATTCTCCATTTACACTTTTTAGCTCTTCATTGGTTTAAAGAGTATCCACAGCTTTCAAAGTGCCCTGACCCTTGGAAAGAATCTACTAAGAACCTTGGTTTCAAATTCATGGGAGTAATGTGTTTGATACATTTTCATGACTTTCTATGTAAATCAACATGCTTATAAACTATTTTTAAGGCATGTTGCTTGGTGGGGGGCAGCAAGATCATCTAAGAAGGCTCTTGGTTGCCATGCATATGATTCAGGTTTGAGCCCAGCCCCCACTACACTGGTCGTCAGTGTTGTGGAATCCTTCCTATTCTATTTGAAAAAGTCAGCTGATATCAGTAAGACCTTAGCAAAACAAGCAAAAGGAAAAAGAAGCCACCACCAGTAAAAATACCCCAACATTTTGCTTTTGGACTCAACAACCTAATTCTTAAATATTATAAAGGATAAACAAAATGGAAACATCCAGTCACAGAATGAAGTAGTTGAACCAGAATTAGAAGATATTACAATCACTCTATAGAAAGAAACTAAGACTGTCAAAGATTAGCAAGCATACATAAGGCATATAGGCAGCACTCTTGTGTGAATTAGTGAATCACTGAATCAGTGACACAGCTGGCACTGTATGGTAAGGATACCTGGCATTTGGTATTTCAATATAGGGAGGGCAAACACTTCAGAAATTGAACTGGGTAGCTGGAAAAGATGAATTAGATCAAAGCTCACTTCATCTATGAGAATTATCTTTGGTTGATTGTATTTTTAAATAATAAGGAAAGGGGGCCTTGGAGATGGCTGACCTGGTAGAACTCACACTTTGCCATGGGTGACAATTCAGATTCATGTCCCCCCAATCATTACATGGGAGTCCTTGCACAGGAGAAGCTTCAAGCACAGTGATGCAGCACTGTGGTATCTCTCCTCTATCTCTTGGCCTCTATCGAGAGAGAGAGAGAGAAGGAAAGGGGACCCCACTGGCAGTCCTGGAATGCATGTACAAAGCCCCAGTGATGATAAATCTAGCAGGAAAAAAAAGAAGTCAGAACTGAACTTACTTTATGCAATCAATCTGCAATGGAATAATAAACTTTCTCTGAGAAATAGCAATAAACATAAAAAGAAGTTACACAATTTGCTATACTGGAAATGTTACAACTTCTGTATAATTACAAAATTAATATATAATCAAAAAAGTGGGAAAACATTTAATTGTGAATAAAGATAAGTTCCTATGGTATTTATAAAGCCCATTAAAATTTGCAATGGAGTAGTAGAGGATAGCAGTCAAAATGTATACAATAGAGAGGCCAGGTAGTGGTGTACCTGGTTAAGCATATTACAGTGCACAAGGACCCAGATTTAAGCCCCTGGTCCCCACATGCAGGGGGAAAACTTTACAAGTGGTCAGGCAGTGCTGCATGTACCTCTAGTGTGTCTCTCTCCATCTCCCCCTCCCCTACCATTTTCTCTCTGTTTCTATCCAATAATAGAAAAATAGATACATAACAAAACAAACAAAATATATGCAATAAAATTACAAATGGTGGACAACATACAGTCGTAGCAAAATAATGGTAATAATTGAATTCACTACAGTTGCAAAAATTAAAAGAAAACTATCCAACTTTAGTAAAACATAAGACTTAGGTATAGTTAGAAATTAGATATACCTAAAATTACCAAAAATCCATGAAAATAGGTATGTCCAGTGAATTCAAAATGCTATTTGTGAGATGCAATATCCTAAAGAAATAATCTAGAACAAGAAAATAATCTAGAACAAGTTTCTCAAAAACCCCCAGCAAATTGAAATGGAAGACAATTCTGTCACTATGATGGAAAAATTAGAAGAATAGAAATGGTAATATAATAAATATAGTAATATTCAATACAGCTTTGTCAAAATGAACAATTATATCCTCGTAGCATGACTGAATATAGTCAAGAAAACAATAAAATACATGTAAAAAAGTCACAACATAGAAAATTACTTGATATGGTGACTCAAAATTGTACACTAATCAATTATAGTTGCAGAAAAGCATGTATGCAGAGAAACCCAGTGAGTAGAAGGATTGGATATTACCCAAGGTGTGTAACAGGATTAGAATGAAATGCTTTATCTTGTTAAAAAATTACCTTCTATGCATTTATTAAAAGTTTTATCTTATGTATTTTACATGATAGAGAAAGCAATCAGAATAGCAGTTTGGTGTATGTGGTGCTAGGGATTGAACTTGGAACCTCACACAAGTCCAGAACTCTATCACAATGCTACCCCTAGGCTGCTCTTCATTATTTTAATTTATACAATGACATTTACATTGAAAATCAGGTGACTGAAACAGACCTCCCCCCAAAAATGAACAAACAAAAGCGAAGATTTTTTTAAAAGACTTTGTTCTAAATTTATCAATGGTTCTTTATGCTT
Organism: Erinaceus europaeus; assembly: GCF_950295315.1. Classification (NCBI taxonomy): domain Eukaryota; kingdom Metazoa; phylum Chordata; class Mammalia; order Eulipotyphla; family Erinaceidae; genus Erinaceus; species Erinaceus europaeus. Next base: position 95,662,258 of record NC_080162.1, on the reverse strand, counting down.
TTGTTCTTAACTTCCTGTTCCATTTGTGAGTGAGGAATACTGCTGGTCATTGGGCTTATTCTGCTGTCAATGCCAAAGAAGTTTCAGGCTTCTGAACAGTCTTATTTCAAATGCTCTTAGGTCTGAGGCCAATTCTCTCAGTGCATTATTACACAGTTTTGTTTCGTTTTTTGTTTGTTTATTTTCTTTTTGGTAGAACTTATGGTTAGGGGATTAATCAAACTTTTAATGAAGCAAATAAAGTACAGTGTTTACTGTTTTGGAACTTCTTACACTCTGCTGAACTCAGGTTGTTCATTTCCTCTTTGGATAAGACAAGGATAAGCATAGGTTTAAAATGAATCTAGTCTTTTTTCTTAATATAAGGCAGGAACTTCCCCATTCTCTAAGGCCTAATTACTCACTTTGAAGTCTATTTCGAGTTAATTTGCATTTGGTGGATTTGACTGCAGCCACCACTTGTTTTGCTTCAAGGCAAATGTCAGAAACAACAGTGCAGTCCTAAGAGACTGAGTTCTCAGACTGCAATGTCCTTGTCTGACTTCTACATTTTAAATTCTTAAACCTTGTTGACCCTGAGAATCAGCTATATAGGATGTTAAAAAACAGTCTTACTGGCCTTACTCCTAGAGGTTTTGAACCCCTTAGATTGGGGTGAAGTTCAGAAATCTTTACTTTTACCACACTCATCAGAGGATTGTATGTGTGGCCAGAACTGGGAAGACTGACCCAAACTCAAGACTTTCCTTGATCTTTCCACCTACCCACTTCAACATCCTAAGAATTTATTAAATTTCTGTTATGTACTAATTCAACATTTGACTAGGTTTGCTCAACTATATAGATACACGGTCACTACTAAACTATAGAGCAAAAATAAAATTCCCAAATCAACACAGTAAAAATGTCATTTATTCCCAAACTAATTCAGAGATCTAATGTAAATTATATAAAGCTCCAGCAAGGCATTTTGTAGACTTAGATACATTTTATTTCAAGCTTGTTTTATAATGTTTAATTTTCACATAATTTATATCATACAGATAAAGTATATGTTCTGAATTTTATAGAAAAGATACAATTATTAGGAGAGCTAAAATAATCTTGAAAAAGTAGAATTAAAGTGAGAGGAATCACTGCATGCAACATTAAAAGTACTGTAACTAAGACATATAGTATTTGCAGAGAAAAAGATATATATATTGGTAGAGAAAATAATCAAGGACTAACAGAAATATTCTAAACTTTTTTTTTTACAAAGATGCAGAAGGAATTTAATTGAGAAAGAGGGTCCTTTCAAAAAAAATTGTGCTGAATAACTTAACATTTGCAAGCAAAAAATGAACACTACCTAACTCATACCGTCTATAAGGACTAATTAAAATGTTATCATGGACATAAATATAAAACAAACTTACAGGGGGAGAAAAAATATTTGAAATGTAGACAAAAAAAATCTTACACTTGTGACCAGAATAGCAATACATAAAAAGAAAAAAAAAGGATTAAAAATAATCTTGTGTTTTATGAAATATGCTGTCAAAGGAATAAAAAGACAAGCTGAAAACTAAGGAAAAGTATTTTCAAACTGCATATGCAGATAAGACTGACATCTATGATATGTAACCCTTAAAACTCAGGAGTAAAAATATTTAAATTAGAAATAGAAAACATAAGAGTTACTTCACTAGAATGATATACAGATGACACACAAGCAACGAAATGATTATTATGCTGATTAACTATTACAGAAATGTAAATTCAGACCACAGTAAGATATCTCTATGTACATATTAGAATGGTAAAATAAAAAAAATATATAGTGACAACATTAAATGATAGTAAGAATGAACTGAGTCACTCATACATTGCTGATGGAATGTAAAATATAGATTGGTAGAGAAAAGAATAAAGAATCAAGGACTGACAGAAATATTCCCAACTGGGAGTCAAGCCGTAGCACAGTGGGTTAAGTGCACATGGCGCAAAGCGCAAGGGCTGGCGTGAGGATCCCGGTTCAGGCCCCTGGCTCCCCACCTGCAGGGGAGTCACTTCACAGGTGGTGAAGCAGGTCTGCAGGTGTCTATATTTCTCTCTCCCTCTTTGTCTTCCCCTCCTCTCTCCATTTCTCTCTGTCCTATCCAACAACAAGAACACCAATCATAACTACAACAACAAGGGCAACAAAAGGGAATAAATAATAAATAAATATTTTTTTTAAAAAAAGAAATATTCCCAACTGCGTTAGTTACTTTGCAAAATGCTATAGCTACACTGGAAAATAGTTTAGCAATGTCTTAAAAAAAAAAAAGCAAATATGCAATTGCCACAAAAGTCAGCAGCTGCATATTAGGTATTTATCTCAGAGTAAAGGAAATGTAAACCTATACATGAATGTTTGTAGCAGCTTTATTTGTAATGTATCCATTTAACTAGGCACGACACCACTTGGTCCCCAAGTAATAAGTAGAAACTGGAATCAATCTAGTTGCCCTTCAACCAGGTAAGTGGTTTAGCAAATTGAGGTTCATTCATACTGAAAAGAGCAAACTATTGTTACATGGTTGGATGAATCACTAGGGAGTTTTACTGAGAAAAAGCTAAATGCAAAACTTCTCATGGTATTGTAACATTCTTAAAATGGCAAAGTTATAGAAAAGGAGGACAGACAGTAGTGAGTACTGGAAAAGAAGGAACTGGTAGGAATGATGTGAGTGTGGTAGTAAAAGGGCATCAGGAATTATCCTAATGGTAGTAGAACTGTTCTGTTTCTTGACAATGGTAATGGATACATGAGTCTATCCAAGGAAACAGTGGGGTAAAATTTCATAGACCTTAATACACAAGCACACATATGAACACAAGTAAGACAAAATAAATCTGAACAGGAAGGACAAATTTTTATTAATGTCTATATCCTGGTTATGACATTGTACTAGCTTTGGGTATAGGACATACGGGATAATTTGTATCATTTCTCACAACTATGTGTGAGTTGAACATTATCTTACAATAAAGAAATTTAACTAAAATTAAGGTCTTCCCAACTCTATTTTAACCATACCATGATCACTCCACACATTAACAGAGCAGGTTCTGTAGAATGTTACAGGTGCACTGACAGTAGGAGCACTCTATCTCAGTTGATATCAATGTTGCAGTTGCTCATTATTCCCCAACAGCCCATCTACATAGTCAGTGCCATAGTTATTATTAGTTAACTAGAAGTGCCATAGTAGCACTTCTAGTTATTTCTGTGCAACACTGGAGAATGAGCATAGGATCTCACTGAGTAGTCTCTCTGGCCCACTAGTTTTAGAGGGGAGGGGGAAAAAGTGAGCAACAATAGAAAGAAGCAGACAGAAGAGAGAGACAACACAGCACTATCACACTATCACACTATCCATGGAGATCCCCTGGTGCCACCATGGTCCTCCTATGTGATGTTGGGGCACTAACCAGGGGCCTCATGCCATGGGCAAGTCATATGCACAGCTGGGACAGTTATCTCTTGGAATACTCATAGTGTTAAAAAAATAAAGAGGTTATAATTTTTTCTACACAAATCTATGCTTCAGAAAGAAAGACTCAGCTTTAGAATGAGGTAATCATGAAGAAATATAATAAAGAAGAATATGGAAACAGATCTACATGCATCTGTCTCAGTTTTAGTTTCACTGCGCATTAGTAGTGGATAAGTCTCTGGTCAAAACTCAGGAGATAGAATGATAATGGATGGCGATTGCCCATTGGGAGCTGGTGCCTTGTGAAGGAGAAAAAAAACAGAGACATTACTGCGAGTCATTGAATTAATGCTGCAGGGTGTTCTGATCAGAACTCTAATTAAAAAGATTAATCTGATTTGTGAGAGAGAGAGAGAGAGCTGGTGTGGGAAAAACAAGAATTAGATCACTTTGGAGTTCACTGATGAACCTAGAGCAGAAGGAAAGGTGGATCAACTAAGATGGAGAATATTGATGATATCATATTTGGTTATCATTTTTATTTTGTATATTTTGGAAAAACTTGTATATGAGGCATTCCAGAAAGGTGCTTTCACTCACATGGGATTAAAATATTTATTTGTGCTGAAGGAAGGCTGTTTGAAAAGAATTGTCACAGTATCTTAAAATATATGTCACCACACTTCACCCACTACTAATAAGTACCGTCTCCTTTAAGGTGGGTTATTTTTGAATTTCACTGCAAAGTATACAGCTACTGAACCTTCAGAGCAATGCTCTGACATTGCTTTCTTTGAAAGAGAAACTTTTAAAATGGATTCTAAAGGTCAGCTGTGTTATTAAGCACTAATATATGAAGGGAACAATAGATGGGGAGTTTACATCACCGTATTTCCAAGCTGTGGTTGGTGAGCTGAGGGTAAGAAGGGATACACTGTATCTTCTGTAGTTCTTCACTAGTCTCTTCTTTGGCTGTCTGTCAGACATTTCCTCCTATGTCTCATCATTTCTGCAAACAAGTTACTAAATGCCATCTATCGAAGATTTTTATGATCCCAGACTTCGTGATATTTGTTATTAGAAATTCTACTGATTTTTACCTATGCTTCCATGCTTGTAAGAACATGTCTGCTTGTTCTTTTTACCAGGTACAATTGTTGTATAAAATACCACGAGGCCTGCTTTTTGAAGGACCTTAGATCATCTTTTGTTAGAACTCCCATGCTCTAAGGCAGGGGTCTGGAGTAGTTAAACTTGGCCCACATGCTTAGGATAACTTATCCATGAACTCTGATGGCTAGAATTCTTCCTGAAAATCTGGAGATTACACACAGGATGACCAAAGAATAAATCCAATATTTATTAAGACATCAAAGAAGTGTACCTGATATAATGGCATTTAGACAATGGCTAGTGTAGTTAAATTTTAAACACCCTTACCTACATTCTGGTGTGTTCCTCACTATGAGAATTATGTTATGACCTTTCTATATGATGTATAAATTACATACACCTTGACATTTACTTCATGATGTATCTTACTTAAAAAACATCTTTGATCTTCCTTTTTGATGTTATGCATAATTTTGTCAATAAATACTCTGTTGGAGTTGCTCACTTGACACTCGTATTTTGAGATGTATATATGTCCCTGCAGATCTCTTCAGATCATGAATATGGTGTCTGAAGTTAATCTCTCAAACTTGAGACTCCATGGATTTCAGGATCTTGGCATCTGGCTAAGGTTCTTCTCATGAGTCACCTTACTCATCAGTTGAAACCTTCTCTTTCAGAATCCATTCTATAGATGATATAGAGATATTTACTTTGGTGCCCTATTGCAAATTCAGTCAAATCCTACTTTGAGTTTCTCTTTCTGTTTTTCTATCTCAATTTCTGTTTATGAGTGGGATCATCCCATACTTGTCTTTGTCTTTCTGACTTAACTCACTTAACATAATTCCTTCTAGCTTCATCCAAGATGGGTCAGAGAAGGTGGGTTCACTGTTCTTAATAGCAGCATTGTATATATATATCACAGCTTTCTAAGCCATTCATCTGTTGTTGGGCACCTGGGTTGCTACCAGGTTTAGCTATTATGAATTGTGCTGGTATGAACATAGGTGTGCACATATCTTTTTGGTTGGGCATTATAGAGTCCTTGGGGTATATCCCCAGGAGAGTAATTGCTGGGTCATATGGAAGAAGGTCTATGTCTAGCCTTGTGAGAGTTCTCCAGACTGCTTTCTACAGAAGTTGGACCAATTTACATTCCCACCAGCAGTGTACAATGGTTCCTTTATCTCTACAGCCTCTCTAGCATTTGTTGCTGCTGTCCTTTTTGATGTATGCCATTCTCACAGGAGTGAGGTCATATCTCAGTGTTGTCTTTATTTGCATTTCTCTGACAGTCAGTGACCTGGGGCAATTTTTCATATGTTTGTTAGCCTTTTGGATATCTTCTGTAGTGAATGTTCTGTTCATAGGCTCTGCCCACTTTTGGATGGGGTCATTTGCTTTTTTGTTGCTAAGTTTGCTGAGCTTTTTGTATATTTTGGTTATTAGTCTCTTGTCTGATGTATGGCATATGAAGATCTTCTCCCATTCTATGAAGGATATCTTTGTGTGATGGTTTCTTTGGCTGTGCAGAAGCTTTTCAATTTGATGTAGTCACGTTGGTTTGTTTCTCCTTTAGTCTTCCCTGCAATTGGGTTTGTATCCTCAAAGATGTCCTTGAAATTTAAGTGGAAAAGTGTTCCACCAATGTTTTCCTCTAAGTATTTGATAGTTTCTGGTCCAACATCCAGGTCCTTGATCCATTTGGAGTTGATTTTTGTTTCTGGTGAGATAAAGTGGTTCAGTTTCATTCTTCCACATGTTTCAACCCAGTTTTCCTGCACCATTTATTGAAGAGAGCCTCCTTACTCCATTTAATACTTTGGGGCCCCTTATCAACGATTAGATGTCCATAGGTGTGGGGGTTTAGTTCTGGTCTTTCAATTCCATTCCACTGGTCTGTGTGCCTATTTTTGTTCCAGTACCAGGCTGTTTTGATGATGATGGCCTTATAATATCATTTGAGATCTGTGTGTGATGACCCTATTTCTGTTTCTTTTCCTCCAGATTTCTTTGGCAATTCTAGGTGTTTACTGGTTTCAGATAAATGATTGTAATTTTTGTTCTATTCTCTTAAAGAAATTTGGTGGGGGAGTCGGGAGGTAGCACAGCGGGTGCAAAGCTCAAGGACTGGAGGACGAATCCTGGTTAGAGCTCCCAGCTCCCCACCTACAGGGGAGTCGCTTCACAGGTGGTGAAGCAGGCCTGCAGATGTCTATCTTTCTCTCCCTTTCTCTGTCTTCCCCTCCTCTCTCTATTTCTCTCTGTCCTATCCAGCAATGATGACAACAATAATAACTATAATAATAAAAAACAGAAGGGCAACAAAAGGGATTAAATAAATAAACACACATATATATATATTTTAAAAAAAGAAGCTTGGTGGAACTTTGATGGGTATTGTGTTAAATTTGTATATGGCTCTGGGGAGAATATTCATTTTGACGATATTAATTCTTCCAATCCATGAGCATGGGATGTCTTTCCATTTGTTGGTATCATTTTCTATTTCCTTGAATAGTGACTCATAGTTTTCAGTATACAAGTCTTTCATTTCTTTGGTTAGGTTTATTCATAGGTATTTTATTGATTTTGCTGCAATAGTGAATGGGAGTAATTTCTGGATATCCCTTTTTGCATTTCTATTTCTCAACTGCATCTTCCTTCACTGGAAATTTTAAACTCCCTGTTGCCATTTTAAAAATGGATGACCTTTGTTTCTGATTATTCCCTTCTGTTCCCACAGTCCTTAGTGAGAAGCCCAAAGTTACCAGAAGAATTTTTTTTAATTAGAATCTACATGATGATATATTCTAAGGAACTCAACACACCCATCCAAAAAGATCTGTGTACACATATGTTCTTAGCAGCACAATTTGTAATATCCAAACCCAGGTGTCCAACAACAGATGAGTGGCTGAGCAAGTTGTGGTATATCTACACAATGGAGTACTACTCAGCTATAAAAAATGTGACTTTACCAATTTCAGCTGATCTTGGATGGACCTTGAAAAATTCATGTTAAGTGAAATAAGTCAGAAACAGAAGGATAAATATGGGATGATCTCACTCTTAGGCAGAAGTTGAAAAACAAGATCAGAAGAGAAAACACAAGTAGAACCTGAACTGGAATTGGTGTATTGCACCAAAGTAAAAGACTCTGGGGCGGGTGGTGGTGTGGGGAGAATACAGGTCCAAAAAGGATGACAGAGGACCTAATGGGGGTTGTATTGTTATATGGAAAACTGGGAAATGTTATGCATGTACAAACTATTGTATTTATTGTCAAATGTAAAACATTAATTCTCCAATAAAGAAATAAAAAAAAAGAACCTGTTTGATGTCAAACTTGAGTCTAAGCATTCTATGTTTATAAGTTACATTTAAATCCTACCATTGCCCTTTGAGGTGAGTGGTAGATACTCAGGGCCCACTGGTGGTGGAGTCGGAATGTGCTGCTTGTTTGTAAGTGAGCACAAGTACCACATGTCACTTTCAGGCTGGGACATTTAGTTGTGGGTGCAGGATGTTCCGGAGCTCTTTCCACTGACCACAGTGGTCACAATGTGAGATGGCAAGTGCTCTCTCCATCTGAGAGGTGAAATCTTGCAGCATGTAGCAGAGCTTCTAGCTGACCTAATTAGCTATGTACTGAGAGCAAGAATCACACATTTCCTGCTATAAGTGACTAAGCTATGAGTGTGTGTATTGCAGCTATATAATCTAGTTTATTCTGGCTCAGACATTCTTCGGGTCATTTTTATGTGCAAGGAAACAAACACCTAGACAGGTTCAGTAATTTGTCTGAGGTGACAAGAAAATTCTTGAATTAAAATAAAACACCCAGGTCACTCTGCCCTCCATTTTCAATCAAAGTGCCTCCCTATGGACCTGGAAAACCTAGGAGAATCAGTGGTTTTAAAGACTATTAGAAAAACTTTGAGAAATAACATAAAAAGTGAGGATTTAAAAAAAAAATTCTGCTTGAAAGATTCTCTGAGCATTTTTTAAAAAAGTTTTTTGTTAACACCAAAGAAGTATCCACTTTCACCATGCCTCTCCACTGAGTATCCAAATATAGCTTGCTAAGAGCAAAATAAGAACACATACTCTTTTTTTAATATGCTTTGACTGCTAATCTTATGGGATAGGGTCAAATTTCTTTTTTTTTTCTTTTTGTTGCTCTTGTGGTTTATTGTCGTTGTTATTATTATTGTTGTCATTGCTGTCGTTTTTGTTGGACAGGACAGAGAGAAATCAAGAGAGGAAGGGAAGACAGAGAAAGGGAGAGAAAGATAGACACCTGCAGACCTGCTTCACCGCCTATGAAGCAACTCCCCTGTAGGTGGGGAGCCGGGGGCTTGAACTGGGGTCTTTACTCCAGTCCTTGCGCTTTGTGTCATGTGTGCTTAATCCACTGCACTACTGCTCAGCTCTCTAGGATCAAATTTCAGAGTGTCACTGTGAGACTCCTAGATCTGGTGTGCAACTGAATTTTCCAATTTCTGTTCTAGCTCTTAACCACCCTGATAACCACCCCTTTCTCATATAGTCACGTGGAGCTACTTGTAGGATCCTAGAACATGCCATGCTAGAGCCTCATGTAATTCTTACAATCTGTGCCCAAAACACCCATGTGGTATATTCTCCCTTCTTCATTTAATTAATACCTATGTGTGCTTTATGGGACACTATCTCTATCAAATCAGTAGCACTGGTAATCATTCCCCTTCAGCTCATAATAGTTTAGAATTTAGAGGTCAGTAAAGAAAGAGGTTTCCCTCACAGAATGGGAGATTTTGACATGCCATACATCAGACAAGAGGCTAATAACCAAAATATATAAAGAGGTCACCACACTCAGCAACAAGATGGTGGGAATGCAAATTAGTCCAACCCTGTGGAGAGCAGTCTGGAGAACTCTCAGAAGGATAGAAATGGACCTACCCTATGACCCTGCCATTCCTCTCCTGGGGGTATGATATATCCTAAGGAAACAAACACACCCATCCCAAAAGATCTGTGTATACCCATGTTCATAGCAGCACAATTTGTAATAGCCTAAACCTACAATAACAGATGAGTGGCTGAGCAAGCTATATACCCAATGGAATACCACTCAGTAATTTAAAATGGCAATTTCACCATTTTCAGTCCATCTTGGATGGAGCTTAAAGAAATCCTGTTTAGTGAAATAAGTCAGAAACAGAAGGATGAATATGGGATGAAGCTGAAAAACAGGCAGAAGTTGAAAAACAAGATCAAAAGAGAAAACACTAAGCAGAACTTTGACTGGAATTGGTGTATTGCACCAAAGTAAAAGAGTCTGGGGTGGGTTGGGGGAGAGTATCGATCCTGGAAAAGCATGACAGAGAGCCTAGTGGGGGTTGTATTGTTATGTGGAAAACTGAGAAATGTTATGCATGTACAAACTATTGTATTTACTGTGGAATATAAAACATTAATCCCCCAAATAAATAAATTTAAAAAAAGAAAGAGGTTAATATTTTTATGGCATTTCCTTCCACATCTGCTTTCCCTCCTTGGAGGACAAGAGAAGTGGAGAGAGGAAGATACTTCTCCTTCATTTATATTTTTGTGAGTAGCATTTGTAAAACTCACCAATTCTTTTTCAAAAGCTTTCTGTCTTCCATGGGCAAATGGGGCATGGTCAAAGGGTATATGACAATCTAACATTGAGTGGTGATGTCTGAAGCAACATGCTTGTGGGAGAGGAAGGAGAAAGGGGTCTGTCCCAAGAGTGAACAGCCAAGACTTTGTGGGGAAAGACACAGAAGGTTTTCTTATAACCAAGTATAAGACACATAGGTGGCTCACAGACTGATGCTATTGTTAAACATGCAGGGATAATGTGGATCCAGGTATGTGTGTGTGTGTGTGTGTGTGTGTGTGTGTGTGTGTGTGTGTGTGGTGGGAGAGAGAGAGAGAGAGAGAATTTTAGATAATGTAACAGCACCTCAGTTCACAGAGAAGGTGCATTGGTGAGAATAACAAAGGTACCTTCAAGTAGGTGATTAGTTACTCAACTCTTTGGGGTCAAAATAAAGCCTATAGTTTAACAGTCATTCATACCTATTTGTGTGATATTTTCATTCATGGCACAAACCACATGAATTGGTAACTCTGTAGTGAGCCCACGACAAGAAAGAACAGAGATGTCATTGGAAACAGCTGCCTAAAGGCAATATCATATGCTTAATGAAGTTTCACTTGGAGACATCTTAAAAGAGAATTCTTGGGGGGAAAACCACAAAATTCTCTCTCAGGACCAACAACCACCTTAAAACAGCTGCCAAGTCCTGAGGGCACAGTGTTAGCTTCAAGTTGCAAAGGTGTCGGTGCTAAATCTGGAGAGTAGAATGTGCATGTGAAGCTGGGAGACAAAGAAGAAATTCTGTGTCCTTTTCTCATTTTTTTTTTCCAAATCTAGGCAGCCTTGACCTGGAGGCAGAGAGAACCTAGCAGTTAAATAAGCCAGAGGGAATCTTATACTGAACTTGATTGTTCTGGTGCTTGAAAGGTACAGGCCTAATGGTGGTTTTATATGTGAGAGCCCAGGAAAAACTCATTCTGGCATTGCATTTGAATGACACTGGAGAGAAAGAAGGTATCAGTTTGCATCCTATTCTGTGTAGATAAGAAGGTGCAGGAAAATGGCAAACATCTGTATTCTTGCTGTCAAGCACAAGGCTTGGCACAGATGAAGTAGATATATGTGAGGACTGAAAGGCAGGTATCCAGCTCCGGCCTTAGGATTTGGCAGTATTTAAAGTTTCCTCTCTATTGCATCATTATTTTACTGTTAATGAGGAGAGCAGGAGGCAGAACATTTTTGTACAAAAGTTGGTGGGAGGCTTTCCTGCCAATTTAGCTGCTCTCTCCCATCAAAACCTACAGATTCTTTCCTCCTGGTGTGTGCATAGAGTGATGGGCTGATTGAGGCTTTGCACACGCATGAGTAGGGAGCTAAGGGATGTATCAATTAATATTTATTGGACATTTACCATGTGCCAGGTTCAAAGACCAGACAGCTGGAACTCACAGTGAAGTAACTGTATGTCCTAATGCTCTTTAAATAAAGTAGTTTTTAAGCCTTCAATAAGATTTTTATTGGCATTGAGCTTTCTGCAATTTATTTTTATAGTTTTTTAGTTTCAAAGCTGAGCAGACAGAAAGAAACATGCAGAAAAGGCAAGGCCCCACAGGTTTTTTTTTTTTTTTTTTTCTGAGCTCACGGTCCTCATCAGCTCACACTTGGTGGTGCCAGGTGTGAAGAACATTTTCCAAAAATAAACCAGTTTGCAAAGCAGAGGCCTGTATCCTGGAAAAGTCTGTAAAGGGGTGGCATTATTGAAATGATGCTTTTATTTTTTGTTACACTGTCTTGTTCACAATTACCTTTTCTGACCTCAAGAAAACCCTGGAACTCAACTTCTTTTTAGATTGTATTTTAATATTATTTTTATGAGACAGAGGCAGAGATAGAGAGAAAAGAGGGGAGGGAGAGGCCTTAGGGAGAGAGGGTGAAAGGGAGAGGGGAGGGAGATAAAGAGGTATCACATTCTTGCCCTACTGTCAAGATATAAGGGGTTGAAAAGGCTTCCAGAGAGCGGTAGAAATCTTGATAAAAAACACTAAACGTTATGGAGTCAGATGGTGGTGCAACCAGTAGCGAGCACATATTATAGGGTTCATGGATCTGGGTTCAAAGCCCTGGTTCCCATGTGCAGGGAGAATGTCTCATGACTGGTGAAGCAGTGCTGCAGGGAGAACATCTCCCATTAGGGAACCTATTGTTGGGCTTGTGGTGGGAGCTGCAGTTCCTGAGAACGACCAGCAGGGGAGTAACCGCAGGTTCTAACCAAGGGCCTCTGCAGTGGGCAAGGCTCCAGTGCGCAGGCTCGCTGGCTTCATGGGATCCGGGCAGCACCCACCCCGAAGGTCAGGCAGGCTCTCGTGCGAACTCAACTGGCGAGGGAGACTGGGTGCTGGGGGAGGAGCAGTTGGAGCCCGGCAGGCAGGTTTGTGCAGGTGCAGAAAGGTGGGTGGAGACCTGGTGGGACAGGGGGATGGGAGGAGGTGGCTGCTGCTCTGCAGATAGAGGGTGACCTCGGGCCTGCTCAGTCCTGCCAAGAGGACGGTGGCATTGATGCACAGGGATCCCGAGAATGGACTGTGACACCCGAGGGCCTGCCGGGTGTCTGGGTGCCGGTGTGGGTGGGCGGGGCGCCGGGCAGCATCCACACACCCAGGGGGGAGACTCTACCTGCACAGTGTGATGCCCTGCTGCCCTGTGACACGTGTTGTGGGGCCTGTGTGTGACAGCTTGGGGAACAGGAAACACTTGGACTAGGGGATAAGAAAGGCCTCGAACGTTCATCGAGGAGCAATGATCGGATACAGTTGATAAGAAAACGTGGCCTGGTACTAAGACACGTCTATGCTGATCTGGGGACCTTTGCAGACCAACCACCCCACTTGCATTCAAGGACCAGAGAAGGCTGAGGGACCTAGAGAGAAAACAAGCATTCATCCCATAGCTGTTTCTGAATACCTCCTGCGTAGCAAATACAGACAGACAGGGACTCCGTGGTGTATTCCTGGTGGGTAATGGCCCGGCAAAGCCAATTCTGGGTTTTAGCCTTGTCTGCTTTTACCTTGCTGTTTCACGAACCGGGGAGAACATAGGTTAGGGGGTAGATGTTATTTTTTGAAAGGGCAGAATTAATAGTTAGATGTAGAATATACCAGGTTTGAGATGATGAGATGTTCACTAAGGTACAATATATAAGTGCTATGTATAGTTGGAAAGAATGATTCAGCGACGCCTACTGCCGTTCACATTTTGTTACAATTGATTCCCCCCCCCACATATCTGTGCATACCGTTTTCTCTCTCTACCACTTGCCTGGTAGGTTCCTATTTTTATGGTCGAAGAGAATAAATAGCAGATCACTCAGTAGCTTTCTAAGATGAGATGTCTAGTAGGTTACTAGAAATTTGAATCAAAGGTCTTGGGGAATCTCAGAACTAGAGTTGATTCTTCTTGGAACCATGAACATATAGATGGTATCTAAATGGAGGTATTGGAAGAAACCATCTAGGATAAGTGCACACAAAGTTCAGGCGAGAAACCAGATGAAGGGGAGGTGGTAGTCAGTTGTGAATGCTAACATTTCAGATGTAATTGGCAATTGGGGAGATTTTTTTAAAAAATCATTTTACAGCAGCTTTAGTGGAGAGGGGATTTAAAAATTGTTTCGTTTATTATTGGATAGAGACAGAGAAACTGAGAAGGGATGGGGAGACAGAGAGGGAGAGAGACAGAGAGACACCTGCTGCCTTGCTTCACCACCCATGAAGCTTTCCCCCTGTGGGTGGGGACAAAGAGCTTGAACCTGGGGTCTTGAGCACTGGAGTGTTGATCACCTGGGGTCTGTAATGTATATGCTTAACCAGGTGCACCACTGCTTGCCCCCCAAATATTAGTTCTGTCATTTGTTCTAGTTATGTATCTGAAGGCAAGTTATTTAGCTTCTCCAAGTCTTACTTTTCTGATCTGTAAAATGGGAATAGTACTTGCTATTTCTTAGAGTCTGTTCATCAGAAATCATAAACTGTATATAATATGTCTAGAAACATGATAATACACCATTAAAATAAGTGGCACTTAACCCTGCTCTTTATACAACATCTTGATTTCAATCATTTGTCTGCCTGGCCTCCGGATTTATTTTAGAGATAGAAAAAAACAACAACCCCAGAATATATTTAGATATTAATGTGACTGAACTCAGAGAAAGAGAGAAATTATGTAGATGAGAGAGGGGGACATAGCAAGGAGAAGGTCAGAACAGGTGGGTAGTTGGCTTTGACATAAGCAGACTATGCTCTGTTGTAACAAGTTGGAGAGCAAGTCAGGTTAAGTGCAGCTATAGATACAGTGCTGAAAACCTCTCCATCTGTGATGACAGTGACTTACTGAAAGTAAGGGAAGCAGGGAGAGGAGAAGAAGTGTTAGAACTTGAAAGAGAGACATATGACATAGTTCTTCCAGACAGTGGGAAAATGAACAATCTAGGGAAATGGGATTGGACTGCAAGGTGCTGTTGTGTAGTCATTTGTAGTTATGGATTCAAATTGAAATTCCCTCAGTGGGGTTATGTGACCTTACGTGGAAATGGTCAGCCTCTAATGATGAAATGAGATATTGCATGAGAAATGTTCAGTACAGTGTTAAGCAAGTGATGAATGTTACCTGTGCTTTTCATTTTGTTTTGTTTTTCTTTTGTTTATACACCTGTGACTGAGGAAGGCAGACATTTACCACCCAGCAGGATCTTCTATGCCATGTTCTTCAGTCAAACCAGCTCTACTACAATTTGCAGCAATTTACAGGTCTGGCCTCTGGTGATCGCATTCATACAGCTTGATAATTGAGAATGCTTGCTAAGAAGAGCCAAGGTACAGCAAACACAGTTCTCCAATTTCAGAATCATTCATAGTCTTGCACTGGATGGGCTGCAGATTTTTGTGAAAATCTTTTCTTTTAATATGTTATTTATTTATTGAGAGGGACAGGAGGAGAGAGAGAGAGAGAGAAAACCAGATATCACTGTGGTATATGTGCTGCCCACGATCATATTCAGGACCTCATGCTTGAGAGTCTACCACT
Organism: Erinaceus europaeus; assembly: GCF_950295315.1. NCBI lineage: Eukaryota > Metazoa > Chordata > Mammalia > Eulipotyphla > Erinaceidae > Erinaceus > Erinaceus europaeus. The sequence continues at coordinate 95,646,982 of NC_080162.1, read as the reverse complement.
TTATCCACTGTGCCACCTCCCACACCACTGTGGAAATCTTTTCTTCATTTCACAGTGGATCTGATTTTTTGGGAATCTATGAAATCTATAGGTCTAAAAAGCCCCGCGGTGAAATTTAAGTTTTATAAGTTGTCATTTCTCCCTGACCACCTGTGCTGCATTATGATAGTAACACTGACATTAGCAACTCGTTAAAATGACAAGCAAGATTGCTCACCTGGGAAGGTGCCTGGGCTGCCACATGTGCAACATGGTTTAGAGCCCAGCCTACCACACTGGGGGAGGGGGGAGCTTTCATGCTATAGTTTCTTCCCCTCTGTTTCTTTTTCTTTCTTTTTTTTATTTATAAAAAGCAACACTGACAAAACCATAGGATAAGAGGAGTACAACTCCACACAATTCCCACCACCCGATCTCCATATCCCATCCCCTCCCCTGATAGCTTTCCCATTCTCTATCCCTCTGGGGGTATGGGCCCAAGGTCATTGTGGGATGCAGAAGGTGGAAGGTCTGGCTTCTTTAATTGCTTCCCCGTTGAACGTGGGCATACTCCCAGCCTATCTCTCTCTCTCCTTAGTGGGGCAGGATTCTGGGGAATTGGAGCTCCGGGACACATTGGTGGGGTTTTCTGTCCAGGGAAGTCTGGTCGGCATCATGCTAGCATCTGGAACCTGGTGGCTGAAAAAAAAGAGTTAATATACAAAGCCAAACAAGTTGTTGACTAATAATGAACCTAAAGGCTGGAATAGTGCAGATGAAGAGTTGGGGGGATGTCTCTCCGTTTTGTAGATAGCTAGTAGACCTATTTTAGTTATATTCAAAAGGACCTGTGGCTATACTTGTTTTTTTCTTTCCCCTGAGCCTGGAATCTGACATGCAGGTAGATCCAAGTTGTTTTCTGGGGAGATGATGTCATGGCTGGAAAATGGACCAGAAAGCTGGATCAGGGAAGAGAGTAGCTCCCAAATATGGGAAAGGAAAGGTGTATAAATATTGTTGACTGTAAATCCCATTGATTTGATGTGATCTGGGGCTAAAATTTAGCTTAAGAGCCCATGTGACCTCTGCATCCCTGTCAATCTGAGCTCACATTCTGAGGTCATGAGTAGGGATGTTCCATGCTGCCCTAATATCAGGACCCATCTTCCTCAGGTGTAGAATAGAGTATGTTGTCCATCTTCCCTTTGGAGGATGGAACATTCTCTACCATTGTTGATCCAAGTTGAGGGCAAGGTCCTAAGGGGGCCCATAAAGGGGCCTGTTGCGTTGTTCCTGATAGAGATGTCTACGGCTATTCCACCCTGAACATGCCTGATCTCATCTCCTTTCTAGATGAAAAAGTCAACCCTGGTAACAACAGCAAAATGTATCAAATACTATTGTAAGCACATTAGATGCATAAATTCCTTTTGGAAAACTGGTTTTTGCAAGCTCCTTTCCATTATTATTTTACTAGTGATTTACAAAATTATAAAATAGTAGGGGTATAGTTTCAAATCACCAAGGGTCTATCCCCTGACCCCCCAACTGATAATTACCATAGTTCTCCTCAGGTCTTAGAGACAAGTTGACTACTTTTTCTTTTTTAAATGTGTTTCAATTCTGTATATTATACATATGAGTGAAACCATCATCAGGTAGTTGGCCTTCATTTCCTTACTGATATCAACTTATATCACTGAGCATAATCATTTCCAGTTCTACCCATTTTGTCCTGAAGGGTACAATACTGTATTTTTAGTTGCTGAGGAATACTCTATTGAGTAGATGTGCTATAACTTCTTGATTGTGTTGTCTGTTGATGTGCACTTAGGTTGCTTCCATATTGTGACTAAACATTACAGTGCATATTTCTCTTTGAATCAGTGTTTTCATGTCTTTTGGATAATTGCCTAAGAATAGTATTGCTGGATCATAAGGTTTTTTCGATTTTTATTTGTTTAAGGATTCTTCATACTGTTTGCCATAATGATGGCACCAGTTTATGTGCATAAATTCTTAAAATACTCACATCAATTCTATGAGGCCAATACTATTTTATCTCTATTTCTCAGATGCAAAAATAGACTCAGGTACACAAAGTCTGCTCTATAGTTTAATTTAAATTTTTTAAATTTCTTTGTTGAGGAAATAATGTTTTACATTTGACAGTAAATACAATAGTTTGTACATGCATAACATTTCTCAGTTTTCCACATAACAATACAATCCCCACTAGGTTATCTGTCATCTTTCTTGGACATGTACTCCCCCCTCCCCCACCCCAAAGTCTTTTACTTTGGTGCAATACACCAATTCCAGTTCAGGTTCTACTTGTGTTTTCTCTTCTGATCTTGTTTTTCAATTTCTGCCTGAGAGTGAGATCATCCCATATTCATCCTTCTGTTTTTGAATTATTTCACTTAACATGGTTTCATTTACAATTTTTAAAAATTATCTTTATTTATTTACTGGATAGAGACAGACAGAAATTGAGAGACAAGAGACAGAGAGACAAAGAGACACTTGCACTTACTTCAGGGCAGGGTTTTGCCCTGAAGGTATGAGGGGCTTGAATCTGGGTCCTTCTGCATTGTAACCAGCTGTGCCACCACCCAGCCCCTGATCTATAGTTTCTATTGAAGCCTTAAACATTTTTTTTCCCACTATGGTTATCACTGGGGCTCACTGCCTACATGGTTCCAGTACTCCCAGTTTGTGTGTGTGTGTATATAGAGAGAAAGGTTTGAAGATCAGAGATAGGGAAAGAGAGATAGCACAACACCACTCCATTGCTCATGAAATTTCCCCTCTGCAGGTGCTCCCTTTGATAGCATGTATTCTCATGTATGATAACATGTGTGTTCTACCATGTAAGCCACCGTTTAGCCCTACATTTTTAAGACTGCTTGGTCATCATTAATATACCCTGTAGCAAGGTAGTTAAGGTGATGGACTAAAGCCAGTTATCACAGTTAAAAGAAGAAAAGCTACCACATATGAGATATCTGGCTTTAGTCAAATCATTTAGCCTTTATGTGCCTTCATTTCTTCCCCACCCACCCAACCCTTTTTTTTTTTTTGCCTCCAAGGTTATTGCTGGGGCTTGGTGCTTGCACTACAAACCCACTGCTCCTGGAGGATATTTTCACCCCCTTTGTTGCCCTTATTGTTTTACCATTGTTGTTGTTATTATTGTTGCTATTGATGTTGTTGCTGTTGGTTAGGACAGAGAGAAATTGAGAGAGGAGGGGAAGACAGAGAGGGGAAGATAAAGATAGACACCTGCAGACCTGCTTCACCACTTGTGAGGAGACCCCCCTGCAGGTGGGGACCTGGGGGCTCAAACTGGATCCTTACGCTGGTCCTTGGGCTTGGCACCTTATGCACTTAAGCTGCTGCACTACCGCCTTACCTGTTTGTTTTTTCAAATTTGCTATTGAACAATTTTTCCTTTTTTAATTTTACTTATTTTTATTTTATTGGATAGGACCAAGAGAAATTGAGAGGGAAGGGGAAGATAGGGAAAGAGACAGAGAGACACTTGTAACACTGCTTCATTATTTGTGAGGCTTCATCACTTGCAGATAGGGAGTGGGGGCTTGAGCCTGGGTCCTTGCACACTGTAATGTGTGCACTCAATTGGGTGTGCCATCCCTAGCTCCTGTGCCTTCATTTCTTTATCCACAAAATGGAACTTGTCTGATATGGGTATTTTGAAGATCATATGAGGTCATATATTTAATATGCCTGAAATAATATCTGGTTGGTTAAGTACTACTGTTATCTCTCTAGCAATGCAAAGAGTGGTGTGTGTACTGACTTACTTGCTTTCTAATATCCCTAAGGGTTTTGGTTGGTACAGTTTCTTGATAGAGTCTGAAAATTGCAGGGAACTCTATTTCTGCTCATACCTTTGGCGTTACCTTTGCTTCCATTGCTTTTATCACCTCTCTGAGGGATGCAAACATAACAATTTGCTTCTAGGTACAGAAGCAACTCAGATTTCATTTATAGTCAATCAACTGGTGAGATTTGTTTTGTTAGCTCTGGCATTGTATACAACCTTAAGGGAGACAAGACTTGGGAAGGAATGTGATTTCATTTTGTTGTTCCCATATTGCCAGCTTATTAGAGGCATTTGGTTAGAAAGGCCGATGTACAACACAATTGGTGCTGCTCACAGAGTATGCAAATGATGTGGGTCAGTCTGCGCATGAAAGTATTCTGGAACTATCTAAGATGTAGACTTAGTGTAGTGTGTTGCACCAGGTACAGATTTAAAAGTAACTGGACAGACTTGGCATGGAGTCATCCAAAATTCAAGATCATCCTTAAAGATACAAAACAGGAAGAGTAAATGTAAGAGTTCAGGTAGTGATTTCTGGGGGTGGGGGTGGGGGGAATTTGCATTAGAATCATCAGGAGTTTTATAAAGCTTTGCAAAATAATAAGCTCCATATCCACAAATTCTGAATCAGTAATTCTTGTCAGGATTCTGGAATCTAGTCTTTCAGAGCTCCCTGAGTGACTCACTCAGTGTGCACAGTTGGTATAGGATACTGGTTATGCAAATCAGTACTTTTACAGTCCTGACCCTGCTTTAGAATTTATATTCAATATAACTAAAATATACCTACTAGCTATCTACAAAATGGAGAACCCCTCCAACTCTTCATCTGCACTATTCCAACCTTTAGGTTCATGATTAGTCAACAACTTGTTTGGCTTTGTATGTTAACTCTCTTTTCAGCCACCAGGTTCCAGATGCCAGCATGTTGCCAACCAGACTTCCCTGGATAGACAACCCCACCAATGTGTCCTGGAGTTCCGATTCCCTGGAGCCCTTCCCCAATAGGGAAAGAGAAAGACAGGCTGGCAGTATGAATCGACCTGCCAACGCCCATGTTCAGCAAGGAAGCAATTACAGAAGCCAGACCTTCCACCTTCTGTATCCCATAATGACCCTGGGTCCATAGTCTCAGAGGGTTAAAGAATAGGGAAGCTATCAGGGGAGGGGAATAGGATACGGAGTTCTGGTGGTGGGAATTGTGTGGAGTTGTACTCCTCTTATCCTATAGTTTTGTCAATATTTTCTTTTTATAAATAAATAAAAAAGAGGAAAACAAACAAAAAAGAATTTATATTCACTTAGTTTTTTTTCCCTCATGCATGCTCTGGTCCCATCCACGGGATTCTGATTTAATTGCATGGGCAAGTTGTGGACATTTGGCATTTCTTTCTTTTTAAATATTTTATTAATTAGGGAAAGATACACAGAGATAGATAGATACATAGGTAGATAGATAGATAGATAGATAGATAGATAGATAGATAGATAGATAGATAGATAGATAGATGATAGATCAGAGCACTACTCAGTTTTGGCTTATGGTGGTACTGGGGATTGAACCTAGGACCTTGGAGCCTCAGGCATGAGAATCTTTTTTGAATAATCATTGTGCTACCTCCCCAACCCAAGCATTGGTGATAAAAGACAAACAAACAAACTTTTTTGATGATTCTAAACTGAAGTTAGGTCTGAGAATCAGTGATCCTTACAACCGGCTAGATTTCTTCCCATAGTTGGTACTTCTAGATGGAAAATAGACATAGCTTCAGGCAACATCTTGTCATCAGGTAAATGAAAACAATGAACACTTAGGAACTTCTCTCCGTGCAAATACTCAGCCAGATAATCAGGTTACAGTGAAAAATATGAACCGATGACTGAATTAGCATTTCTCACTAACAGAAAATGTCGTCAAATTTGCCCTGGGGAGAATTAATATTTGCTGAGATATTTACATATAATCTTAATCTTTTAATGTATTTTTTGTGATTTAGTAATAGTTTACAAGGTCATACGATTTCAGACCATACCCATCACTATAATTCGGTACCAACTCCCTCCTTCCCCCAAGATAACTACTATATTTTGTACAAAGTCTTAGAGACAGTTTGGCGACTTCTCCTCTCTTTCCTCCCCTTGTTTTTAAAATTTGCTATTGAACAATTTTCTTTTGTTTTAATTTTACTTGTTTTTATTTTATTGGATAGGACCAAGAAAAATTGAGAGAGGAGGAGAAGATAGAGAGGGAAAGAGACAGAGAGACACCTGTAACGCTGCTTCATTATTTGTGAAGCTTCCCCCCTGCAGATGGGGAGTGGGGGGCTTGAGCTTGGGCCCTTGTACCTGTAATGTGTGTGCTCATTTTTTCTTGTTCATGTTTTTTTCAATACTTTTTATTGCACATGAGTGAAACCATCCAGTACATGCCTTTCAGAGAAATGCAGGTCATTTGACAACATATAGACTATTGCATTTAAAGTCTTTTAAGTGTGAAAAACCTGAAGGATTAGACTTCTTGACTTTACCTCGTCTCTCTCCCACATTAAAAATAAAAATGCAGAACCAGGGGATGGGAAGCAACATTATTCCTGTGCATTAGACTTTCATTCCTGGGTTTCAGGGTCTCAGGTTCAGTGTAAGGCATTACCACAAGTCAGCTGAATTGTGTTCCACAGGAAAGAAAAAAAGGAGAAGGGGAAGGGGAAAGAAGGGAAGATAAAAACCAGAGTTGGGATGAACTTAAGGTCTTTTGCATACAGGATACCACTGAGATAGCTCTTGGACCCCACATCATTCATTATATTAATATATAATGAGGAGATATGGATTACTTTCATTTTCTAGCTGAGAAATTTGGGGTTGAAAGAGGTTAAGTAATTTGCCCAAGAAGCACACACAGTATGTATAGCTCTGAGCCTGGGCTCCGTTTCCTCAGTTTTTCTCAGCCTTGACATAACATTAAAGTCACCTGGGGAATTTTAACAATCTGCACTTAGCTTCCATTTTCAGAGATTCTGACTTAATAGGTTTGATGTGACCTGGAATTGCATATAGGCATTCTTGATAATTTTAATGACAACTGAAACTGACAACTTCTGGAGCAAAGCAGCCTCCTAGGGACCTTACATCCATCTTATTTTACTCCAGCAGGTGCTCTTTGGTAGGATGCTGTGACTGGGTTCCTTCCCTTCATACACTTGTTTGCCATGTGTTAATATCCTTCTTTCTTTCTTTTTTAAAAAATTTTTTAATATTTATTTATTCCCTTTTGTTGCCCTTGTTGTTTTTATTTTTGTAATTATTATTATTGTTGTCATCATTGTTGGATAGGACAGAGAGAAATGGAGAAAGGAGAGGAAGACAGAGAGGGGAGAGAAAGACAGACACCTGCAGACCTGCTTCACCGCCTGTGAAGCAACTCCCCTGCAGTTGGGGAGCCGGGGGCTCGAACTGGGATCCTTAACACTGATCCTTGCGCTTTGCACCACCACCTGTGCTTAACCCGCTGCACTACAGCCTGACTCCCGATATCCTTCTTTCTCTTCCTTCTTGCTTTTTTTTTTTTTTTTTAGTATTTCTATTACCTTTTTCTTTTTAAAAATATTTATTTATTCCCTTTTTGTTGCTCTTGTTTATTTTTTTATTTAAGAAAGGATTAATTAACAAAACTATAGGGTAGGAGGGGTACAACTCCACACAATTCCCACCACCCAATCTCCATATCCCACCACCTCCCCTGATAGCTTTCCCATTCTCCATCCCTCTGGGAGCATGGACCCAGGGTCATTATGGGTTGCAGAAGGTGGAAGGTCTGGCTTCTGTAATTGCTTCCCCACTGAACATGGGCATTGACTGGTCAGTCCATACTCCCAGTCTGCCTCTCTCTTTCCCTAGTAGGGTGTGTCTCTGGGGAAGCTGAGCTCCAGGACATATTGGTGGGGTCTTCAATCCAGGGAAGCCTGGCCAGCAGTGAGTACCTCCCTAACACTTCCTATCCACTATTCCAAGCTTTGGGTCCATGATTGCTCAACAACTTGTTTGGCTTCGTATGTTAACTCTCTTTTCAGTCACCAGGTTCCAGATGCCATCAGGATGCTCTTGTTGTTTTTTATTGTTGTAGTTATTATTGTTGCTGTTGCCAGATAGGACAGAGAGAAATGGAGAGAGGAGGGGAAGACAGAGGGGGGGAGAGAAAGATAGACACCTGCAGACCTGCTTCATAACCTCCTCTGAATTTCTGGATGTCTCTATCCAATAAATAAATAAAAGGTAATAGAGGGAGTCTGGTGGTAGTGCAATGGGTTAAATGGAGGTGGCACAAAGTGCAAGGACCCACATAAGAATACCGGTTGGACCTGCAGGTGAGTCCTTTCACCAGCGGTGAAACAGGTCTGCAGGAGATAGAGAGGAAGAGAGACCGCGAGATACCTGCAACACTGCCTCACCACTCATGAAGCTTTCCTGCTGCAGGTGGGGACTGGGGGCTTGAACCCGGGTCCTTGTGCATTTGAACATGTGCGCTCAACTGTGTGCACCACCCTCCACCCCCCTTCTTGCCTTTTGTTAAAATGTATTGAGTGCTGCTCTTCTTCCAACATTGTTCTTGAAGTTGAGGTGGTAGAATGGTGAAAAGCAAAGCAAGATACCTCCCTAACACTATTCATATTAAGGCTGATAGGCAGCAACTATGTGAGCAGATACACATAAACTTAATAAATATATAAGCAACTCTACATTAATCAACATATTATTTTAAAAATAAGTCAAGGGTAATCAGTACCTTGAACCTAAAAGCAGTGAATGTTACTATGAACTGCTTTTAGAACTGCTATTTATTTATTTCATTTTAGCCATTCTAATTGTTATGTAGAAGTCTCTCATTATTGCTTTCTTTTCTGTTGTGTTTGTGTTTCTTGTTCAGCTGTATTAAACATTTTCTTATATGTTTACTTGCCATCTCTGTTCTTTGGTAAAATACCTGTTCAAGTGCTTACCTTCTTTTTTTAAATTTGTATTACTGAGTTGTAAGGATCTTTATATGTTTGGGATACAAAACCTTTCTTAGATTTTTTTTTTATCTTACTTGTCTATGTTTTCTTCATTCATTTTTTCCCTTTATTGGGGGATTAATGTTTTACATTCCACAGTAAACAATAGTTTGTACATGCATAACATTTCTCAGTTTTCCACATAACAATACAGCCCCCACTAGGTTCTCTGTCATCCTTCTTGGACCTGTACTCTCCCTCTCCCACCCCAGAGTCTTTTATTTTGGTGTAATACACCAACTCCAGCTTCTGCTTTGTTTTTTCTCTTTTGATCTTGTTTTTCAACTTCTGCCTGTGAATGAGATCATCCCATATCCATCCTTCTGTTTCTGAATTATTTCACTTAACATGATTTCTTCAAGCTCCATCCAAGATGGGCTGAAAACGGTGAAATTGACATTTTAAATTACTGAGTAGTATTCCATTGTGTATACAGACTACAACTTGCTCAGCCACTCATTTGTTGTTGGACACCTGGGTTGCTTCCAGGTTATGGCTATTGCAAATTGTGCTGCTATGAACATAGGTATATACAAATCTTTTTGAATGGGTGTGTTTGTTTCCTTAGGATATATCCCCAGGAGAGGAAAGGCAGGATCATAGGGTAGGTCCATTTCTAGCCTTCTGAGAGTTTTCCAGACTGCTCTCCACAGGGTTGGACTAATTTACATTCCAACCAGCAGTGTGGGACGGTTCCTTTGACCCCACAACCACTCCAGCATTTGTTGCTGCTATCTTTTCTGGTGTATGACATTCTCACAGGAGTGAAGTAGTATCTCATTGTTGTCTTTATTTGCATTTCTCTGACAATCAGTGGCTTGGAGCATTTTTTCATTTGTTTCTCAACCTTTCAGATACCTTCTGTGGTGAATATTCTGTCCATGTCCTCTCCCATTTTGGGATGAAGTCATTTGTTTTCTTGTTGTTAAGTGAGCTATTTACATATTTTGGTTATTAGTCTCCTGACAGCTGCTTGTTGCTGGCTTTGAAAGTGACTGGGATCCATGTGGATTCAGTTGGCTAGGAAGGATCGTCAGTTTCCCCAATGAATGGGTACTCACGAGATGCACCATGGGAAGGTGCATCGGGAAGGTCGATCCAATGCACCCCTAGGACACATTGATGGGTTGTCAGTCCAGGGAAGTCTGGTTGGCATCATGCTGGCATCCGGAACCTGGTGGCTGAAAAGAGAGTTAACTTACAAAGCCAAACAAATTGTTGAACAATCATGGACCTAAACACTGGAATAGTGCAGATGAGGTGTTGGGGGTGGTACTCACTGCAGACTCTTGTGTACTTCTGCTTTCAGGTATATATTTTGCCCTGGTTTATGGACACATGTGAACATATGCTCTATCTCAGGGGACCTGATCTATATCTAGGTTTGGGTACTTTATTGGGGAGTGGACCACCTGGAATGGAATTAGAGAATACTATGAAAGGAGAGGTTGTACCTGAATGATGAAGCTGAAGGGTTGTCATTCCACACCTGAAGTCTCTGGACACAGTCTGAAGTGAAGCATGCTGGGGTGGCACTCGCTGCATTGATTAGGTTCTGATCGGCGGATGCAATATTATTTGATATGGATTGAGAGAAACATGTAGGAATGTGGGCCCCACCCTAAGGTTCCAGGACTGAGGAAAATATAAGCTCTATAGTGGAAATGTGAGGTTCTTGCTGTTTTAGGGCTCAAGAAGATAATGGATAGTTATTGTTATCATCACATTATTTGGTAATTGGGTTAACTTTGAAAAGTCCCTTTCTTAGGGTTTGCTGTATAATACCCAGCATCTTGTATATAGCTGTGCCACCGGTTCCTTCTGTTCTACCTGGTCTAGACTTTTGAGAGAGTCAGCGTATCAAAGACTTAGCCTATGTATTAAAAAGACTCAGTATGTGTTTTAAAAAGTTCGAGACATATGATCAATTTTCCCCCTCTCATATTAATTAAATAGTGGTTTATATGACTACACTTTATACTAGTGTAGTCATATGTCTTAAGCTGGCCCTTGCACTTTGCGCCATGTGTACTTAACCCGCTGTGCTACTGCCCAACTCCCCAAAGACTTTATTTATTAACACAAGATATTGGGAGAGGGAGGAAGAAAATACAAGAGCATAAATCTAGTACATGAGTTATCTGAGACTGAACTTTGTATCTCACGCTTCTAAGTCTAGTGCCTTATTCTTGCACCACTTCCTGGGCCCTATAGACTTTTACTGGCAGTTTTTTCTTGCTCTACTAAAAGAATACCTACTTGTTCATATATGTTACCACTTTCTCTACTTAGTTATTTAACAGTTTAAAGTGTTTTCCTCTTTTTACTCTGAGATCTCATCACAGTGGGATTTGTCATCTATATATATTTAAAATTTGTATTTATAAAAAGGAAACACTGACAAAACCATAGGATAAGAGGGGTACAATTCCACACAGTTCCCACCGCCAGAACTCCATATCTCATCCCCTCCCCTGATAGCTTTCCTATTCTTACCCAGCTCCAGAGTTCCTTATAGGATTGGTTACAGCATCACTCTCACTTAATAGTAGCACTTTTTGTCCTAGTCACTTTGAGCTGCTATTAAGCACACAATAAATCAAGTATGATCATGTAGCTCAAACCAAAAGCATTTTTCCGTGTTGGAGGGTCAAAGACCAACGTTCAACCTCTGTTGAATTTGGGTGAGGCTTCTTTTCAGGTTGCATATAGTCCTCTTCTCACTACTTTCCTTATGTCAGAGAGAAAGCCAACTAGTTCTTGTAAGGACACCGATCCCATTCATGAGAGTTCCACCTGTTGCTTAATTGACTTTCAATGATTTCTGCATTGGGGAGAATTGTGGACTGAGTTTGTTCCCCCCATGTTTAAAAGGTTCCTCACACACAATACCAACAAAGAATTGAGGAGAAAGCATGATTTTCAGTAATTTTAAACTTTATTCACATGTTAGGCTGAGAGAAAAAAAAAGAGATATCACATGTTGGCAGGCTCACTTTTTTTAAGTTTATTTTTCTTACTAATAACTTTATTGTTCTTAGTTATTAATTTCTTTTAATTATTTGTATTTATTTATTGGATAGAGACAGCTAGAAATTGAGAGGAAGGGGAAGATAGAGAGGGAGAGAGACAGAGAGACACCTACAGCCCTGCTTCACCACTTGCAAAGCTTTTCCTCTGCAGGTGGGGACTAGGAGCTTGAATGTGGGTCCTTGCACATTGTAACATGTGTGTTCAACCAGGTGAGCCACCACTGAGCCTCGACTTGATTGTTCTTATTCAATTATCTCGGTTTTATTTTACTCTTATTGCTGGGAATTTTCTTTCTAAGGCATTTATAAATTTGGATTTATATCTTTTATTTTCCTTGCCTGGTGATGCTGACCAGAATTGCTACTGACAGTATGTTTCAACTTGGAAATATGAGTCTGAGAATAGTTATTAAAAACATGAGAAATTATAGGTAAAGTACTGATAAGAGCTTGCTTAGCCAAGCATATAGAGATATGGATAATGTGGCAGAAAATTTCCTTTTATTTCCTGAAAATTTTTCTTTTGCTCTATTGTAAGTAACAATTTTGCATTTAATATATAATTACTTTTGTAGACATTAGAAATGACTCTTTGGGGAGTAGGGCAGTAGCGCAGCAGGTTAACTGCAGGTGGCACAAAGTGCAAAGACCGGTGTTAAGGATCCTGGTTTGAGCCCCCGGCTCCCCACCTGCAGGGAAGTCACTTAACAAGCAGTGAAGCAAGTCTGCAGGTGTCTATCTTTCTCTTCCCCTCCGCTCTTCATTTCTGTCTGTCCTATGCAACAACAAATGGCATCAGTAACAACAATAATAACTACAATAATAAAAAAACAAGGGCAACAAAAGGGAATAAGTAAATAAAATATAAAAAAGTTTAAAAAATTAATGACTCTTTGCCTTTACTGTATATTCCATAATCTAATGTGATTATTGATTTACTACAATAGCTGCAACTTGAAAATATTAATAAGCTTGATATTCTTCTATTTGTTCTAAGATTTCCTATTATAAATAATCTATAAGAGAAAGAAATCTTGAGCCTGGTTGAATGCACATGTTATAATGCATAATAACCAGGTTCAAGCCCCCAGTCCCCATCTGCAGGAGGAAAGTTTCACAAGTAGTGAAACAGGTCTGCAGGTGTCTTTCTCTGTCTCTTCTCCCTCCCTCCCTACCCCTACCCTCTTCTGGCTGTCTCTATCTAATAAATAAATAAAGATAATTAAAAAATTTAAAAATAGAGAAAGAAATCTCTCTAGTTTGATTCTTATGTGTCTACAGAATTATCTCAAACCCACTGCAGCAATAAACACCAGGAGAGGGCGTCCATTTCTGATCTAAGCTGTTAGTTCTGGAAGAACTGCTGAATTTTATGGACTATTTGAAACTGGTAACTGATATGGATTAGTATGGATTTCAGTCTGCTCATCTTTGTGTCAAGAAAGTGTTATTAATGTGAGTATATATTTATATAAAGAAGACAAACTGTTGGGTGCAGGACCACCCATATTTATTTTGTAGGGTGTAGCATATAGCATATTTAAATACTGGTATTTAAATAAAAAGAGTTTCTTTACATATCAAGGAATATTTTGAAGTTATCTGGCAAAAGTTTAAAGAAACATTTTAATTATCTTTAGGGTTGTGTTTCTTGGGGCCAGGCAATGGTACATCCAATTGAACACACATATTACAGTGAGTAAGGATCTGGCCTGAAGCCTCCAGTCTCCACCTGCAGGGAGGAAGCTTTGTGAGCAGTGAAGCAAGAATTTCAGGCGCCTCTCTTTCTCTCTCCTTCTGTCCTATCAAAAAAAAAGTATATCAATAAAAATTAAAACAATTTATTCCCATTGCTGGGACTTTGCCACTCTGGGCTGAAGTTTTTCCAGATATAAAGAGACAGACACAGAGAGACAGAGGGAGAGAGGGAAAGACACCACTATACTGAAACTTCCCCAGTGTAATGGGGGCCAGTATCCAACTTGGCTTGAAGGAAAAGAAGGCATACACCTGGGTGAACTACTTTGCTAACCTAAAATTGTATCATCTAAAATATTTTTGATTATGTTTTTGGGGGCATAAGCTTGTACATTGCTGCCTCTTTAGATCTTCATCAATAGGGTCTGAACTACTTCAGGAAAGGCTCGTTACTTAAGTCTATTACCTCAGTAAAAGTCAGAGACCATACCTGTCTTTCTTTTGTAAAGAAATTGTTCTCTTTGTTAAAGCAGAATTAAGCACGACTTGTTAAAACTTGAAATGAAACCACATTGACGAATTTTTAATTAAGAAACCAGAAGCATAGCATAAAAAGCTAAGAGAACATTTCTAGTTTTTTTAAAACACATTTTGAATAAATGTTAGAGTATGAGTGATAGGTTAGATTTTAAAAGCCTGACTAGTGTCTATTGCTATTTTTTATGAGATAGAAATTATTTATATTTCTGGTGAACAAAATCTATAGGTTGACATCTAATTTCACTACATATTGAACTTTCATTTTTTTAAAAACATTTTATTTATGTATTTCTTGGATAGAAACAGAGAACTTGAGAAGGGAGGGGAGCTAGAGTAGGTAAGAGACAGAGAGACACCTGCAGCCCTACTTCACCACTCATGAAGCTTTCTCCCTGTAGGTGGGGACTAGGGGCTTGAACCTACATCCTTGCACACTTTAATGTGTGCACTTAACTAGGTGAGCCACTGCCTGGCCCATCGTGAACTTTTAATTAACAATATGAAATGAGTTGGACTTAAAATTTCTCTACATAAATCCTCTAAATCCTGGAGAGGGTTTGTTAAACATCATTCTCATATACATTGAGTGGGCATGTCACTTTTCTTTATACCTTGTATACTTGTTTTGATTCATATTCTTATTCTGTATTTCAGTATTTTAAAGTCTATATGTTGCAAAAATTATAGATTCATATCACAGAAATTCTCCTTCAATTGTAATGAAAGATAATTGCTAGTAAAAAAGCACTTTAGATGTTAATCAATGGGAACAATTTATCATGATCTTACAGATCTATTATTGCAAAGATTAAAATAGGAAAGAAAAGGCTGCTTATCCCATGTAAGGATTTTTTTTTTTAATAGATTGAATCTGAACTCCTTGAAGGCAATCCTGAAAGCTGATTCCTACTCATCAATAGTGAATCCTCAGCAGCTAATTCAGCATACGTGTGACATTAACATAATTAAATCACTGGAGAGACTTTCAGAACCAAGATAGCAGTAGAGGAGATTCCTTCGCTCCCACGAGGATCAATTAATCAAAATAATAGGCTACGGAAAGTACCAAGTTTGGAGTGAGATTGCACTTCACTACTTCACTACTAGTACAGACTGCTTTACAAAGGACATGAAAAGATTAATACTTCACTAGGCAAAAGGTGAGTGGAGAGAGGTGAGAAAATGTGTTGTGGAGTGAGGGACATGGACAGTAGAGGTACTGGCCCAGCGGGGACCTGGAGAATGGGAAGCAGAAAAGGTAGAGAGGTATATGCCCTAGGCCCAGGGGATGTCCATATGGAGGAGCTGATGTGGTCCACATAGGTTGGGGCCACCACTAGAAGAGTAACAAGAAATGTGCTGTAGAGAACACTTCCTTTCTCCTAATCCTCCCAGTGAGTACTGACCTTTAGAAGTCTACTGATGGTGGACAGATTACAAAATCTCAGAGCAGGGTCCTCAGAGAGGTAGTATATGAGTGATCCCACATGATTCCACAGACATGAATGAGGCTCCTCTTCCCCTGCATGTTATCAACAACAACAACAACAACAACAACAACAACAACAACAACAACAACACACACACACACACACACACACACACACACACAAAACCTGGGATCGGGTGGTAGTGCATCCGGTAAGTGCACATGGCACAAAGCACAAGAACCGGCTTAAGGATCCCGGTTCGAGCCCCCGGCTCCCCACCTGTAAGGGAGTTGCTTCACAAGTGGTGAAGCAGGTCTGCAGGTGTCTATCTTTCTCTCCCCCTCTCTGTCTTCCCCTCCTCTCTCCATTTCTCTCTGTCCTATACAACAATGAACGACATCAACAACAGTAATAAGTAATAATAATAACCACAAGTCTCCAACAACAAGGGCAAAAGAAGGGGTAAAAATGGCCTCCAGGAGCAGTGGATTCATGGTGCAGGCACAGAGCCCCAGCAATAACCCTGGAGGCAAAATCAAAACAAACAAACAAACAAACCCCCCTGCAAATATAAACCTAAGTACTTGTGAAAGGTAGCAAAAGCCAAGAAAATTAAGTCAGAGAAAACCAAATAAAATTAAACACAGTGACATCTGCTGGAAAAGTAAATGTAGTTCAGCTCCTTTGTAACATACAGATATAGGGGGGAAAGAAAAGGACATTTAAAATAGTAAAATAGGAGGAGACCTCAAAGGAACATAACCTCATAAGGAGAGAAAAATGTTCTGGTATCCAACCTCAAAAGCTATCACCTCAAAAATATATCTTCCTAGGAAATTTCAAAATTGCTATTATAAAGAAACTCAAAAGAAGTAGAAGAAAACTCAAGACAGACTAGAGTAAAACAAACAGAAAAATATAAAGACAGAAACTTCTGTATTATATCAGATAAAAATAAATTTCTAGGGGCCGGGTGGTACGGCACCAGGCTAAGTGCACATAGTATGAAGCACCAGGACCTGCGCAAGGATCTTGGTTCAAACCCCCGGCTCCCCACCTGTGTGTGTGTGTGTGTGGGGGGTTTGCTTCACAAGCCATGAAGCAGGTCTGCAGGTGTCTCTCTTTCTCTCTCCCTCTCTATCTTCCCCTCTCCTCTCAATTTCTCTGTCCTTTCAAAATGAAAGAAAGAAAGAAAGAAAGGAAGAAAGAAAGAAAGAAAGAAAGAAAATGGCCACAGGAGCAGTGGATTCATAGCAGTGCAGGCACGAAGCCCCAGAGATAACCCTGGAGGCAATAAATAAAGAAATAAATAAACATAGTAATAAATTTCAGATAGAATGAACAAAACAAAAAATTGGGCATTATATTATAATTGATAAAGCATGAAGATGAAACATTTGTTAATATATATTCCCATGCTATAGTAACTATGAAATAAAGCAAATATGGTTCTAACGAGAGACACTGACAGAAATAGTTACAGCAGGATGCTTTAACACACTGCTCAGCAATGGACATATTATCATACAGAAAATTAAAGAAACAAAAGTCTTAAATTGGAGGTGGAGTTAATATTTACAGAATGTTCCATCCCCAAACTCTAGAATGCATGTAATTATTTTTTAAATTTCTTTATTGCTGAATTAATGTTTTACATTTTACAGTAAATATAATAGTTTGTACATGCATAACATTTCTCAGTTTTCCATATAGCAATAAACCCCCACCAGGTCCTCTGTCATCCTTTTTGGACTTGTATTCTCCCCCTCCACCAACCACCCCACCCCAGAGTCTTTTACTTTGGTGCAATATGCCAATTCCAGTTCAGGTTCTACTTGTGTTTTCTCTTCTAGTCTTGTTTTCAACTTCTGCCTGAGAGTGAGATCATCCCATAGTCATCCTTCTGTTTCTGACTTATTTCACTTAACATGAATTTTTCAAAGTCCATCCAAGATCAGCTGAAATTGGTAAAGTCACCATTTTTTAAAGCTGAGTACTACACCATTGTGTAGATATACCACGACTTGCTCAGCCACTCATTTGTTGTTGGATATCTGGGTTGCTTCCAGGTTTTGGCTATTACAAATTGTGCTGCCAAGAATATATGTGTACACAGATCTTTTTGGATGTGTATGTTGGGTTCCTTAGGATATATCCCCAGGAGAGGAATTATAGGATCATAGGGTAGTTCCATTTCTAGCCTTCTGAGAGTTCTCCAGACTGTTCTCCACAGAGGTTGGACCAATTTACATTCCCACCAGCAGTGCAGGAGGGTTCCTTTGACCCCACAACCTCTCCAGCATTTGCTGCTGTTACCTTTTCTGATGTATGGCATTCTCACAGGAGTGAAGTGGTATCTCATGGTTGTCTTTATTTGCATTTCTCTGACAACCAAAAACTTGGAGCATTTTTTCATGTGTTTCTTGGCCTTTTGGATCTCTTCTGTGGTGAATATTCTCTCCATGTCCTCTCCCCATTTGTGGATGGGGTTGTTTTCTTGTTGTTGAGATTGGCAAGCTCTTTATGTATTTTGGTTATTAGCCTTTGTCTGATGTATAGCATGTAAAGATCTTCTCCCAGTATGTGAAGGGTCTCATGGTTTGGGTAGTGGTTTCTTTTGCTGTGTAGAAGCATTTTAATTTGATGTAGTGCCATAGGTTTATGCTTGCCTTAGTCTTCTTTGTAATTTGATTCATTTAATTGAAGTTGTCTTTAAAATTGATGTGGAAAAGAGTTCTGCCAATATTTTCCTCTAAATATTTGATACTTTCTGGCCTTGATCCACTTGGAATGTACTTTTGTATTTGGTGAAGTATAATGGTTCAATTCCATTCTTCTGCATGTTTCAACCCATTTTTTTTCCAACACCATTTGTTGAAGAGACTCTGCATTCCCTATTTATTAGTCTGGGCACCTTTGTCAAAGACTAGATGTCCATAGGTGTGGGGGCTTACTTCTGGGCTCTTAATTCTATTCCACTGGTCAATGTGTCTATTCATGTTCCAGTACCAAGCAGTTTTGATTTCAATGACACTATAATACAATTATAGACCTGGAAGTATGATGCCTCTAGTTCTGTTCTTTCTTCTCAAGATTATTTTGGCAATTCTAGGTCTTTTCTGGTTCCAGATAAACATTTGTAGCATTTGTTCTATTCTCCTAAAAATGTAATTGGGATCTTTGGGGATAGCATTAAATTTGTATATGGCTCTGTGTAGTATATTCATTTTGATGATGTTAATTCTTCCAACCCATGAACATGGCGTATCTTTCCATTTCTTTGTGTCTTTTTCAATTTCCTTGAGTAGTGACTCATAATTTTCATTATACAAGTCTTTCACTTCTTTGGTTAGGTTTATTCCTAGATATCTTACTGTTTTTGCTGCTATAGTAAAAGGAATTAATTTCTGGATTTCAACTTCTTCTAACTTAATGCAACTTCTTCTAGTGCATAGAGGAATGCCACTGACTTTTGTATTTTAATTTTGTAGCCTGACACCTTACTGTATTGCCTGATGATTTCCAAAAGCTTCTTGCTGGATTCCTTAGGTTTTTCTATGTATACCATCATATCATCTGCAAATAGGGACAGTGTGACTTCTTCTCTTCCTATCTGTGTCCCTTTAATTCCTTGCTCCTGCCTGATTGCTATGGCAAGAACTTCCAACACTATGTTGAATAGTCATGGTGATAGTGGACAGCCTGGTCTAGTACCTGATCTGAGGGGATGCTTCCAGGTTTTCACCATTGAGTATGATGTTAGCTGTAGTTTTGGACTATACAGATTCCACTATTTTCAGGAATTTTCCATCTATTCCCATTTTGTGTAGTGTTTTAATCATAAACGGATGCTGTATTTTGTCAAAGGCTTTCTCTGCATCTATTGATATGACCATGTGGTTTTGAGTCTTGCTTATATTGTTGTGGATCATGTTGACTGATTTACATATATTAAACCATCCTTGCATCCCTGGGATAAACCCCACTTGGTCAGAATGAACAATCCTTTGAATATACTGCTGTATCTGGTTAGCTAGAATTTTGATCAATATTTTAACATTTATCTTCATCAAAGATATTGGTCTGTAGTTTTCTTTTTTTGGCTGTGTCCCTGTCTGCTTTTGGTATCAAAGTGATGTTGGCTTCATAGAAGCTGGAAGGGAGTATTCCAATGTCTTCAATCTTCTGGAAACCCTTTAAAAGTAAAGGTATTAGTTCTTCTTTGAAGGCTTTGTAGAATTCATTGTAAAACCATCTGGTCCAGGAATTTTATTGTTGGGAAGGTTTTTGATAACTTTCAATTTCATTAGCTGTGATGGGCCTGTTCATGTTATCTAGTTCCTCTTTACTTAATTTTGGAAGTTCATAGGTATCTAGGAAATTGTCCATTTCTTCCAGGTTCTCTACCTTGGTGGCATATAGTTGTTCATAGAAGCCTTGCATGATATGCTGAATTTCTGCAGTGTCTGTTGTGATATCTCCTCTTTAATTTATGATCTTTTTTTTTTTTTTTTTTTTTATTTTTATTTTTTATTTTTTAATTTAAATTTTTAATTTAAGAAAGGATTAGTGAACAAAGGCATAAGGTAGGAGGGGTACAACTCCACACAATTCCCACCACCCAATCCCCATAACCCACCCTCTCCCATGATAGCCTTCCCATTCTCTAGCCCTCTGGGAGCATGGACCCAGGGTCGTTGAGGGTTGCAGAAGGTAGAAGGTCTGGCTTCTGTAATTGCTTCCCTGCTGAACATGGGTGTTGACTGGTCGGTCCATACTCCCAGTCTGCCTCTCTCTTTCCCTAGTCAGGTGTGTCTCTGGGGAAGCTGAGCTCCAGGACACATTGGTGGGGTCCTCAATCCAGGGGAGCCTAGCCAGCATCCTGGTGGCATCTGGAACCTGGTGATTGAAAAGAGAGTTAACATACAAAGCCAATCAATTTGTTGAGCAAACATGGATCCCAAGATTGGAATAGTGGAGAGGAAGTGTTGGGGAGGTACTCACTGCAAACTCTAGTGTAATCCAGCTTTCAGGTATATATTTTGCAGTAGTTTATGGATACGTGTGCACATACGCTCTCTCTCACAGAAACTGGTGTATGTCTAGGTTATGGGACTTTGTTAGAAAGTGAACTACCTGAGATAAAATTAGAGTGTACTATAAAAGGAAAGGTCTCACCCGAGTAATGAAGCTGAAGGGTTGTCATTCCACACGTGAAGTCTCTGGATACACTCTGAGGTGAAGCATGTTGAGATGGCAATCGTTGCTTTGGTTAGGTTGTGATCGGCGGATGCAATATTATTTGGTATGGATTGGGAGAAGCATACGGGAAAGTGAGCCCTATCCAAGGGTGCCAGGACTGGGGGAAGTAGGGGCTCTATAGTGAAGATGTGAGGTTCCTGCTGTCTTAGGGTTCAAAAAGACAATCAATAGTTAATATTACCCACACATTATTTGTTAATTGGGTTAACTTTGAAAAGTCCCTTTGTTATGGTTTGCTGTACAGTACCCAGTATCTTGTATATAGCTGTGCTATTGGAAGCTTCTAATCTACTTGGTCTAGGCTTTTGAGAGAGTCCGCATATCAAATACGTAGCCTATCTATTAAAAAGATTCAGTTTGTCTTTTGAGAACCTTTGAGACATACAATTGATTTCCCCCTCTCATATTAATTAACTACTGATTTATATGTCTACATTTTGCTAGGAGTGTACATAAACACCATTCCCATCACCAAAGGACCGTGACCCATCCCTCCCGCCCATTCCCACCCCCCACTGGCCCAGGCAGCTACATGTCTACCCCTCACCACTGGGTTTTTACTTTGGTGCCCTACTTACAATTTGATCAGGTCCTGCTTTTAGTTTCCCTTTCAAATCTTCTAAGTCAGCTTCTGTTGATGAGTGGGATCATCCCATACTCATCTTTAACTTTCTGGCTTAGTCCACTTAACATAATTCCTTCTAGCTCTGTCCAAGATGGGTCAGAGAAGGTGAGTTCATTGTTCTTGATAGCTGCATAGTATTCCATTGTGTATATATACCACAGCTTTCTCAGCCATTCATCTGTTGTTGGGCACCTGGGTTGCTTCCAGGTTTTAGCTATTATGAATTGTGCTGCTATGAACATAGGAGTACACACCTCTTTTTGGTTGGGTGTTATGGAGTCCTTGGGGTATAACCCCAGGAGAGGAATTATTGGGTCATATGGAAGGTCCATGTCTAGCCTTCTGAGGGTTTTCCAGACTGCTCTCCACAGAGGCTGTACCAATTTACATTCCCACCAGCAATGTAAAAGGGTTCCTCTGTCCCCACATCCTCTCCAGCATTTGTTGCTGCTGTCCTTTTTGATGTATGCCATTCTTACAGGAGTGAGGTGGTATCTTAGTGTTGTCTTAATTTGCATTTCTCTGACAATCAGTGACCTAGAGCAGTTTTTCATATGTTTGTTAGCCTTTTGGATCTCCTCTGTGGTGAGTGTTTTGTTCATTTCCTCTGCCCATTTTTGGATGGGGTCATTTGCTTTTTTGCGGCTAAGTTTGCTGAGCTCTTTATATATTTTGGTGATTAGTTTCTTGTCTGATGTCTGGCATGTGAAGATCTTCTCCCATTCTGTGAGGGGTCTCTCTGTTTGTTTAATAGTTTCTTTGGATGTGCAGAAGCTTTTCAATTTGATGTAGTCCCATTGGTTTGTTTCTGCTTTGGTCTTCCTTGCAATTGGGTTTGATTCATCAAAGATATCCTTGAGGTGTAGATGGGAAAGTGTTTTACCAATGTTTTCCTCTAAGTATTTGATTGTTTCTGGTCTGACATCTAGGTCTTTGATCCATTTGGAGTTGATTTTTGTTTCTGGTGAGATAAAGTGGTTCAATTTCATTCTTCTGCATGTTTCAGCCCAGTTTTCCCAGCACCATTTATTGAAGAGAGCCTCCTTCTTCCATTTAATCCTTTGGGCCCCCTTATCAAAGATTAGATTCCCATAGGTGTTGGGATTTACTTCTGGGCTTTCAATTCTGTTCCACTGGTCTGTGTGCCTATTTTTGTTCCAGTACCATGCTGTTTTGATGATGATGGCTTTATAATATAGTTTAAGGTCTGGGAGTGTGATGCCTCCATTTCTGTTTCTTTTCCTCAAGATGGTTTTGGCAATTCTAGGTGTTTTCAGGTTCCAGATAAATGATTGTAGTGTTTGTTCTATTCTCTTAAAGAAGCTTGGTGGAACTTTGATGGGTATTGCATTAAATTTGTATATGGCTCTGGGGAGAATATTCATTTTGATGATATTTATTCTTCCAATCCATGAGCATGGGATATCTTTCCATTTCTTGGTATCAGTTTCTATCTCCTTGAGTAGCGACTCATAGTTTTCAGCATACAAGTCTTTCACTTCTTTGGTCAACTTTATTCCTAGGTATTTGATTGATTTTGCTGAAACAGTGAATGGGAGTGATTTCTGGATGTCTTCTTCTTCAGATTTAGTGTTTGCATAAAGAAATGCCACTGATTTTTGTACATTGATTTTGTAGCCTGATACCTTGCTATATTGCCTAACAACTTCCAGTAATTTTCTACTGGATTCTTTAGGTCTTTCTATGTATACTATCATATCATCTGCAAATAGTGAGAGCTTGACTTCTTCCCTTCCAATCTGTATCCCTTTGATTTCTTTCTCTTGCCTGATTGCTATGGCAAGAACTTCCAATACTATGTTGAAGAGTAACGGTGACAGTGGGCAGCCCTGTCTAGTCCCTGATCTGAGGGGGAATGCTTTCAGCTTCTCTCCATTGAGTATGATGTTGGCTGTAGGTTTGCTGTATATAGACTCCACTATCTTGAGGAATTTCCCATCTATTCCCATTTTTTGTAGAGTTTTGAGCATGAATGGGTGTTGGATTTTGTCAAAGGCTTTCTCTGCATCTATTGAGATAATCATGTGGTTTTTGGCTTTGCTTTTATTGATGTGATGAATGACATTGATTGATTTACGGATGTTGAACCAGCCTTGCATTCCTGGGATGAATCCCACTTGGTCATGATGAACAATCTTTTTGATGTGTTGCTGTATCCGGTTGGCCAAGATCTTGTTTAATATTTTGGCATCTATGTTCATCAGAGATATTGGTCTGTAGTTTTCCTTTTTTGTTCTGTCCCTATCAGCTTTTGGTATCAGGGTGATGTTGGCTTCATAAAAGGTGGAAGGGAGTATTCCTGTTTCTTCAATCTTATGGAATAGCTTAAGAAGTATGGGTATTAACTGTTTCCTGAAAGTTTTGTAGAATTCGTTTGTGAAGCCATCTGGTCCAGGACTTTTGTTGTTGGGGAGATTCTTAATAACGGTTTCAATTTCTTTGTCTGTGATTGGTGCATTTAGATTTTGTAGTTCTTCTTGGTTCAGTTTTGGAAGTGCATAGGTTTCTAGGAATTGTTCCATTTCTTCCAGATTCTCTAGCTTGGTGGCATATAGTTCTTTATAGAAGTTTCGCAGAATTCTCTGGATTTCTGTGGTGTCAGTTGTGATATCTCCTGTATCGTTTACAATTCTATTAATTTGAGTCTTCTCTCTTTTTTGTTTGGTGAGTCTGGCTAGGGGTTTGTCAATTTTGTTTAATCTTTCAAAGAACCAGCATTTGGCTTCATTGATCTTTTGTATGGTTCTTTTATTTTCGATGTTGTTTATTTCTGCTCTAACTTTAGTGATTTCTGTCCTTCTGGTTGCCTTAGGGTTCCTTTGTTCCTCTTCCTCTAAGTCCTTGAGGTGTGTAGTAAGTTCGTTCATTTGGGCTTCTTCTTGGTGTTTAATATGTGATTGTATAGCTATAAGTTTCCCTCTCAGTACTGCTTTAGCTGTGTCCCAAATATTTTGATAGGTTGTGTCTTCATTTTCATTAGTTTCCAGGAACATTTGAATTTCCTGTTTGAGTGAGTGTCTGACCCAGTGGTTCTTAAGGAGCATGTTGTTTAGTTTCCAAATTCTATGTCTTTTAATAATTTTCCGTTTGTTGTTAAAAGTTAGTTTTACTCCACTGTGGTCTGAGAAGATACTTGGGATGATTTCAATGCTCTTGAATTTATTGATGCTGTCTTTGTGGCCTAACATGTGGTCTATCCTTGAGTATGTGTTGTGTGGATTTGAAAAGAAGGTGTATTCCAGTTTTTTGGGGTGGAGGAGTCTGAAAATGTCCAAGAGGTCTAGTCTGTCAATCTCTTCATTCAATTCTCTTATATCTTTATTGGTTCTCTTCTTTGTTGATCTGTCTAAGTGTGAGAGTGGGGTATTGAAGTCTCCCACTATTATTGTATTACTATTGATGTATTTTTGAAATTCTTTCAATAGGTGTTTAATGTATTTAGATGGTCCCTCGTTGGGTGCATAGATGTTAATAATTGTTAAGTCTTCTTGGCTGATTGATCCTCTTATCATTATGTAATGTCCTTGCCTATCTTTTATTACTTTATTTAATTTAAAATCTATCGTGTCTGAGATGAGAATGGCTGTTCCTGCCCTTTTTTGTGGACCGTTAGCCTGTATGATAGTTTTCCATCCTTTCACTTTAAGTCTGTGTTTATCTTGTTGTGACAGATGTGATTCTTGCAAGCAGCATATGGTTGGGTTATGTTTTCTGATCCATCCCCCCACCCTGTGCCTTTTGATGGGTGAGTTTAAGCCATTGACATTTATTGATATTATGGATTTAATGTATTGTAGTGCCATTGTTCTAAAAAACAATTTGTTTGCTCTGATATATTACAAGTATTATAGTGATGTTCTTGTTTATAAGAGGTCTTTTAATACCTCTTTCAGGGCCGGCTTGGTGATAGTTGCCTCCTTTAACTGTTGTTTGTCTAAGAAGGTTTTGATCCCTCCATCTAGCTTGAATGAAAGTCTAGCAGGATATATAATCCTTGGTTGAAACCCTTTTTCATTCAGGGCTCGATAGATATCTTGCCACTCCCTTCTGGCTTTTAGAGTTTGAGTTGAAAAATCTGCAGAAAGTCTTATGGGTTTTCCCCTGTATGTGACTTTTTGTTTCTCTCTTGCAGCCTTTAGGATCCTTTCTTTATCCTTACTTCTTCTCATTGTGACTATGATGTGTCTTGGTGTTTTCAGGTCTGGGTTGATTCTGTTTGGTACTCTCTGGGCCTCTTGCACCTTGATATCCTTTCTGTTATTCAGGTCTGGGAAATTTTCTTGTATTATTTCCTCTAGGATGTTTGCTTCCCCTTCCTCTCTTTCTTCCTCTGGCAGGCCAATTATACGAATGTTACTTCTTTTGAGATCATCCCATATGTCTCTGTTGTTGTTTTCAGTGTCTCTCAATCTCTTTTTAAGCTCTTTCACCTCTTTCTTAGTTTTC
This sequence comes from Erinaceus europaeus, assembly GCF_950295315.1. Lineage (NCBI taxonomy): Eukaryota > Metazoa > Chordata > Mammalia > Eulipotyphla > Erinaceidae > Erinaceus > Erinaceus europaeus. The sequence goes on along the minus strand of NC_080162.1, from coordinate 95,621,048 downwards.
TCTAACTCATCCTCTGTCTGACTAATTCTGTTTTCTGCTTCTGTTAGTCTGCTTTCCCTTGCCTCAGCTTCTTTCTTCATTACAGCTATTTCAGCTTTCAGTTCTCTAATTGTCTCAAGATAATCAGTATTTTCCTTGGGGGTCTCAACTGTTGTTTCCCTAATACTGCCATTTCTTTCCTCCAATGTTGTTTTCATTTCTGTGATTAATAAGTTTATTATTGCTTGCATACTTTTCTTATCTATGGTTACTTCTGACTGATTTGTGGTTTCTTCTGGGCTCTTGTCTTCATTCATTGGGGTAGCAGTTTTATTTGTTTTTAATCTACCCATTTTTTTTTAATTTATGTGTTTCTCTCTCTTTTTTTTTTTTTAATGTTCTGTTGTTCCTCAGTTGTTGTGTTTTGAGCACAAGTAACACTGTACTAAATACCTTTATGACAATTGCACTCACCAACCTCCGGAATAACCGTAGCAACTGAAGTAAGTATTGAAGGAGTTTAATCGTTACCAGTTAGCCAAACAATTTCTCCAGTCCGTGAAAAAATAGTAACCAAATCCCAGTGAAGAAAGAGAAAAGGAAGAGAGGATAGCAAGAATAGACAGTTATGCAAATCTACTATCCAGTGTATATTCTAAGGGTAACAAGAGTGTAAAGGGAACTAGAGCAGAGATACACACATAGAGAGTCCACTCTGGGTCAGATTTCTTCCCCAAAGTAATTCACAAATTCAGAAAGGCAAAGAAGAAAGAAGTGTATGACAAGATTAAAAAAAAAAAAAAAAAAAAGAGCGAGATTGAGAGAGATAAGAGAGAGAAAAGGGAGAAGATAGGAAGAAGAGTTGTAATTAAAGAGCAGTGCGAGGAACTTCCCAAATGTGTATCAGTGAATTAAAAAACAAAAACAAAAACAAAAACAAAAACAAAAAAAAAAACCCTGTTTGGTGGTATGGGGTATCCTGCTAGTAGCTGGTCCCAGGCACTGCTTATGGGGGGAGGGGGGGCGGCGGGAAGGATGTATGCTTGAAAATTAAAAGGAAGAAAAAAGAATTTTTTCCCCTACTCTAATTCTTAACCCAAATTAAGTTATAGAAACATCCTTGGTATGACCGTTATGGCCCCTTATTGGATGGCCTGCTAAAGGCAGAAAATCCTATTGTTTACACAAGATGTGTCCGGAGCTCAAAGGCTAGCCGCTGCTTCTGCTTCTCCGGGCGCCATTTTCCGGGAAACCCCGCCCTCCAGACTTTTTTAAAGGATTTCTCAAAAATGAAAACTAGCTCCAAGTCCTTTGATCCAATGAGAGCTATACTCAAGAAGTCTTTGGATCCACCCTCAGGGTCGCGGTGGACCCTGGCAACTCCCAAGAGGCAGCCCCCGAGCTAAAGTGCTCTCTCCGGGTCCTCTGCCCACCGCGCTCTGCAACCGGCGGAGGAGCCGCCTTCCCGGGCGGGCGGAGGACAATGCCCGGCGCACTCGCCTTGCCTGGCACCGCCTGGGAATTCTGGAGCCCCGCTAGTCCGTGTCACCTTTGCTCTAATTGTTAACCCAAATTAAACTGTAATAACTTCTTTGGTGCCCCCCCCTTATTGACTGGCCTGCTAAAGGCAGAAAATCCTACCTTTGCCGACGATGCTATCTGAGCACTCGCTGTCAGCGACTTCTCAGGCCGTCGCCATCTTACCTCCTAATTTATGATCTTATTTATTTGGGTCTTCTCCCTTTTTTGTTTTGTGAGTTTGGCTAAAGGTTTGTCGATTTTGTTCACTCTTTCGAAGAACCAACACTTACTTTTGTTGATATTTTGTATGGTTTTCTTATTTTCAATGTTATTTATTTCTGCCCTAACTTTAGTGATTTCTGTCCTTCTGGTTGCTTTAGGTTCCCTTTGTTATTCATCTTCTAAGTCTTTAAGGTGTGCAATCAGGTTGCTTATTTGTGCTTTTTCTTGTTTCCTAATTTGTGCTTTTATGGCTGTGAACTTCCCTCTGAGTACTGCCTTAGCTGTGTCCCAAATATTTTGATAGCTTGTGTCTTCATTTTCATTGAAGTCTCAAAACATTTTGATTTCTTCCTTTATTTCCTCTTTGACCCAGTAGTTGTTAAGTAGTGTACTGTTGAGCTTCCACATTTTGGGACTCTTACTAATCTTTTGTTTATTGTTAAGTGTTAATTTAATTCCACTGTGGTCTGAGAAGATGCTTGAGATGACTTCAATGCTCCTGAATATGCTGATGCTGTTTTTGTTGCCTAACATATGGTCTATCCTTGAGAATGTCCCATGTGGACTTGAGTAAAATGTGTATTCCAGTTTATTGGGGTGAATGACTGAAAATGTCCAATAGTTCTAATTTATCTATCTCCTCATTTATTTATCTCCCTCATTTCTTTCTTGATTTTCTACCTGGATGATTTGTCTAGTTGAGAGAGTGGGGTGTTAGAATCCCCTACTATTACTGTGTTGCTGTTAATATATTGCTGTAGCTCTTTCAGTAGATGTTTGATGTATTTATATGGCTTCTCATTGGGTGTATTATTTATTTTAAAGTCTATCATGTCAGATATGAGAATAGCTGTTCCTGCCCTTTTTTCTAGGGTTATCAACTTGTATGACAGTTTTCCAACCTTTCACTTTGAATCTGTGTTTGTCTTGTTGAGTCAGGTGGTTTTCCTGTAGACAGAATATTGTTGGGTTGTGTTTTCTGATCCATTTTCCTACTCTGTGTCTTTTAATAGGTGAATTCAGGCCACTGACATTTATTGATATCACATATTGAAGATATTTTAATGCCATTCTTGTAGATTTTTAGAGTGTTCTGATATATGGCCAATTTATGGTTGTCTGACTGTTTATAGGAGACCTTTCAGAACTTCCTTCAGGGAAGGCTTGGTGATAGTTGATTCTTTCAAATGTTGCTTGTCTGAGAGGGTTTTTATGCCTCCATCTAGTCTGAATGACAGTCTAGCAGGATACAATAGTCTTGGTTGAAAGCCTTTCTCATTGATGAGCACTTGATAGATATCTTGCAATTCTCTTCTGGCCTGTAGTGTTTGTGTGGAGAAGTCTGCTGCTAATCTTATGGGTTTTCTTCTGTAGGTGACTCTTGGTTTTTCTCTTGCAGCCTTCAGGATCATTTCTTTATCCTTATTCCTTTCCATTCTAAATATGATGTGTCTTGTTGTCTTTAAGTCTGGATTAATTCTGTTTGGGACCCTCTGGGATTCTTGAATCTTTATGTCTTGCTGTTGTCTAAACTAGAGAAGTTCTCAGCTATTATGTCCTGAAGAATGCTTTCTTCCCCTCCCTCTCTTTCTTCCTCTGGTAAGCCAATAATGCGTATATCATTTCTTTTCAAGTCATCCCATAGCTCTCTGTTGTTGTTTTCAGTATCCCTTAATCTCTTTTTGAGGTCTCTCACTTCTTTTTTAGTTGGCTCTAATTCATCCTAGATCTTGATAATTCTGTCTTCAGCCTCATTTATTCTATTCTCTCTCCTGTCTACTGTTTTCTGAAGTTTGTCTATTTTGTTACCCTGTTTTGATACTGTTTTAGCTTGTTCAGCTAGTTGTGTTCTTAGCTCAGCTATTTCAGCTTTCAGCTCTCTAATAACCTTGAGATAATTAGTGTTTTCTTCCAGAGTCTCATTTGTTGTTTTTGCATTTCTGATGACAATTCTTTCAAAATCTTTTTTCACTCCTATGATTATTTCCTTAGCTAGTGTTTGGATGTTGACCTCATTATTTTATGCTTCACCCTTTGCGGGGATTTTAGCTGGACTCTTGTCCTGGTTCATTTCTCAAATATTTCTTCTTGTTGGTTTAACCATCTTATATAGTATGTTATGAGGTCCCTCTCTCAGTACTTTTCTGATCACTCTTGCCTGGATTGACTTGTATCTATGTAAGGTAATTAAAGATTTCACAGTTGTGGAAATTGACACTTGTTTCAATATTATTTGAATCCCTGAGTTGTAGCTCAGTGGCTTAAGAGCTCAGTGGCTTTTGACACCTCTTATGTTCTTTTTCTTCCCTGTAGGCTATGGGAACCTGAGGGCTTTTAAACTATAAGTAGGCTTCTTAGCTTAATCACTGACTCCTGACGAAGAGATAAAGCAGGGTGGGGCAGAGATAATCCAGTGGTTATGCAAAGAGACTGTCACAGCTCCACTGCTAGGCCACTGAGGTATAGATCTTCTCCTGAGTTTCCTGTTTAGTTCTCTGTCCCCTTGTGTCAGCAGAGGGCCTCCCACCGCTGCTCCAGATTCTGAGGTCAGTAGTAATGGAGACTCACAATTGTGTTTGGTGAGTCTTAGGGGAGTCGTCTCCTCCCTTCAGCTTTCTTTTTGTTGGAGAAACAGACTGGAGGTGGTGTCTCAACTGGTAAACTGCCTGACTGTTTCAGCCACTTAATCTCTCCCATGGCTCCTCTTTGTCTGGGAGCCACACGTGTTTGCACTCACTGGTGATTTGGTGGGTTCCTGAAGTCATTCTAATCCTGTCTTGTTGCAGTCCCAGGTAGTCTCCTTTGGAATTCCTAGTTGACCCGGGAGAGGAGAAGAGAGAAACAGAGCTGCTGCTATTCCATAGCCCTGCCTCCGGAAGTGCCCCTAGAATGCATATTATTTTGAACTGCTTAAGAAATATTCTCAAGAATATATCACATATTAGGGTTGAAAACAAATCTTGGTAAATTTATTAGGGTTGAAATAATAGCAAGAATATTTCAAGGTCACAGTGGGGTAGAACTAGAAATAAACCAAATGCAAAAAGATGGGGTGGGGGCAGGGTCACATGTTGTGAGCAATAAACAGCATTATTCTAAACATATTGAGTCAATGAGAAAAATAAAGGCTAGGTAAAAAATACACCTGGAGTATAAATCACATTACCTTAATAGATAGAGGAAAACTAGTCAACAAATGCAACATTTTTTAATGATAAAAACCCTCAACAAAATGAGTGTAGTAGGCACTAAACTCAGCATAATTAAGTCCATGAGTGGTAAACCTGCAGCCAACATCCTATTCTGTTGTAAAAAGCTGAAATATTTTCCTTACTGATCAAGAGGAAGAGGATCTAGGATGCTTCCTTGATAATCAAACCCAGAATGTCCACTCTCACTACTATTATCCAATCTATTGCTGGAATCATAGCAAGAACAGTTAGACAAGAAAATGGTATAAAAGTCATACAAATGTTAAAAGTATTATAAATGTCACTGAGATTCTGCTCCATACCTTTGACAATGACCTGCATAAACAAAACAGGAAATTACAGGTGATGGTGAGATTGGAGAGAAAAAGGGGCTCTGTTAAACATTCAATGGAAATACCAACTGCTGCAGCCCCTTTCAAAAACTGTATGGAGAGTACTTAAGGAAATAAAAATGGAAATACCTTATGATCCTTATAATATCACTCTTGGGCATTTATCCAAAAGATGTGAAAACACTAATTTGAAGGAACATATATGCACCTGTAGTTGTATAACATGTCATAGCTGCATTATTGACATTCGCCAAAGAATCGAAGCAGCCTTAATGTCCATAGACAGATAAATGTATATGGAAATTATGGAATATATATACATATATAGTGGAATACTACTCTTAAATCAAAATATGATATTTTACAAAATAATCACCAAAGAATATATCCAAAAAGCCAACAAACATGGAAAAAATGCTCCAAGTCACTGATTGTCAGAGAAATGTAAATAAATACAATAATGAGATAGCACTTCTCTCCTGTGAGAATGTCATATATGAGAAATGATAGTAGCAAGAAATGCTGGAAAGGTTGTAGGGACAAAAGAACCCTCCTGTACTGCGGGTAGGAATGTAAATTGGTTCAGCCCCTGTGGAGATCAGTCTAGAGAATTCTCAAAAGGCAAGAAGTGGACCTACCCTATGACCCTGCAACTCCTCTCCTGAGGATATATCTTAAGGAACAAAATACATCCAAAAAAATTTGTATATGTCTATGTTTTATAGTAGCACAATATGTAATAGCCAAAACATGGAAGGAAACCAGGTGTACAACAATATATGAGTGACTAAGAACTTGTGATATATATATATATATATATATATATATATATATATATATATATATATATATATATATGGATACTGCTCAGCTGTTAAAAATGGTGAATCAATCTTCTCACCTCATCTTGGATGGAGTATGAATAAATCATGTTAAGTGAGATAAGTCAAAGAGAAGGTTGGATATGGGATGATCTCACTCATCTACAGAAGTTGAACAATAAGAACAGAAAGGAAAACAAAAAAGCAGCACTTTCACTGCCTGTGAAGCGACCCCCCTGCAGGTGAGAGCTGGGGGCTCGAACCGGGATCCTGATCCCTGTCAGTCCTTGGCACTTTCTGCCATATGTGCTTAACCTGCTGTGCCACCGCCCAGCTCCGGACTAATCATCTTCTATCCCTGAGATAATTAGGGCGGTACACTAGAGGGTACTCCTTCCAGGTACTGCCCATGTTGACACATCCAGGCACTAATTGAGGGGTTTCTTCTTTCTAAAGTGAATCCATTTTACCCTCTATCTTAAAAAAAAAAAAAAAAAAAAAGCAGAACTTGAACTAGATTTGGTGTATTGCACCAAAATAAAGGACGCTGGGGGTGGAGGGGAGTGTTCAGGTCCTGGAACATGATGGTGGAGGGGGACCTAGGTGGGGGTTAGAGTGTTATATGAAAAACTAAGAAATTTTACGCATGTACCCACTACTGTATTTTACTGTTGCCTTGTAAACCATTAATTCCCCCTAATAAAGGAAAAAACAAAATGGATAGGACTGGAGGTGATTACGCTTAGCAAAATAAGTAAAGAAGAGAAAGACTATACTTTCAGGGATCTTTTCAATAGTTTGTAATGAAGAGAAAGATAAGTACCAAATAGTTCACTGATATATAGAATCTATAGAACTAAAACACATGAACTTATAAAAAATTAAATAAAACAGAAGTAAACAAACTATCTCTAGGACTATGGTGGTTATTTCTAGCAGAGTAGTGGTACAGAACTTTAGTGTTTGGTGCTGTGTGGAACAATACATTGTAATCTTACAAATTTGCAAACCACTATTAACCACAAATAAATGGGCTGACAGAAACAAAAACAAAACAAACAAAACAAACTAGTATCATTAAAATGGCAGTACAGCCTAAAGAATTATACAGATCCAATGTTATCTCTTTCAGAATTCCAACGACATTCTTCAAAGAAACGTAAAAGTGAAACTATTACATTTATTAGAAACTACTAAGAACTTTAAATAGTAGAAGCCCTCCTCAGGAAAAAAGAACAGAACTAGAAATTGTCCCTGGCTTCAAACTACATTATAAGAATATATTAATTAAAATACCTGTGTACTGGAATGAAAACAAAGTATAAAAGCACTTATTTGAAGTATAGTAATATCTATACTTCTATGTTTATTGTAGCATTTATAGTCAGCCTGAGCTAAGCACCATTAAATAATACAAATCAATGGAAGAGAATTCAGAGTCCAGAAATCAAGCCAATATATTCTAGAACTTTTTTGTTTATGATAGAAGTTTATGATAGAAGAGACAAGCCTATAGTGATGCAAAGAAAGCCTCTTTAATAAGTAGTGTTGGGAAAACTGAACAGCTAGATGCAGAAGAATAAAACTAATCAATACTTAGTGACATACACAAAAATTAATTAAAATTGATTAACAGCATGGATGTAGTAACTAGCCCCAGAAAATATATGTTATAAAACATAGCCAATTTGCTTTTTTGATAGCTCCCTTATAGCTGTGTCTGAGAACTCAGTTTCAATGACTCAGAAACCAAAAATAAGTATAAGCAATTGGGACTATATCAAACTAAGCATTTTTGAATAGTGACACTTTTTGTCAAAATGGACAAAACAGCAAGTTATCACTTTCCATCTGTGAGCAACACATGTTGTAGAGGAGGTACAGAGAGAGCAACCTGTATGTACTACAGGTGAAAATGTAACTTTGTGGCTATTGTGGAAAGCAATATGGAAATAGAAATTAGAAATATGAAATAGAAACTCCTGCAATTCAAATACCCTACTTCTGGGCAATTTACCCAAAATGATGAATGAGCAATGGAAGATGTAATATATCCACATACAATGGAATGCTATTCAGCTATAAATAAAGACGAACTGTCATTTGCAGGCACATGGGTGGACCTAGAGAGTATTATGCTAAGTTAAATAAACCAGATTGAAAAATACATATACAATTTAATTCATATGTGGAATATAAAAAAAGCAAGAAGATGAACTAAATAGAGTGAAAGCAAATTTATGAACTATAAGAAAAGTAGTATTCAACAGTAGGAAAGGGGTGGTCTGGGAGGTGGCTCAGTGGATAAAACAGTGGACTCTCAAGAATGAGGTCCTGAGTTCAACCCCCCGCAGCACGCACATGTACCAGAGTATCGTCTCTCTCTCTCTCTCTCTCTCTCTCTCTCTCCCCCTCTCTCTTTCTCTCCCCTCAAAAAACAAAGAAAGGAAGTAGAGGAGTAAACCAAGACAAAGGGGATGAACATGTTGGTTTCTTAATGCTGTACGTCTGAAACTTGCATAATGTTATAAAGCAATTTTATTCAACTGAAAATAGTAACAATTTTTAATTAAAAATGAATCAAGTCATTGAATGGCAGTGACTGAATTAATAAGTAATGATATGCCAAGAGTCTAAAAACTGGACTTGTCTAATAGAAATTCCTTTGCATTATGTTTGATTAGGTAAACAATTGTGTACAGGCTACAAGATTACAATTAGATCTTCTTCTGGATTGTCAGATACAAGGCTTGATACCTGTAGAAGTCTTAAACATCTCCTCAGGTGTTGGGACAACATGTCTTCTTTACCCAAGAAGGATGCAGAAGAGTCTGGTAGGTGCTTGTGCATTGCATACTTTGGGGTGTGTGGGGAGCAGGAGGAGCTAGAGCAGTATTTTTCAGACCATGCAATATCCAGAACCACCTGTAGGTCTATCTTCAGATTCTGGGTCACTGGTCTGTGATCAGGTACAAGATCCAGAATTGCTAAAGAACCGTAACACTTAACTAGCAAGGATTAGGTGTGTGTGTGTGTGTGTGTGTGTGTGTGTGTGTGTGTGTGTGTGTGTTATATTTCACTAATTTCAAGTAACACTGCATTTAAGTGCAATAAATATTTACTTTGGAGACCTTGCAAAGTAAAAAAAAAACAAAAATAGTTGCTTTTGGTACATAATATTGATGAGTGTTTTAATTAGATGCCACCTGTCTCCCAACTGAACCAATATGTCAAGGACTTACTTAAAACATTTTTTTTATACTGTTCCTTTTTGTTCCTTTTTACTTTCATGTGTAGCTCATCTGTTCTCTCTGCTGCCCTGCATTCCTTATAATAACTTTTATTCTTAGAGGTCTAAGCCAGAGGTCTGTAAGGAGCAGTTTTTTGTTTTGTTTTTTTCCTTTTTCTTCTGGTCTTGCCATTCTGCCATAAGCCCTTCTGATCCTGTTTACACTCTGGAAGACCTAAAGATAGCTTCTTTTTTTTTTTCGCCTCCAGGGTTATTGCTGGGGCTCAGTGCCTGCACCATGAATCCACTGCTCCTAGAGGCTATTTTTTTCACTTTTGTTGCCCTGGTTGTTTAATGGTTATTGTGGTTGTTATTAATATTGTTACTGATGTCGTTGTTGTTGGATCGGACAGAGAGAAATGGAGAGAGGAGGGGAAGACAGAAACGGGGAGAGAAAGATAGACACCTGCAGACCTGCTTCACTGCTTGTGAAGCGACCCCCTTGGGGTGGGGAGCCAGGTGCTTGAACTGGGATCCTTACGGCTGGTCCTTGTGCTTCGCGCTGTATGTGCTTAACCTGCTGCACTACTGCCAGATTCCCAGCTTTCTTTCTTTTTTCCTTTTTTTACTTATAAAAAAGGAAACACTGACAAAACCGTAGGATAAGAGGAGCACAGCTCCACACAATTCCCACCACCAGAACTCCATCTGCTCCACCCACCCACCCCTTGCCATAGCTTTCCTATTCTTTATCCCCCTGGGAGTATGGACCCAAGGTCATTCTGAGGTACAGAAGTTGGAAGGTCTGGCTTCTGTAATTGCTTCCCGGTTGAGGTTGAACATGGGCGTTGACAGGTTGATCCATACTCCCAGCCTTTCTCTCTCTTTCCCTATTGGGGAGGGGCTCTGGGGAATCCTTAAGGAACCTTATGGCTGGTCCTTGTGGTGCACTTAACCTGCTGCACTACTGTGGGACCCCCAGCTTACTTTCTTATTGAGGTCTTTATCCATAGCCCATATGTTATTTCCATCTTTTCCTTCTACTACAGACATTATTGTTGACAGTATGTTAGTATTTGCAAATTTTTTTTCTTTGCTTGAATTCTTTCTTTAGGATAAATTATCTGAATTGACATCCTTGAGCTCATGGGTTTGAATTTTATTATCTGCTGCCATATCATTTTTCCGGAAGAGGTTGGGCATTTTACCAGCAGCATATCAATCATACTATAGTTTAACTATCGCGTTTGGTGTTATCACAGCAAGGAGAAATGTTTTTCTGAAGTGTTGTTAGTTTAGTTTTGAAATGGTGCCTTGTGCTTACTTCAATTTGCATTTGTCTGATTACTTCCCAGTATTATTTATTTCATTATACATAACTTGATTTAAAAAAAAAGTCTGTTTGGTGCTTTTCCTTTTTTGAGCAACTGTGAACTAACAGGTTTGTAATTAAACCTTACTGCCTTAGTCTTAAGAATCTAATGAAATTCTAAAAGTTTCTGAGTTTTTAAAATATAATTTTACTTAACTTCTTTTCTAATTTCTTTACATTTGGTGTCTTCATTTTAGGTTTCTAAATGTTTTATTATCCTTATTTATTCATTGGATAGAACAACTAGAAATCAAGAGGCAAGGGGTGGTAGAGAGGGAGAGACACAGAGAAACACCTGCAAAACTGCTTTACCATTTGCAAAGCTTTCTGCCTGCAGGTGGGGACTGGTGGCTCAGATATGAGCCCTTGTGCACTGTAACACGTGTGCTCAACCAGGTGCACCACCAGCTATCCCTCTACTTTTTAGAAAAATGAGGAAAATACAAATAAAGAAACTTGAGGAACCCAATAATAGAAGATATTTTCAAATTAATGTGCAACTGGACACAAACTAGGTGGGTTTCCCTAAAATAAATTGCAATCAGCATTAATTTTCATATCCTATTGATAGAACTTTCTCACTTCTAATTATTTACTTGTGTATTAAAATAGTATTACAATCTACTAGAGTCATCTACAATTTTGCTCTTTTTGCCACCTAGTTAATAAATGATCTTTTTTTTTCCCCAAGAAAATGTTTTGCAATACTGAAACATTTAACATAGTCAAACAGATACAGATAGAGCAATAACCAAGATACTTTAAATAATTAAGAAATCTTTAGCCACAGTTCCCAAATCTCTTAGATTTCTTGGAAATCCAGATAGAATTTGTATTTCCTGTGTTCCCATAGTATTTTGTTTATATCTTCATACATTGCTTGTCTTATTGTCTCATGTTCCGGTTTTGTATACATATTTACCACTGGACTATAAGTTCTTTGAGGATAAGAGTTGAGTGTGTTTATCTTTGCTTAAGTAATCCTAATATTTTGTAAACCTATTATTTTGTAAATTATCTGTACTTAATAAGTGCTTGTTGATTCTCATCTCAGAGCTGTTCTTACTGATGGAAGAAAGCAGAGAACAGAAGCAGTGCTACTAATCTGTAGTGTCTAGACTATGCTCTCCTTTCAGAAATAATAGACCTAGCAGTTTTGATTTTTGGAAAATCTCTATTACTAAACAAATGGTTTGTGAAACCCCAGAAATGAATGAAGTGGTCTTTAAGAACATTTTGAATTTTGCTACAATCCAGACTGGATAGGCCGGCATTTAGAGAAGTCTAGGGCAGCCTCGGATTAAGAAATTCTCCTCATCCTGATGTAGTGGGCACTTTTCTTTCTTTTTTTTTAAAATTTTTTATTTATAAAAAGGAAATATTGACTAAATGATAGGATAAGAGAGGTACAACTTCGCACAGTTCCCACCACCAGACCTCTGTATCCTATCCCCTCCCCTAGTAGCTTTCCTATTTTAAAAAATTTTTTTTATTCATAAAAAGGAAACATTGACAAAAGCATAGGATAAGAGGGGTACAACTTCAAACAATTCCCACCACCAGACCTCCGTATCCCATTCCCTCCCCTGATATTAGCTTTCCTATTCTTTAACCCTCTGGGAGTATGGACACAAGATCATTGTGGGGTGCAGAAGGTTGAAGGTCTGGCTTCTGTAATTGCTTCCCTGCTGAACATGGGCGTTGGCAGGTCGATCCATACTCCCAGCCTGTCTTTCTCTTTCCCTAGTGGGGAAGGGCTCTGGGGAAGCAGAGCTCCAGGACACATTGGTGAGGTTGTCTGTCCAGGGAAGTCTGGCTGCATCCTGCTAGCATCTGGAATCTGGTGGCTGAAAAGAGAGTTAACATACAAAGTCAAGGAAATTGTTGACCAATCATGGTCCTAAAGGCTAGAATAGTGCATGTGAAAAATTGGGGGGTCCCTGTTTTGTAGATAGCTCATAGGCATATTTTAGTTATATTCCAAAGGGCCTGTGGCTATACTAGTGGTTTTTTTTTGTTTTTTTTTTTGCCTGAGCCTGAAATCTGATATGCAGGTGGATCCTAATTATTGTCTGGGGAGATGATGTCACTGTTGGCAGAAGGACCAGAAAGCTGGATCAGGGAAGAGAGTAGCTCCCAAATATGGGGAAGATGTATAAATATTGTTGATTGTAAACCCCATCGATTTGATGTGATCTGGGGCCCATATTCAGCTTAGGAACCTATGTGACCTCTGCATCCCTGTAGATCTGATCTCACATTCTGTGGTCATAAGTAGGAATGTTCCAAGCTGCCCCAATATCAGGACCCATCTTCCTCAGGTGTAGCATAGAGTATATTGTCCATCTTCCCTTCGGAGGATGGAACATTAACTACCATTGTTGATCCAAGTTGAGGGCAAGGTCCTATGGGGGCCCACAAAGGGGTCTATTGTGTTGTTCCTGATAGAGATGACTGGTAACAATGGAGAGAGGGGTTTATTCGAGGTCTAGGCCCATTATGTCTGTTTAGGAATCTCAGGACTCCCTGATTAGGGCCCCAGCTGATGGGGTGGCCTGATAGTGACTAAAGAGTCATCGTTAAAGTATGCCAGTCTCTTGGTAATGGGCACTTTTCTTCCAGGCTGTCCTAAAACTAAGATGACTCAAACCCCAGGTGGTTCTATGTATGAAATCTCTATCACCTCGCCTTTAATTAAATTTGACGACTGTGTTCTGAGTTCTTTCTGAAGTTATAAACATTGTCATCTTCTTGCTAGGACTACTTCATCTATTCATATTTTCCCTGTCTTTTACTATTTCTTACTATCCCATAAAGACCATATCTAGTCTATGGGGAGTTGCCATGTAACAGAACTTTTAGAATATGTTCTACTAATAGCCTCCACCAAGGTCTGTCCTAGTACCTAACCTAAGGAGTAAGACTATGGAAAACAAAAAAATTAATTATTTGAGCTTGAAGCTCAAATAAACTTTGTGGGGGGGGGGAAGGACACTTTTGCCTCATACTAAAATCAGGGAATCTTATGCAGTTTGATGCTTTTCCACTTTCATTTCTGCCCAGACCACACCTAAATATGTCTCTACTGCTTTTTCAGTTTTCATAGATATCACTAACTTATGGATTTATACTCTAAGAACTTTTCTCTTCATATTTCTGCTTGAATTAATACTTTAATAACCCTCTCTCCAGCTTGGACCTGTTATTTTCCTACTTTGATTTTGATTTGGACTCTTCTTCTGGCCAAGTGACTATCATGACTTTAAGAAAATATCTTGTTCATTCTGATCAACTAATCTACCTTCTATAATGGAAGGACACACTGTTGCATCAAAATAGAAAAAAATTTCCCTACCCCACTTAAATTTTTCCATATTTGAGGAAAGCATCCTGATTGTTAGAGAAACATATAGTAAGGTGGACCATATAGTATTGGTAAAAGGTAGTATTAGATATATATTTACAGAATACATATTGTGGGTTGGCACTATTTTCAGGTTTGGAAATGGGGAAGTAGATAAAGTGTAGTCTCTTCAAGGAGACTGTAATATGTTGTGAAAGATTGTCTACAGATAGGCTGTACTACAAACATTAATTCTATAATCTTATGGGAAGATGCTGTCTGTTCTCAAGCTCAGCATACCTGGAAAAGAACCTAAACAAGGTAAAATATGAGAGGAACACATTAAAAAGTGTTTTTGCTTGTGTGTAAAAAATCTAGGCTATGACCAGGATGATTTGCTTAAAATGTATTAGAAATTGAGGACTTAAGAGACTCTTGCGCTAAAACGTACCAGATGGAGCAAATGTTTTAGTAGATTTTACTTATAGAAATTCTGCCACATAAATAGAGAATAAACTAGAGTAAAGTAGAGTATAAAACTACAGTGAAATCTTAACAGGAGACTGGACATTATCATATGAAAAAAATGTTTTAGATGGACGATGACTTTAGTAGAACAGAGGAACAGAGATCCAACTACCAGGAAGTGCTGGGGAAGGGAAAGTGATCAATAAGAGACAGTTAGGAGTCTGGGTGGTGGTGTACCTTGTTGAGAGCACATGTTACAGTGCTCAAGGACCCGGGTTCAGGCCCTGGTCCCCACCTGCAAAGGGAAAGCTTTGTGAGTGGTGAAGCAGGGCTGCAAGTGTCTCTCTGTGTCTCTCTCCCTTCCTATTACTCCTCTCCCTCTCAATTTCTGGCTGTCTCTATCCAATAAATAAATAAAGATAAAAAATTTTAAAAAATTCTTAAAAAAAGGAAACAGATTTTCTTATTATGGCTATGAAAGGGGTTCTGAAATGTTTAGGAATAAAAGGTACCATTGTAAAAAAAAAGAATAGGATTATTAGCTTAAAGTTGTGTTGACATTTTTAGACTCCTAGGTTCATTTTCTCACTCTGTGCAATAAAATAACTGTTCTTCTATCGTTTTGACAGAAGACAGGAGGCTGAGAATAGAGGTGAAAGTAGAGGAGCTATTTTGGATTGAAGGTTGCTGAACTGGGAATGGGAGTGATGTAGTAGACAGAAGAGAGAAGGAAGTAGTTGAAAGTCTATACAATGTTAAAACATCCTCATTTCCCAAAACTGTCTCTTTTACTCTGCTCAGCTCTGAAAATGCAAGCAGACAGATGTTTTATTCCCAAGGATAGACAATGACATGTCCAAGAAGAAAAGGTACAGAGATTTTTAGAAGATTCTCAGAGTTCTCTGTCTCTCTATCTCTCTCTCAATTATCATACAAGATTACTAGTCAAGAATCCACATACACATAGGGAGTTCCTATGTATCCCCTTCTTAGGAAATCAGCATTATGTGTGATTATGGCCCTAGATCATGACAAAGTTAAGGAATGTCTTTGTGTGGATCAAGTAAACAAGTGGAGAAAAATGTAGGTAGAAAGCTAAATAGAATCTGTTGAAACAGAAAAGAAAAATAGAGAATGTTATGACAAAGAGTTAACTAACCAAAGTGTAGGTAGGAGAGAAGCCCCAGATAACAGAAGGCCTTCAGAAAGGTATCCCCTCCCCCTGAGCAGTGAGTACAAGTCCCACCCCCTTAAGCCTCTGCTTCTTTGAGATACTTTCTCCTCTCAGCTATGCAGGCATATCTACAAGCTCTACCTTCCCTTTGTTTGGGGCTGAGAATTCCTTAAGAGCACATGCTCTTTCTGTGGCCCATTAACATTAATAATGTTCCTTTTTGTGGTCTCCACTGGCTGGCTATGAGCCTTGAACCTGTAAATTCTGGTGGACCTAATGAGATTCAGACCACTGAAGCCCACCTTGGGCCACCCCATAGACCCTTGCCTGCTGCTGACGATGGGAAAGTGCACACCCCTGACAGTATCCCAGGATCTCCCTCACAGGAGTGGACTATGAGACTTTAGTCCCTGATGGTCATGTAGGAAAGAGAGCCAAGAAAGGACAAACTTTAGAACAGACATCTTAAGGTGAAAATAGCGGCCTCTTAAGGCTGGCTATGGATTGATCACCCCGGGGACCAATGGTAGCCAGTCCAGAAAGACATGGAATCTTCTGTCTCTGGAAGGACTCATGGTAGCCAGTCCTAGAGGACAGTGGGTCCTCTCTGAGGTTAGGTAGGATTCAAACTGGGACTGTTTTAACCTCGCGTGTTATTGTGGTGTGTGTGGAATGCTCATGGTATAAGTGAGAATGCTCATGGTCTCAGAGTCTCTGGATGATGGGGTCTCAGTGGGCTCTAATCTGCATTTCCATAGGCAGTCATTTCAGCTAAAAGGGCATTCACCCTTAGCAATGACCGAGAATGGGGTTATGCACTCAGGCCTAAAGGTAAGACCCCTTAAAGCCTCTGTGAGGAGTCCGGCCAGTCAAGCACCTTGAGTCATCTGTATCTCATCCACAAAGTGCCCCCCCTAACCTTGCGTCACTGTTACAAACAGGGAAGGGCAACCTGGGTGCCTCAGAATCAAAGCCAACTTTATTAAATTGGATGATCAACTATTTCAAAAGGGCTTTTTACAACAACTATTTCAACAACACATTTGTGTTTGTTTTGTTTAATCGTTTAAATCTAGCTTGATTGGCTAACTTTTAAGAGTTGAAACCATCTGCCTTGCAAAAGCTAAGGGGGAACTTTGATATGGTGCTCTTATCAGGCGATACTGAGCAGAGGAAACAAGTCACGTGACTGCAACATTTTCTTTCCTTTTTTATATATATATATATTTTTATTTTATTTAAGAAAGGATTAATTAACAAAACCATAAGGTAGGAGGGGTATAACTCCACACAATTCCCACCACCCAATCTCCATAACCCACCCCCTCCCCTGATAGCTTTCCCATTCTCTATCCCTCTGGGAGCATGGACCCAGGGTCATTGAGGGTTGCAGAAGGTAGAAGGTCTGGCTTCTGTAATTGCTTCCCCACTGAATATGGGCGTTGACTGGTCGGTCCATACTCCCAGTCTGCCTCTCTCTTTCCCTAGTAGGGTGGGTCTCTGGGGAAGCTGAGCTCCAGGACACATTGGTGGATCTTCAATCCAGGGAAGCCTGGCCAGCATCCTGGTGGCATCTGGAACCTGGTGATTTAAAAGAGAGTTAACATACGAGGCCAAACAAATTGTTGAGCAATCATGAGCCCAAAGCTTGGAATAGTGGAGAGGAAGTGTTAGGGAGGTACTCACTGCAAACTCTAGTGTACTTCTGCTTTCAGGTATATATTTTGCAGTAGTTTATGGATACGTGTGCACATAAGCTCTCTCTCACAGAAACTGGTGTATATCTAAGTTATGGGACTTTGTTAGAAAGTGAACCACCTGAGATGAAATTAGAGTGTACTATAAAAGGAAAGGTCTCACCTTTCAATGGGGCTGAAGGTTTGTCATTCCACACGTGAAGTCTCTGGACACAGTCTGAGGTGAAGCATGTTGAGGTGGCAATCGTTGCATTGGTTAGGTTGTGATTGGCAGATGCAATATTATTTGGTATGGATTGGGAGAGGCATACGGGAAAGTGGGCCCTATCCAAGGGTTCCAGGACTGGGCGAAGTAGGGGCTCTATCGTGGAGATGTGAGGTTCCTGCGTCTTAGGGTTCAAAAAGACAATCGATAGTTAATGTTATCCTCACATTATTTGGTAATTGGGTTAACTTTGAAAAGTCCTTTTGTTATGGTTTTCTGTACAGTATCCAGTATCTTGTATATAGCTGTGCTATTGGATGCTTCTAATCTACTTGGTCTAGGCTTTTGAGAGAGTCCGCATATCAAATATACAGCCTATATATTAAAAAGATTCAGTTTCTGTTTTAAAAAACTTTGAGACATACAATTGATTTTCCCCCTCTCATATTGATTAACTACTGATTTATATGTCTACATTTTGCTAGGAGTGTACATAAACACCATTCCCACCACCAAAAGACTGTGACCCATCCCTCCCACCCATTCCCACCCCCCACTGTCCCTGGAAGCTGCATGTCTACCCCTCACTACAGGGTTTTTACTTTGGTGCCCTACTTACAATTTGATCAGGTCCTACTTTTAGTTTCCCTTTCAGATCTTCTTAGTCAACTTCTGTTGATGAGTGGGATCATCCCATACTCATCTTTATCTTTCTGACTTAGCTCACTTAACATAATTCCTTCTAGCTCTGTCCAAGATGGGTCAGAGAAGGTGGGTTCATTGTTCTTGATAGCTGCATAGTATTCCATTGTGTATATATACCACAACTTTCTCAGCCACTCATCTGTTGTTGGGCACCTGGGTAGCTTCCAGGTTTTAGCTATTATGAATTGTGCTGCTATGAACATAGGAGTACATACCTCTTTTTGGTTGGGTGTTACGGAGTCCTTGGGGTATAACCCCAGGAGAGGAATTACTGGATCATATGGAAGGTCCATGTCTAGCCTTCTGAGAGTTTTCCAGACTGCTCTCCACAGAGGCTGTACCAATTTACATTCCCACCAGCAATGTAAAAGGGTTCCTCTGTCCCCACAACCTCTCCAGCATTTGTTGCTGCTGTCTTTTTTGATGTATGCCATTTTACAGGAGTGAGGTGGTATCTTAGTGTTGTCTTAATTTGCATTTCTCTGACAATCAGTGACCTAGAACAGTTTTTCATATGTTTGTTAGCCTTTTGGATCTCCTCTGTAGTGAATGTTTTGTTCATATCCTCTGCCCATTTTTGGATGGGGTCATTTGCTTTTTTGGTGCTAAGTTTGCTGAGTTCTTTATATATTTTGGTGATTAGTTTCTTGTCTGATATCTGGCATGTGAAGATCTTCTCCCATTCTGTGAGGGGTCTCTCTGTTTGTTGAATAGTTTCTTTGGATGTGCAGAAGCTTTTCAATTTGATGTAGTCCCATTAGTTTATTTCTGCTTTAGTCTTCCTTGCGATTGGGTTTGATTCATCAAAGATGTCCTTGAGGTGTAGGTGGGAAAGTGTTTTACCAATGTTTTCCTCTAAGTATTTGATTGTTTCTGGTTTGACATCTAGCTCTTTGATCCATTTGGAGTTGATTTTTGTTTCTGGTGAGATAAAGTGGTTCAATTTCATTCTTCTGCATGTTACAACCCAGTTTTCCCAGCACCATTTATTGAAGAGGGCCTCCTTTTTCCATTTAATCCTTTGGGCCCCCTTATCAAAGATTAGATGCCCATAGGTGTTGGGATTTATTTCTGGGCTTTCAATTCTCTTCCACTGGTCTTTTTGCCTATTTTTGTTCCAGTACCATGCTGTTTTGATGATGATGGCTTTATAATATAGTTTAAGGTATGGGAGTGTGATGCCTCCATTTCTGTTTCTTTTCCTCAAGATGGTTTTGGCAATTCTACGTGTTTTCAGGTTCCAGATAAATGATTGTAGTGTTTGTTCTATTCTCTTAAAGAAGCTTGGTGGAACTTTGATGGGTATTGCATTAAATTTGTATATGGCTCTGGGGAGAATATTCATTTTGATGATATTTATTCTTCCAATCCATGAGTATGGTATATCTTTCCATTTCTTGGTATCAGTTTCTATTTCCTTGAGTAGCAACTCATAGTTTTCAGCATACAAGTCTTTCAATTCTTTGGTCAACTTTATTCCTAGGTATTTGATTGATTTTGCTGAAACAGTAAATGGAAGAGATTTCTGGATGTCTTCTTCTTCAGATTTAGTGTTTGCATAAAGAAATGCCACTGATTTTTGTACATTGATTTTGTAGCCTGATACCTTGCTATATTGCCTAATAACTTCCAGTAATTTTCTGCTGGATTCTTTAGGTCTTTCTATGTATACTATCATATCATCTGTAAATAGTGAGAGCTTGACTTCTTCCCTTCCTATCTGTATTCCTTTGATTTCTTTCTCTTGCCTGATTGCTATGGCAAGAACTTCCAATACTATGTTGAAGAGTAACAGTGACAGTGGACAGCCCTGTCTAGTCCCTGATCTGAGGGGGAATGCTTTCAGCTTCTGTGCATTGAGTATGATGTTGGCTGTAGGTTTGCTATATATAGACTCCACTATCTTGAGGAATTTCCCATCTATTCCCATTTTTTGTAGAGTTTTGAGCATGAATGGGTGTTGGATTTTGTCAAAGGCTTTCTCTGCATCTATTGAGATAATCATGTGGTTTTTGGCTTTGCTTTTATTGATGTGGTGAATGACATTGATTGACTTATGGATGTTGAACCAGCCTTGCATTCCTGGGATGAATCCCACTTGGTCATGATGAACAACTTTTTGATATGTTGCTCTATCCGGTTGGCCAAGATCGTGTTTAATATTTTGGCATCTATGTTCATCAGAGATATTGGTCTGTAGTTTTCCTTTTTTGTTCTGTCCCTATCAGCTTTTGGTATCAGGGTGATGTTGGCTTCATAGAAGGTGGAAGGGAGTATTCCTGTTTCTTCAATCTTATGGAATAGCTTAAGATGTATGGGTATTAACTGTTTCCTGAAAGTTTTGTAGAATTCATTTGTGAAGCCATCTGGTCCAGGACTTTTGTTGTTGGGGAGATTCTTAATAATGGTTTCAATTTCTTTGTCTGTGATTGGTGCATTTAGATTTTGTAGTTCTTCTTGGTTCAGTTTTGGAAGGGCATATGTTTCTAGGAATTTTTCCATTTCTTCCAGATTCTCTAGCTTGGTGGCATATAGTTCTTTATAGAATTTTCACAGGATTCTCTGGATTTCTGTGGTGTCAGTTGTGATATCTCCTCCATCGTTTACAATTCTATTAATTTGAGTCTTCTCTCTTTTTTGTTTGGTGAGTCTGGCTAGGGGTTTGTCAATTTTGTTTAATCTTTCAAAGAACCAGCATTTGGCTTCATTGATCTTTTGTATGGTTCTTTTATTTTCGATGTTGTTTATTTCTGCTCTAACTTTAGTGATTTCTGTCCTTCTGGTTGCTTTAGGGTTCCTTTGTTCCTCTTCCTCTAAGTCCTTGAGGTCGTTCATTTGAGCTTCTTCTTGGTGTTTAATATGTGATTGTATGGCTATAAGTTTCCCTCTCAGTACTGCTTTAGCTGTTTCCCAAATGTTTTGATAGGTTGTGTCTTCATTTTCATTTGTTTCCAGGAACATTTGAATTTCCTGCTTGAGTGAGTCTCTGACCCAGAGGTTCTTAAGGAGCATGTTGTTTAGTTTACAAATTCTGTGTCTTTTAATAATTTTCTGTTTGTTGTTAAATGTTAGTTTTACTCCACTGTGGTCTGAGAATATACTTGGGATGATTTCAATGCTCTTGAATTTATTGATGCTGTCTTTGTGGCCTAACATGTGATCTATCCTTGAGTATGTGTTATGTGGATTTGAAAAGAAGTTGTATTCCAATTTTTGGGGGTGGAGGAGTCTGGAAATGTCCAAGAGGTCTAGTGTGTCAGTCTCTTCATTCAATTCTCTTGTATCTTTATTGGTTCTCTGCTTTGTTGATCTGTCTAAGTGTGAGAGTGGGGTATTGAAGTCTCCCACTATTATTGTATTACTATTGATGTATTTTTGAAATTCTTTCAGTAGGTGCTTAATGTATTTAGATGGTCCCTCATTGGGTGCATAGATGTTAATAATTGTTAAGTCTTCTTGGCTGATTGATCCTCTAATCATTATGTAATGTCCTTGCCTATCTTTTATTACTTTATTTAATTTAAAATCTATCGTGTCTGAGATGAGAATGGCTGTTCCTGCCCTTTTTTGTGGTCCGTTAGCCTGTATGATAGTTTTCCATCCTTTCACTTTAAGTCTGTGTTTATCTTGTTGTGACAGATGGGATTCTTGCAAGCAGCATATGGTTGGGTTATGTTTTCTGATCCATCCCCCCACCCTGTGCCTTTTGATGGGTGAGTTTAAGCCATTGACATTTATTGATATTATGGATTTAATGTATTGTAGTGCCATTGTTCAAAAAAATTGTTTGCTCTGATATATTGCAAGTATTATAGTGATGTTCTTGTTTATAAGAGGTCTTTCAGAACCTCTTTCAGGGCCGGCTTGGTGATGGTTGCCTCCTTTAACTGTTGTTTATCTAAGAAGGTTTTGATCCCGCCATCTAGTTTGAATCAAAGTCTAGCAGGATATATTATCCTTGGTTGAAACCCTTTTTCATTCAGGGCTCGATAGATATCTTGCCACTCCCTTCTGGCTTTTAGAGTTTGAGTGGAGAAGTCTGCAGATAATCTTATGGGTTTTCCCGTGTATGTGACTTTTTGTTTCTCTCTTGCAGCCTTTAGGATCCTTTCTTTATCCTTACTTCTTCTCATTGTGACTATGATGTGTCTTGGTGTCTTCAGGTCTGGGTTGATTCTGTTTGGTACTCTCTGGGCCTCTTGAATCTTGATGTCTTTTCTGTTATTCAGGTATGTGAAGTTTTCTTCTATTATTTCCTCTAGAATGTTTGCTTCCCCTTCCTCTCTTTCTTCCTCAGGCAGGCCAATTATACGAATGTTACTTCTTTTGAGATCATCCCATATGTCTCTGTTGTTGTTTTCAGTGTCTCTCAATCTCTTTTTAAGCTCTTTCACCTCTTTCTTCGTTTTCTCTAACTCATCCTCTGTCTGACTAATTCTGTTTTCTGCTTCTGTTAGTCTGCTTTCCCTTGCCTCAGTTTCTTTCTTCATTACAGCTATTTCAGCTTTCAGTTCTCTAATTGCCTCAAGATAATCAGTATTTTCCTTGGGGGTCTCAACTGTTGTTTCCCTAATACTGCCATTCCTTTCCTCCAATGTTGTTTTCATTTCTGTGATTAATAAGTTTATTATTGCTTGCATACTTTTCTTATCTATGGTTACTTCTGGCTGATTTGTAGTTTCTTCTGGGCTCTTGTCTTCATTCATTGGAGTAGCAGTTTTATTTGTTTTTGATCTACCCATTTTTTTGATTTATGTGTTTCTTTTTTTATGCTCTGTTGTTCCTCAGTTGTTGTGTCTTGAGTACAAGTAACACTGTACTAAATACCTTTATGACAATTGCACTCACCAACCTCAGGAATTACAGTAGCAACTGAAGCAAGTATTGAAGTAGTTTAATCGTTACGTTAGCTAAACAATTTCTCCAATCCGTGAAAAATAGTAACCAAATCCCAGTGAAGAAAGAGAAAAGAAAGAAAGGATAGCAAGAATAGACAGTTATGCAAATCTACTATCCACTGTATATTCTAGGGGTAACAAGAGGGCAAAGGGAACTAGAGCAGAGATACACACATAGAGAGTCCACTCTGAGTCAGATTTCTTCCCCAAAATAATTCACAAATTCAGAAAGGCAAAGA
This sequence comes from Erinaceus europaeus, assembly GCF_950295315.1. NCBI lineage: Eukaryota > Metazoa > Chordata > Mammalia > Eulipotyphla > Erinaceidae > Erinaceus > Erinaceus europaeus. The sequence continues at coordinate 95,597,631 of NC_080162.1, read as the reverse complement.
AGAAGGAAGAAGTGTATGACAAGATTAAAAAAAAAAGAGAGAGGGAGAGACAAGAGAGAGAAAAGGGAAAAGATAAGAAAAAGAGCTGTAATTAAAGGGCAGTTTAAGGAAATTCCCAAATGTGTATCAGTGAATTCAAAAAAGCACACTGTTTGTTGGTGTGGGGGCTGGGGCCTGTGACTTTGGAAACTGTAGGAAGAAGGGATGACAAGAATGATAAAAAGAAAAAAAAGAAAGAGAGAGAGAAAAAAAGAAAAAGATAAGAAAAAGAACAGTCATAAAAGGGCAGTGAAAGGAAAGGGTTTTTTTTAATGTATTTAAATAATTTTTAACTATTTAATTAGCTATGCAGGGTGAGGTGGGGGGGTTGGCTACTTAGAAAGAAAAAAGACCAGAGGTTTCAGAAGGGTATAGACTTAGAATTAATGATACTCTGTGGTGGGACAGGAATTTGGTAAAGAAAAGGACTGGTTATGGGGGGGTGGGAAGGAGGTATGCTTGAAAATTAAAAGGAAGAAAAAAAATTTTTTTTTCCTTTTTTTTTTTTTCCCCTTTTTTCCCTACTCTAATTCTTAACCCAAATTAAGTTATAGTCACCTTCTTGGTGTCACCGCTAGGACCCCTTATTGGCTGGCCTGCTAAAGGCAGAAAATCCTACCGTTTCCAGGAGATGTGATCAGAGCTCAGCCACCAGCAGCTTCTCAGTCGGCCATCTTCCGGGAACCCCCCCCCCCCAAGCTTTTTTAAGGGATTTCTCAAAGATGAAAACTAGCTCCAAGTCCTTTTGATCCAATGAGAGCTGTACTCAAGGATGTCCTCGGATCTGCCCTCCGGGTCGCGGTGGTCCCCGGAGCCTCCCAAGAGGAAGCCCCTGAGCTACAGTGCTCCCTCCCAGTCCTCTGCTGGCCGCCCAGCAGCGCTCTGCAACCAGTGGAGGAGCCGCCTTCCCGCTGAAGACAGTGCCCGGCGCACCCGCCTTGCCTGCCGCCGCCTGGGAAGTCTGGAGCAGCCGCCCGCTAGTCTGTGCCACCTTTACTCTACTTCTTAACCCAAATTAAGTTATAGTCACCTCCTTGGTGTTTCCGCTAGGACCCCTTATTGACTGGCCTGCTAAAGGCAGAAAATCCTACCATTTCCAGAAGATGTGATCAGAGCTCAAGCCTAGCGCTTCTCAGTCCGCCATCTTCCCCCGCCTCCTGACTGCAACATTTTCAACCGGTGGCAGCTGAGCTGAAGGCCGGGCAGACCAGCTGCAGTTTGTTAAAGTTTGTGAGTGATTGTTTCTCCTCTGACATGGCATGGTCACAAGAGGGGCACCTCAGATCACTTTTGGTCCTCTGAATATATGATGTAATGAAAAAGATCAATTTCTCTATAGATTCATGGTTAGCATCTGCCACATGTCCTATACCCTAGATTCCGTTTGGCCAGAGTAAGAAGGGACAGAATAGCATCTTCACCAGTCTGTGGCAAAAGCAAGAAACAAGAACAAAGAGCTGCTGTCCCTGTTAATATAGGCTGGCACTGTCTTTCATAGAAGAAAGCCTAAATATGTAAACTGGAAGTATTTAGGTTTTGTGATGGCAAGAGAGCACTGAGCCTTGGGAACAGAAAAGTGAGAGATTAGAGAGTTGCTGGGTGCTTCCAGGTTCTTTCACATAAATATTCCTGGCTTCTCAAAGATTGCCAGACTTCTGTATGAGGCTACAGCTGGCTCAGGAATACACCCTGTCAGATGGGGAAAGCCTGAAGAAAAAGCCTTTCAGGAGATGAAGAGACTGCTGTTTAGTGTTCCAGTCCTAAAATTTCCAGACATTACATGAGAGATTTTTCACTTATTCTTCCATGAGAATGTACACACTAGCCTGAGACTGTTGACTTGAAGCATTGGTTGATGACAGAGACCTATAGTTTACTTGTTCAGGCACTTAGACCCAGTTACATCTGGATGGTCCTTTGCCTATGGGCCTCAGCTGCAACTGTGATTTTGATTAAAGAAGCAGATAAGCTCACTTTTGGACAGAACCTCAGAATCAAATAGACTAGGACATATTTGGTGACAGCCTGTTCAAGGGCATCTGTAAACCGTTCTCAGACTCATAGGGACATAGCCTCATCACCCCAAGAACCGGTCTGAGGATATCCTTGTTCATGTGTCTGACCTTAGGAGAGAGGGAGCCAGGTGTAGAAGTAGGCCCCTCAGTCCACTGCAGAGGCAAAGAAGGGGCCAAGGACAGAAGGCACTCTGAGGTTCTTGTTTTGTTGGCCACAGATCCTTCTCACCCAGCATTGGCTCTGAGCCTCGAATTGAGGTCTTTCCCTCTCCCCTTGCCATGCTGAAGCCTGGCATCTCCACTCCCAGAAGAAGATAGGGGCACACCCAGTTCAAGAGAAGCCACCTCTTTGTTCTGTCTTAAAGCCCTGCTGAAACCCTTCTCTGCACAAGAAGCCCACCAGTAGATGCATGCCAACCCTCTCAGACAGGATCAGCACAAGAAGCCCAGGCCAGCCTTCAGCCTGGGGCACCATCCCAGCAGCCCTTTGCTGGGGGTGGACCATTTCAACTCTCTGTTATCTAAAGTTACCAAAGCCGCTGGCGCCCACCCCACCCCCTGCCCCAGCTGGAGCTGTGGAGAGGCTGACCAGGTTGGTTTTGAGGCCATTCACCTCTCTGTAAAATGGTGGCTGCCCCTCTCGACATCTCATTTGCTTGTGGCAAGAACAATAATCCTATAATACCTACTCTGAGAGAAAACCTGAAGTAGTCAATGATGATTTAAGGCGACCCTTGGCCTGCACAATCCAGGCCCCTAGGGCAGAGATCAGCTGGAGTGTGTGCGTCCCCACTGGAAGCCTAGAGCTACTGTTATGTGTTTGCCAGCTCCCCAGAAATGGAACACATGCAGCCTGACCTTCCACTCTGAGCCACAGTGTTTTCCAGAGGATTGTTTCCTGAAGAACAAAGACTCTCTCCTTGGTAGGTTTACTGCTGTACCCCAGACCATGACTGTGAAGAGGTATTAAAAAGAGTCTTTTCCTTTTTTAAAAAATTAGGTAATTAAGTATTTCATCATTCCCATCACCAAAGGTCTGTGTCCCCATCACCACCTTCACAGATCACTACTATGGGAAACAAGGCCAGAGGGGATGAGTTGTTTGTTTTTTAAATTTTTAAAAATTAAAAAAAAATTATTTGGAAGAGGGGTTTTAGGGGCATTAATGGTGAAGCTAGGCCATGCCGGGGCTGAAAGCCTAGCAGCTGGGGTGGGAGCCTGGCTGACACTCTCAAATGGGGATCATGTGGTTGCTTTAATGGACAAATGGAATGGTCACCAAAAAGGACCCATTACACAATGGGGAGCTGTTGAAAGGGGGTACTGAGCCCAAGGATCCATCCCTTCCCAGGCCCCATTCTGAGGACCTTAAGGTGCCCCTGGGGATAGTTGGAAAGTCTCGTTGTGGCCAGAGAAGAAAATACAACCCTACCCGGAACAGCAATAGCTCCTGCCAGGACATTACCTTGGATCCTGGCCCCACAACCCAAGTGGCTGTCCCTCTGCCTCTTCAGGCCTGCCCTGACCATCCTGCCAAAAATAAAAGGAGAAAACCAGCCCCATAGCAGCCATACCTGGAGCTATATCTGACCTTGACTGGGGAGAGCTGAGTGGTGAGCCTTGTGAGCCCCTGTAAGCCAGCTGCACCTGTGGACAGCAGGTGTTTGATCATAAATGCAACCCCTTTGCCTACAGTCCCATCCTGAGCCATTGCAGGGGGCAGAGAAGCTCACCCCCCCCCCCCCAAGTCCATGCCACTGAAATGGTCTGGAGAGTGATATATGGCCTTCTCCTCACCAGGCTAAGTTGAACACCCCTTCCCCAGGATCTTTAATTCACTTATTCTTCCGGAGTCTTGAAAATAGTTTCATTTTTTTTCACATTTATATATTCAATTCTCTATATTCCATGTATGAGTGAAACTGTCCCGTAGTTGTCCTTCATCTCCTTAACTTGCTTCATTGAGCAAAAGTCTTTCCTAACAGCTTTGTGAGGCATGACATTCAACATGCAGTATATGCCGTTACCACCAAAGACACTGTCAGAAATAAACACTTCCCCAGGTTCATCAGCACAGTGGGCATTAGGGCACTCTTACTAGGAAAAGGAAAGAAGATGAATATTTATACTGATTCAAAATATGCGTTTGCAACCTTGTATGTCTGTGGGGATATATATATATGGAGAGAGAGAGAGAGAGAGAGAGAGAGAGAGAGAGAGAGAGAGCGGTGCCTCATAACAGCTAGAAGAAAGGACATAAAAATAAGAATTTAAGAATTAAGTATTAGAACTATTGGATGCTGTATGGGAGCTGAGAAAACTAGTGCTAATATACCGCCAACATTATCAGAAAAGACCAGGTAAGTAGCAGAGGGAGAATTGGTAGACAGGACTACATGAGAGGTGGCAAAAAGTAGAAAAGCTTGGTGGTGTCAAAATAAATATGGAATTAAAAAAAAAGGAGAGAAAAAGTATGTTATAGCCTGAAACAGAAAGGCAGGAATGCCTTGGGACACTGGAATTGAGTATAATACCAATTTATACTTGGAAGTGGAAGAGTAGTTATGAGAAGAAAAAGGGGGAAGAATCCTAATGGATGGCAGATACTACCAGATAGCTTTCTGCTCTCAGCCCTACAGTCCCCTATATAAACTGTACCATACCTTAGTTTGAGACCCAGAATTCATTAAGAGCATGAGCTCTTTCTTTGGCTCATTAGTAAAGTTCCATGAGCTCTTTCTTTGGCTCATTAGTAAAGTTCCTCCTTGTTAACTCCATCAGATGGCTATGAGTCTTGAACCTGCAACATTGTAATTAATACTGTGAGATAACAAAGAGATAATACCATGTCAAAGAATAGGATCTTTAAAACAAGGATTGTTCTGTAAACAGAAAGTTTTTATTGCAAGTTTTACTAGAATTAAAAGATTCAAAGCTGAAGGTAAAGATGTATTTATTTTTCAGAAAAATATGGAAAGATAAAAACATATCAAAGATAATGAGTCCAAGGCAGGTATGATAAATTCAAAGCAGATAAGGTGAATTTCTAGATTGAGGGTAAATTCAAATACCCAGAACAAAGAAACAGAAATATGACTACACTAAGGCATATAACTGAGATTTCCAAACACAGAAAACAGTTCCTGAAAGATGTCAGTGAGAAGAAGCTAGGATAATGGATTTCTCTGATGTGAATTATCAGCACATTTATTTTCATTGTAGGAGAATTAAGGAGTGCAGGAGAGTTAGAGTAAGAAATGAGGTACATTTACACTGGGGAAGAGGGCCTAACAGTAGATATTGTATCAGTGTGCTAATGTGTCAGTAACTATAGGGAATATAGTACATTCCATGGTGCTCCAGAGCATGGGAGCAGAATCAAGAGTTGATTTCAGGGTACTGAGTTAACATACCCATGAGGATACCTAAGTTACCATTAGCAGACCCAGGTTAAAGTCCTTACTACTCTAGAGGGTGTTTCTGTACTCTGATGTCTCTCCTTTTCTTTGTCTTTGCCTGAAAATCTTGGTCAGAAGTAGCAAAACTCAGTGATGACAAGACAAAAAATGATTGCAGGGCAAGATTCTGGAACCTTGTCAAGTGACCTGAGCAATTCAATGATAAAATCATGATAGTCAAATACAAATCACAAACCTTGAATGGATTATATTTTAAGAGATTGCTAGAATAATGTAAATCCAACGAGACAAAAAAGTGTCATCATTATAGCAAGTAGCATTTTTATTGTATATAGTAGAGAGGATTACTGGTATAGGTGTAAAAATGAATCAGTCAATCTAGGAGGCTTTTATTTTAGTTAAAGAAAGTTCTAATAGAGACCGTATTTCTTTACAGAAAATAGGTTATTTAAAAAGGACAAAGCATAATCAACTTAAGGATTCTCTACTTAAAATTTTCAAAGGTGAAGATTTGAGAAAATTTTCACATGTGTTTATACAAGATAATACTTCTTATCTAGAGATTAAACTTATGTATGCTTCAAAAATCACTTTGCATTTATTTATCATTTTGTGTATCTATATTATATTTTAGGGATATCCATATAAATAATAGAATGCCTCAAGTGATTTATTCAGTTTGTTAGGTAATTAGGAATTAATTAAGGATAAAACTGGCTGTAAACATTTTTTTGGGTTAAGTTGCCTGTTATTCATTAGGAGATGCATTTTAAAAATAAGTTTACTGAATTGGAAATAAAACTAATGTTATACAGAGCATTGAAATCCTAGACTTTTCTGTCAGATAGACAGGTTAACAAAATGATATTGTTAAATTAAAATCTCTACTTCTGCTATAACTAAAATTTTAAAGAGTAGATGAGTCTATAAATTATGGGAATCTAGGATAGACTGAAAATGAAGGACAAGGGAATATACAAGATGATAAGAACTTTCTTTCTCAGATCAGGTATAAGACAGAGCTGCCTACTATCACCATTACTATTCAATCCCTAGTCATAGCAATTAATCAAGAATGGTGAATTAAAGGAGTATGGATTTTAAATGAAGTAAAACTGTTCTATTTACAGATGATTTAATAATATACATGGAAAATCTAAAAAGAAAACTGGAAATTATTAAGTGATATAGTAAGGTGGTACGCTACAAAATTAATGTGCAGTAATCAATGGTATTCCTCTATGCAAACATAAAAAGAAACCCAGAAATCAATTCCATTTACAGTCACAGCAAAATCAAGTACCTAGGAATAAACTTAACAAAGGAGTTGAAAGACTTGTGCATTGAATTATGAATCATTATTCAAGGAAATAGAGATACAAAGAATTGGAAGAATTAACATTATCCAAATAACTGTTCTACCAAAAACATAGACAGATTTCATACAACCACCATCAAAGTCACACCAAGTCTTTTAAAGGTATAGAACAAATGCTGTAAAAGTCTATCTGGAACTGGAAAAACCTCGAATTGCCTCAACAGTCTTGAGAAAAATAGAAGAAGAATGGATTTGCCACACTTCATGAACTTAAATTATATCACAGAACTATTGTAATCAAAACTGACTGGTACTACAACAAAAACTGATAAAAGATCAGTGAAATAGAATTAAGAGCCTTGAAATAAGCTCAAATACATACAGGCAACTAGTCTTTGACAAAAGGTCTCAGAACATTAAATTAAGAGAGGGTAGTCTTTTTAACAAATGGTGTTGGGAAAATTGAGCTGAAACATGCAAAAGAATGAAACAGGTAAATAAATATTTATCACTATGGATGAAAGCCAGCTCCAAAAGGATCAAAGACAGGGACATTAGGCCAGAAATTATCAAATACATAGACGAAAACATTGGCATATCATGTCGCACTTTATGCTGGAAGTTCCTAATTTATCTAATAAGATAAATGCAAATATAAACAATGATGAGATACCATTTTACAACTATGAGAATGGCATACATTAGAAAGGACAGACACAGCAAGTATTGGCAATGATATGGAGAAAAAAGGAAACTTCCTACACTGCTGGTGGATATGTAAGTTTGTCCAATCTCTGTGGAAAATAGTCTAGGAATTTTTCAGGATACCAGAAATAGACCTACCCTGTGTGTGGGGGATTTATCCAAAGGAAGAAAAAGTACCTATCCAAAGAGGTCTGTGTATACTTACATTCACAGAAGCATAATTTGTAATATTCCAGACGTGGAAGGAACCTAATGCTTAATGACAGATGAATGGCTAAAAAGTTGTCATATATATAAACAATGGAATAAAACTATTTTTTTTTGCTTCATCTTGGGTGGATCTCCATGGAATCAGAGTGAAATAAGGCAAAAATAAGGAGGCTCTAAAAACTGTTGTGGTTTTGTGTAAAATGCACATAATTGGAGAGTAGGGATTAGGTGGAGGGTTGTATTTGGTGTGATGGGACAGAAACTTTAGTGGTGGTGCAGTGTGTTCACACATAGTATATCTGAAACTATATTTCTAGAATCTTAAGATCTTAGCATTAGCTAATGCTGAGCCAATGTTAATTCAATTAAAATGAAAAAAATTTAAAAATTCTGTGAATTGAAATTAACAGGGTAATACGTAACAATATTATAATAGAATCAGCAATGAAGTTCTTAGGAATAATCATATTATGTTTTCCAATAAAGTCCGAAAGCCTTTTATATACATGACACATTACTAATTCATGATTAATAATGCAAGGAGTTAAAGTGAGAATGTAACACATTGTTCTTTTTTATTATTTACTTATTTATTTTTAATTGAGGGGATTATGGTATAGAGTATATGCAGTTATTGGTACATAAGTAAAATTTATCAGTTTTCTGAAAAACTCTTACCTCAAGCCTAGGTCCTCCTCCACCATCATGTACCAGGACCTGAGCGCTCCCCCCACTCCTGAATTCTTTAATTTGATGCAATACATTAAAACCCAGTCCAAGTTCTACTTTGTGTTTCTCATTTGTTCTTATTTCTCAACTTCTGTCCATGAGTGAGATCATCCCGTATCCATTCTTCTCTTTCTGGGCTATGTCAATCAACATGATTCCTTCAAGCTCCATCCAAGATGAAGTGAAGAAGGTGAATTCATCATTCTTAATAGCTGAGTAGTGTTTCATTGTATGTATATGCCACAACTTTCCCTCAACAACTCATCTGTTTTTTAATATCAAGGTTGCTTCTAGGTTTTGACTATTATAATTTGTACTACTTTTGAACATAGATATACAGAGATCGTTTTAGATGGGTGTGTTGGTTTTCTTAGGATATATCTTCAGGAGAAGAATTTCAGGGCCATAGGGTACGTCTATTTATAGCCTTGTAGGAGTTCTCCAGACTGCTGTCCATGGAGTTGAACCAATTTACATTCCCACCAGCAGTACAGGAGGGTTCCTTTGACCCCACAACCTCCCCAGCATTTGTTGTTGCTGTCGTTTCTTATGTATGACATTCTCACAGGGGTGAAGTAGTATCTCCTTGTTTGTTTTTTTTTTGTTGTTGTTGTTCATTAGGCCAGGTCTGCTGCATTGCTTGATGTTGTGATCTATTTACATAATCATTGTTTTGTCTGAGACCTGCCCTGCTACAAGGCATTGGTTTAATCCCCGTTGGTTTAATCCCCACGGGTTTGAGCTCTTTTTCCACTCTGCCCCCTCTCCTAGTCACTTCCTGTTTTCCACCCTACTACTTCCGTCTTAGAAGATATTTAAAGGCAGATTCTTTTCTGATTAAAAAACACATTGGATTGTGTTCCTACTCAGCCATGAGAGTTCCTGGTTCCTCTCCCACGTCGCTGAGTAGGCAGCAGCCTCGGTTGGCTTTGGCAGAGTTCTCTCCAACCCAGAGAGCATGTGCCCAGGAAGAAACACCCTCAGGCTAACTTTCAGATAATTCAAGAATGTATTTTTCAAGTAAATCCTGAGTATAAATAGAAGCTATGCATTGGAGTCAGAAGAATATTATCCCTCTGTATTTCAGAAAAAAAAAAAAGAAGAATGTGTTGGGTCTCATTTATTGATTTACCTGAGAAGTACATTCTTGAATTATTTGAAAGTAAAAACAAACAAAAAGGGCCTGCTCTAAAAATCAACTTTTTGGGAATAATTCTTGAAGAAGAATAACATTTTCTGTATTAATTTTTTGAAATAGGACTAAAAGTGATTAAGTGATAATTTGAGCTAACTTTAAAACAGCAAAGTGGATAAAAATTTACCTCACATAGCATGGATTTTTTTCAGGATAGTCCTTTGATACCATTTGGTTAATTCTTTCCTTCTCTTTGTTTAGGAAAAAAGCAGGAGAAAGATGAGTCTAATCAGCAAACCCCAGATGACTGGAGCAAATTGCCTTTACCAAGTGAAGAGAAGAAATTAGAGAGTCATGAGGTAAATCTAATTGCCTGTGCCTGATACTTAAATCACCTGCTAAGCTCTTTAAGGAACATGAGTCTATTTTATTGTTCTAAGAACAAACCTCTCCCACTTTCCAGTTTGACTGTCACCCTCACACAAGACGTTAGTCATGCTGCTGCTTTGAAAAAACAGCACAGTGTTTTGGTGACTCTCAAGTAGTAGTCTTTCCATTCCTCAATGCCATGAGTTAGTTGCATCAAGATTATCCTATTATCTCTTGCTGAGAGTCTTTCAGTTTAGTTGTGGTCTTGTTCACTCATCATTTAATTTTTTTTTTTACATCAAGTTTCTCAGTTTAGTTCTGGTCATGTTAGCTTCATTATTATTTTTTTTTAATCAAACTGATTTTCTATCTGACAAAGAGATAACCTGGGTATAAAAAATTTCTACTGTGTCTTAAGTAGATTGTTTACATAACCAGACTTCTTTACACTTTATTTTGTATTTCTCCCCTATATTTTCTGATTTGATGAGTTTGATATTCTTTAGAATTGCCCTTTAGAAAGAGATTATCTTGGGACAGACAGTCTTGTATAGTTTAAGAGTGTATTGGGAAAATCATCTTCTTGTTTAAGATCATGATTTGCTTCTTTAGCAAAACAGAAGCCAGACCTTCTACCTTCTGCACCCCATAATGATCCTGGGCCCATGATCCCTGAGGGACAAAGAATAGGAAAGCTTTCAAGGGAAGGGATGGGATATGGAGCTCTGGTGGTAGGAATTGTGTGGAATTACACCCCTCTTATCCTATGGTCTTGTCAATATTTTTATTAATAAATTTAAAAATAATCTAAAAAAAGATAATGCAAAGATTTTAAAAGTTATATTAAAAAGAAGGTATTTTCTGCATAGCAACTTGATATGAAATAGTCACCCCTAAAGTAGATGTGGCAACAGCAACTTTGTAGTGCAGAAATTGACAAACATATTTTTGTGTGTGGCAGGGATGAGATAGTAAACATTTTTACTTTGCTGGCCATAAAGTCAACATCACTCTTTCTATTTTCCCCTGCCCTCTCAATTTCTCTCTGTCCTGTCAAATAAGAATAAGAAAAAAATCTTTTTAAAAATAAACTATTAACATTAGGTGATAGTGCTATCCCAATGTATGTTCATCAATAATAAAAATAAGTAATAATAACTGTATTACTCTGATGAGGAGTGCTGACAACAGAAGAGAATGTATAAATGCAATAAAGGAATACATACAAAAATAATTTGCTTCTTCTATTTCATGAAGCAATTAGTTTTATGTGTTAGATACTCAGTGCCCTTTCTGCTTATGATGCTATCCCCAGGACTCTTGTGAACTCATAGACTTATTTATACTTGGGAGATAGATAATAGAATTTTTATTCCAGTACTAATTTTAGAGGTAAAGGAACCAAGTCTCAGTGGCCTGGGAACTATTTAAAATATCTCTTTTAGAGATGTGCAATTGTATTCCTAAATATTTAAAGTCTTGCAAACCACTGCTACCTCCATAAAATATCCCTTTTACTAATAGATTATAATATTAGTTAAGGGTATGAAATTGTACAAAATATCAAACCGAGTATAATTAAAATGCATAGAACTTGAATCTAAAATTAGAGAACATAGTATTTTCAATTATATATAGACTAGCTATAAAATTTTACTATGTACCAAGTCAAAATGTCTTAACAAATGTCAAATGGTCTTTATAATGCTATAATCTTTGACATAAAACAGTTCAATTAGAAGTCAACTACAGGGGCCAGGTGGCAGCACACCTGGTTAAGCACTCACATTATAATTATTATTATATTGTAATAATAATATTATAATTATTATAATAACCCAGGTTCAAGCCCATGTTCTCCACCAGCAGGGGGAAAGCTTCACAATTGGTGAAGCAGGGCTGCATGTGCCTTGCTCTGTCTTTTTTCCTCTCTAATACTCTCTCCCCTCTCAATTTCTATCTTTATTTAATAATAAATAAAAACATTTAGAAAAATAGAAGTCAACTACAAAAATATGAGTACACTTGGAGTTTAAACACAAGTACTTGTAAACTTATAGGTCAAAGAAGAAATCACTCTGGGGATTTAAAGTACTTAGAATAGAGTAAATATTTTATACATAAAAGGTTTTGGTTTGTTCTTTATGTAGTGAAAATAATGGTATTACATATATCTTTATATTTACAATGATGCCAACTATGAAGTGGAAGTTGAGCTAACTATAGGTTTAAATTACCTTTACTGAGAATATTATGGTGTTTCAGTGATTACCTATATCATGTTAATGAATACTATGATAATATATAAAGGTAGCAAGTAAACATTAATGTAAGATACACAGTGAATCTTGCTTAGATTTCAATAATTCAATAATTTTTAATTTCAATAATATTTTTAAAAATGTGTGTGTCTATATGATATTTGATTGGCTGATTCAAAATTTTATTTTAGAAAACACAAGACCAAGAATAGCAAGAAAGTATTAGGAAAGAGAGGACAATGTGAGTATGTGGAGTGCCTGGTGTCACATGCAGTCAGGATGTATAAAGCGATAGGAATTAAGCATATAGTGTAGGAATGGCAGATAAGAATATTGGAACTACATAGAAATTACATGGTGGCGTTGTAGACAGAGTTCTCAGCTTAATTAATAGTGTTGGTTTAATTGATTATTCTAGTATGAAAAAAAACCTTACTGTTATGGACTTTTTATAAATTTATTTTTTATTTAAGAAAGGATAAATTAACAAAACCATAGGGTAGAAGGGGTACAACTTTTAATCTGCATTTTTACTTTCTTTTAGATAGAGACAGAGAGGCAGAGAGAGAGAAAGAGAGAGAGAGAGAGAGAATAAAAGAGACCACAGTACTAAGCTTCCTTCAATGTGGTGAAGGTTGGGCTTGAACTGGATCACACACATGACTTGTGGAGAAAAATAAATGCTTAACATGAATGCTGGGTAATTGTTTACATATTTGCATTAATATGATTTCTAATGATTTCCCAGGAGTCAAAATCCCACTGTTGTGATTTTAATTCAAATATTGACGATGTTATTTCTCTTCTTAAGAAGCTATAGAGATGATACTTATTCTAAACTATATATTTTTAAATTTAGTTATGACCTATGTTTCCTTTCTTATACCTACTTGGAGGATTTTGAAAATGATGTTAGTTTAGAGACAGTAAATTTCTGTCATGAGAATCTATAACATAGTGATTATGTTGTAAAGAAAGTCATAACTAATATGCTTAATTAATGTGTTTCCTGTTTATTCATATTTATAGCTAGCATTCTGATTGGAGACTGAATAATAACCCTCACATTTTGATTAGCTTTTCAAGATATAGCTCTTTGTAGTAAGTACAATATAATTTGACTAGAAATGGAATGCATTTATCATCTCATAAATATAGTCTTAACTCAAGAAAAAGATATTCCTAAAGGATTCAATTTCTCTGTTATTTCAACAGTTACACAGTTCCAAAGCCTTTGTAAATGTGTTGGGAGCTCATGAAGGGGAAAGTAATCTTGAGTTAAGGTAAAGCTCTGTACAAAACTAAATTTTATTAGAAATTATATGTTTTCAGAAAGAAAATAATGTCCTAGAAACAGTCAAAACATTAGCATGGAGAGTGCTTGGTACTATAACTGAAAAAAAAAGTTGTAAAGGATGAGGAGAAAGGTAAATTTCCATTAGCTGAAAAAATACATAAATAAAGGAACAGCATCTTTCATGCTTTTTAAAGTGTTCAAATGTAAGTGTTCATCTGAAGGAATGCTAAATAAGGAAAATTTATGCTGAGCCTTGTTTTCTTAAGATAAGTAAATTAACTACAATTACTGGAATAACTGTGCAATTACATGTATAGTATAAAATTTATATGTCTATAACTTCAGATGTATATTAAACAACATAATGATAGTAACTCATGACGGTACTTTGACATACTAATTTATACTAATTAGTATATGCCGATAGATACTAAAAGCTGTCTAGAAGTATAAAATATTTTGTAACTATTGCCTTTTTGTTTATAGTTTAATGAAACAGACAAACTTAAGAATGATGTAGTAAATGTTATTATAGAGTCAAAGTCCAAGGATATGAGTACAGAAAACAGCTCTATACAAAGGGGAAGTTCCTTAATAGCTTCTTTGAAGGGGAAACATTTTAAGTAGTTTCAGCATCTTAAATAATCTAGCAGGTGAAAAGGAGGGGAGAAAAATTTCAAACTGGGGAAGAAATTCAAATAAAGGTGTGGCATTGGGAAATCATAAATTTGTTGAGAATCGTGGGCTATATATAAGCTGGAATTGGTAGGAAGCTTGAGAGGTTGAATCAAAAATGTAGTATAGATAATGTAGACTGTAGTGTGAAGGAACTCAGTATATGTGAAACCAAGGAGTCTGCATTGTATTCAGCCAGAATAAAAATGAAGCACAGACTGAGTCATTTTTCTTATCTGTGTCTGTTATCTGTTTGTCTATCTGCCTGCAGGTCTGTCTATCTATCTATCTATCTATCTATCTATCTATCTATCTATCTATCATCTATTTATCTTCTGTTATCTATCTGCAATCTGTCTAGCTGGGGAATTGCTGGTATTAAGTTAGAAAATAGCTTGCAGTAAATGGAAAACAGTTAGATGTATACAGTAATCCAAGAAAAGATGAGAAGGGCAAAGAATAAGAAACTTGAAATCCCCCTCAGAATCAAAAGAAAAGCATTTGCTTTATTCAAGTATAAAGTATTTAAAGCATAAAGTACAAGCAAGAAGTTACTAGAGAAGATGATGAAAGAGTAAATAGGTATCAGACTGCCAGCATTTTGAACTTCCATGTACAGTAAGCGGCCTTGATTTTATCCTGGAGTTGGAAGGCAGCTATAATTAAATTTAAATCACAGTGACATCATTATTAGTATTATTAGATTGTTTTTGTCATTTCCAAAGCTCTACTGTTCAGAGTGATTTTTTTTCAGACAGAGACAGTGAAAGAGGGAGAGATAGTAGCACATATAAATTTGAATTTTAGAGAGAATTTTATCTGAATACTAAACTAGATCCAGAAGTGAAACTAGGATACATTTTTAAGTGGGTTGCAAATAAAAGTACAATAAGAGTCAGATAACATAGTTGGTCTACTGAATAGTACAGGTTGGAAAGGAAACCGCATGAGTGTAGGCTACTGTTTAAAACTGCTGGGAGTGATAAAGCCAGAGCTAGAGGAGATAGAAACTTTTAAGTATTTTCTATTTTTAACCTGAGATACAATGGAATATTCTCACAAATACTGGAGAATTTGTAGATGGAAATAATATACATATATATATATATATGATAAATGTTTAAAAGTATCAGAGAAGACAAATTCTATATTTGAGAACCTGAAAGAATTGAGTATAAATAGCAAGAAAATAGGAGTAATGAAGAATGGTGATATATCTAGGCATGCATTGTGAAGAGAGTCAGCTGAAAGAAACAGTTCTGGCTTGAATGTTCTTTTAAAAATGGCTGCAGTTGTTGCTATGTGAGGCTCTCAGAATCAGCTGTAGTGGAAAATAATAGAGGAGATCCAGCAGGGACCTATCAGTGTTTTCCAAATGATTTTCTCTAGATATTAGAAACCCCAGTGGCCTAGGTACTTTTCTCTTAGAGTGTAGGTGAAGGAGATAGGCTGATCTAAGACAGTTAGCAATAGGTTGCATGACTGGTGAAAGTGGACAAAAGTTTCTGATTAAAATTTTCAAGTGGGTCAGATTAAGGCGGTGACAATGGAAGGGAATAGCTGAAATGGAGTTGAATGTCTGTAATGAATATGGATTCTCATAAAGTCTTCAGTGAAGACATTCTTTGAAGCTATGATAAAATATACCAATTTATTTTCTAGGGAGAGTGAATACAGTTTTGCTAAGTTGAGCAGTGAGGAATCAGACACTGCAGGACCATCCCAGACTCTCCCCCCTCTGATTCATGGTATGATGTTATCCTATTGTATTAGTGGGTTCTAGTTTTATTTATTTATTTATTTGCCATCAGGGTTGTCACTGGGGCTTGGTGCCTGCTACCACTCTGGCAGCCGTTTTTTTCCATTTTTTTTACCCTTTCTATTAAAGGAGAGAAATTGAGAGGGGAGGGTAGATAAAGAAGGGGAGAGAAAGAGAGACGTGTAGACTTGTTTCATGGTTCATGAAGTATTCCCCCTGCAGATGGGGATGAGGGCTTGAAGCCAAATCCTTACACATGATGATATATGTGCTTAACAGGGTGTGCCACTGCCTGGCCCTCATGGGCTCTATTTTTTACAACTCCAATGTCATTTTCTTGAGGAATATTGGTTTTCAGGATTGCTATTGTCACAAGAGTATAGTTCTACATTTCTCCAAGACAGGTAGCTGAACACTTTACCCTCAACTAATCAAAAGAATATGTTTCCACCCTCAAAATCATTGATTATTGGTAAAATGATAACACAATAACAGTAAGCAAGCACGTCATCCCTGTGAGAATGACCTACATCAAAAAGAACATTAAAAAAAGTGTTGGAGAGATGCTGAGAAAATGAACCCATTCTGCACTGTTGGTGAGAATGCAAATTAGTGTAGCCCTTGTGGAATGGTTAGGAGATTCCTGGAAACATTAAAAATCAATCTACCATATTACCCAACAATTTTTAAAAATATTTATTTATTCCCTTTTGTTGTTCTTTTTGTTTTATTGTTGTAGTTAGTATTGATATCATCGTTGTTGGCTAGGACAGAGATAAATGGAGAGAGGAGGGGAAGACAGAGAGGGGGAGAGAAAGACAGAAACCTGTGGACCTGCTTCACCACATGTGAAGCGAGCCCCCTGCAGGTGGGGAGCTGGGGGCTTGAACCGGGATCCTTAAACCGGTTATTGTGCTTGGCGCCATGTGCGCTTAACTCACTGTGCTACCGCTTGACTCCCCAACAATTTCTATCCTAGACATCTATCCAAAGAACATAAAAACATATATAGGAAAATATCTGTGCACACATATGTCTATGGCAGTGCTCTTTATTAGTAAATTCTCTCAAGTATTTAAAAATATTTATTTAATTATTATTGGATAGAAACCCAGAGAAACTGAGAGGGGGAGGAGGAGGTAGAGAGGAGGAAAGAAAGAGAGACACCTGCAGACCTGCTTCATGACCTGCAGGTGGAGATGAGGGCTCAAACCCAAGTCTTTGCATGTAACAGGGTGCACCACTGCCCAGCCCTCATGGGCTCTGTTTTTTACAACTTCAGTATTAC
This sequence comes from Erinaceus europaeus, assembly GCF_950295315.1. Lineage (NCBI taxonomy): Eukaryota > Metazoa > Chordata > Mammalia > Eulipotyphla > Erinaceidae > Erinaceus > Erinaceus europaeus. The sequence continues at coordinate 95,580,412 of NC_080162.1, read as the reverse complement.
TTTCTTGAGGAGAAAGAGACAGAGACACCTGCAGCCCTGCTTCAGCACTTGTGAGGCTTCCACTCTACAGGTCTAAACTTAGGGCTTGAATCTGGGTCCATGTACACTTTAACTTGTGTGCTTACCCATGTACACTTTAACTTGTGTGCCACTGCTTGGTTCCCTTCCTAGTAGATTCTTAAAGAGGCTGTGCTTCAGGGGTATGCAAGAACCAGCTAGTGAAAACTGTTTTCTTTTGAAAATAATCCACTCTCCACATTCATAGAAGCACTGAACTTGGAGCACTCTACTTGGTGAACCACACCCTGGGCCTGTTTCTGAATTTTTCTTTTCCCTGGTAATTGCTTTTTTTTTTTTTTTTTTTTTTCCCTTAGTGATCTTTGTTGTTGCTTCTACTGCTACTTTTATGTGTGTCTCATAAATTTTTATGAGTATTGGTATTGTCTGAAGAAAAGTAGAAGTTTGATTCCAGAAGTAAACTGCACATGGATTCTAGCAGGAAAAAAGTCTACTGTAAACTGCCTTAGGCTGCTAGAATCAGAAAAGGTAGTCATAACTGTCCTAGAACGATTCCTTAGGATATATGCCTAATAGAGGAATTACTGGGTCATAAGGAAGGTCCATTTCTAGCCTCATGAGAGTTCTCCAGACTGCTCTTCACAGGGGATGGATCAATTTACATTCCCACCAGCAGTGCAGGAGGGTTCCTTTGTTCCCACAACCTATCCAGCATTTATTGTTGCTACCTTTTCTGATGTATAACATTCTCAGAGGGGTGAAATGGTATCTCCTTATTGTCTTTATTTTCACTACTCTGACAATCAATGACTTGGAGCATTTTTCCATGTTTGTTGTCCTTTTAGATCTCTTCTATAGAGAATATTCTGTTCATATCCTCTCCCCATTTTTGGATGGGGTCATTTGTTTTCTTGTTGCTAAGTTTGGTGAGCTCTTTATATATTTTGGTTATTAGTCTCTTGTCTATGTATGGCATGTGAAGATCTTCTCCCACTCTGTGGGAGCTCTCTTTGTTTGGGTGGTTTCTTTTGCTGTGCAGAAACTTTTTAATTTGGTGTGATCCCATTGGTTTATTATTTTTAAAATCTTCTTTGTAATTGGATTCTTATAATTAAAGATACCTTTAAAATGAGATGGAAAAGAGTTCTGCCAATATTTTCCTCCAAGTATCTGATAGTTTCTGATCTAACATACACATCCTTTGTATTTGGTGAAATATAGTGGTTAAGTTTCATTCTTCTGCACGTTTCAACATATTTTTTCCAACATCATTTGTTGAAGAGACTCCACTTTCCCCATATAATAGTCTGAGCACCTTTGTCAAAGATTAGATGTCCATAAGTGTCGGGGCTAAGTTCTAGGCTCTCAATTCTATGAGAATTGTGTGTCCTGTTTATGTTCCAGTACCAAGAAGTTTTGGTCAATGTGTCTATTTATGTTCCAGTACCAAGCAGTTTTGATGACAATGGCCCTATAATACAATTATAGACCTGGAAATGTGATGCCTCCAGTTCTGTTCCTTCTTCTCAAGATAGTTTTGGCAATTCTGGGTCTTTTCTGGTTCCAGATAAATATTTGTAGCTTTAGTTCTGTTCTCTTAAAAAAATTGGGTGGGATCTTGATGGGGATAACATTAAATTTGTGTATTGTTCTAGGGAATGATGATGTTAATTCTTCCAACCCATGAACATGGACTACCTTTTCATTTCTTTGTGTCTTTTTCTATTTCATTGAATCACGACTCATAATTTTCAGTATACAATCTTTCACTTCTTTTTATTACTAGATATTTTATTGTTTTGTTGCTATAGTAAAAGGAATTGATTTCTGGATTTCATCTTCTTCTAACTTAGTGTTTGCATAGAGGAGTGCCGCTGACTTTTGTATGTTAATTTTGTAGCCTTGCCTGATGATTTCTAAAAGCTTCTTGCTGGATTTCTTAGGTTTTTCTGTGTATACTATCATGTCATATGCAAATAAGGTGAGTTTGATTTCTTATCTTCCAATCTATATCCTTTTAATTCCTTGCTCCTGCTTGATTGCTATAGCAAGAACTTCCAACACTATGTTAAATAGTTAAAGTGATAGTGGGCAGCCCTGTCTAGTACCTGATCTGAGATGAAATGCTTCCAGTTTTTCACCATTGATTATGATGTTGGCCAAAGGCTTTTCCATACATGGACTCCATTATCTTGAGGAATTTTCCATCTATTTCCGTTTTTTTGTAGTGTTTTGATTATAAAGGGATATTGAATCTTGTCAAAGGCTTTCTCTGAATCTATTAATACAATCCTATGCTCTTTGGTGTTGCTTTTATGATGAGGTGGATCACATTGATTGATTTATGAATAGTAAACCAACCTTGCATCCCTGGGATAAACTTCACTTGGTCATGATGAACAATCTTTATTAAAAAGATATATTAAATACAGCTTTATCCAGTTGGCTGGAATTTTGTTTAATATTTTAACATCAATGTTCATCAGAGATATCAATCTGTAGTTTTCTTTTTTTGTTGTATCCCTTGCTGCTTTTGGCATCAAGGTGATGTTGGCTTCATAGAAGCTAGAAAGGAGTATTCCTGTGTCTTCAATCTTTTTGAAGAGTTTTAAAAATAAGAGCTACTGTTTGTAGCTCAGATCCAGTCAGGCAAGGTCACCTGGATTCCCTCTGCATTCTGACAAAAGGTTCAGCCTGGGAATCTTGTTTGATGAGTGTGACTTCCCAAGGGAGGCCTCTTTGTCTCTGGCTGTTCCTATTTCCCAAATAAGCCACCTCTGGTCTACAAGATGGGTTTGGGATGCAATAGGAGACTCACCGCTCAGCCCTGCTTTGTCTTTTTCAGCACCTTTTTGCCAATTCATAGATAGGTTATAATTTTTCACTGTGGTTCCTCTTTGTCCCCTCCTCTGTAGTTTCTCCTACTGGCCTGGAAATCCTGCTTCCACATAGAATTACCAGGTTTTGAAGCATTTTTTTTTTGAGGAAAGTCAACCTGGGAGCTGTCTTCATGTAGCCATCTTGACTTTGCCCTCCTTTTTTCTTTCTGATATGGTGAATTATACTGATTGACTTGCAGATGTTGTGATGGACTATAGTCCATTGAAAATTCACCCTGTACTATCCTTTGCATTATTTATCATTTGTTGTCTTTTTAAAAATGTTTATTTATTTATTTTCCCTTTTGTTGTAGTTTTTATTATTGTTGTTACTGATGCTGTCGTTGTTGGATAGGACAGAGAGAAATGGAGAGAGGAGGGGAAGACGGGGGGGGAGGGGAGAAAGACACCTGCAGGTGGGGAGCCAAGGGCTCTAATAGGGATCCTTACCCCAATCCTTGGGCTTTGTGCCACATGCACTTAAACCGCTGTGCTTCTACCCGACCCCATCATTTGTTGTCTTATAAACCCTCTTTCTCCTTAGAATGTATGTCTGTGATGTGTGTGCAGTACAGATGTGTGAAACTATACACATGCACTGACTGCCAGATCAGCTGCCTCCTGCTGGCTGCCAGTAGGAGATATGTAAGACTTCATAATTCTCTTGTCTTAGATTCCAGGACTCTGAAGCATTTGATCTCATAGAATGTGGAAATACTCACTTTTCCCCATTCATGTCTTGTATACTGTTTTCTAGGCATAATTGTTAGTGCTTATAGCTTTTAACATTAAAACTTTTACCCAAGGAAAATACATATTTTGAGCGGATAATGAGGGAGTTAGTTCAGAAGGTAGCATGCAAGATCTCTTTGAGGTTTAAGACCTTAGTTCTACCCTTGACACCACATATGCTGGAAGGTAGCAGTGCTCTTATCTCTTTTTCTGTCTATATCTCATAAACAACTCTGAGAAAGAAAATAGCTGAGTTTATCTAATTGTAAGGTGTATAGTTATGATTTCTCTAAAACAATAATACTTTCTTTCAAAGTGATAGTCTTTGTCACTGGAAAAAGAGACTTCGATTAATGCTTAGGTGGTTGTGCCACTGCTTAAGGGAAAACAGCAACAATATAACTTTCTGTCTCATATCAGCAGATTACAAATGTGAATTTTTCTCTTTCTCAGGCGTAGAAATTGTTACTGATTTGGAACTAGCTCAGTTGGCTCAGGTTCAGCCACTGTTATGCAACTGTGATGAACCATCAGTCATCCAGGAATGCTTTAAAATGTTTGAAAAAAAAGCAGTAGACTATGAAATCATCAAGGAATTTATGGTAAATATTTTGGCCTTAACAAAAGTCTGTATGTTATTTATTTTCCCACTTTGCGAAAAGCGGAGTTCTTTACTAATTTTTAGACAGAGTCTATTGTTTCTCTTTTTAAATATTAAATTTGTTTTTAAACTAGTATGTATACATAGTAAAAGAAAAGGTCAAAGAGTTTAACAGGTTATAAAACTGACTTTCCAGGGGCCCATTCTCTCTATTAATTTTGTCCTATAAACTTGCATAAAAATTGTTCACTTAAGTTTTACTCACAATTCTACACCCTATTCTTTATAAATGTTACCTAATTTCCAAATGCATTATCAGTATGTCTACTTATACTTCATTCTTTTACAGTTTTGCAAGGTGGTTAGTTATATGAAGAACTTTACTGTAGTTTGTCCTCTATGGTGGACATTTAGGTTATTCTAGTGTTTGTTCTTATCAACAAAATTCTCCCCTTTTCATATGCCTCTGCATAATGAATCTTCTCAAAATGATTTCCTAGAGAGGCACCCAGTATTTTATTTTATTTTTTATATTTTTATTCATGGTCTAATATTTATTTACAAAATTACAAGATAACAGGGATACAACTCTGCACCATTCCCACCGCCAGAGTTCTGGATCCTCATGCCCTCTATTATAAGCTACAGCAGTTCTCTAAAGGTTACAGATATGGGTTAACTATTATTTCTACAACTGTCTGCCTATATTTGTACATATTTGTCCTCTTATTTTAAGGTCCCATCTTCTCTTCCTTTTGAAATCACACATACACCTAATACTGTATCCAAACGTCCCTTCCTTTTCCCTCTTCTCTCTCCAGGTGATGGAGTTGGCTTTCAGAGCCCTCTGATCAGCTTCCCCCAATCATTTCTCCCCCACTGGAATATGGTTCAAAATTATTAATTATTAAGGAATCTCTCCTTAAGCTCCTTGCTATCTATGAGCCACACATGTTTGCATTCACTGGTGATTTGGTGGGTTCCCAAGGTCGTTCTAGTCCTGTCTTGTTGCGATCCCAGGTGATCTCCTTTGGTATTCCTAGTTGACCCGGGAGAGGAGAAAAGAGAAACACAACTGCTGCTGTTCCATAGCCCTGCCTCTGTCTTTCTTTTTGTAGATGTGGCATATGACATTAATTGACTTGTGAAGGCTTAACCATCCCTCCTTCCCAGGGATAAGTCTCACTTGCTTTTTGATGGATTATTCTATCAGTATGTTGTTGGATTCTATGATCCAAGATTTTGTGGAGGATCTTTGTATCAATGTTCATCAGGGTTATAGGTCTATATTTTTGTTTTTTTGGTAGAGTCTTTTCCTGCTTTCCAGATCAGAGTGATAACAACCTTACATAATTTGCTCAGGAGTGTTTCCTTTTTTACCTGGAAGAGTTTGAGGAGAATAGGCATTCGTTCTTGGAATGTCGTATGGAATTCAATATTATAGGCAAATGGACCTTGACTTTAGTTCTTGGAAAGGGTTTTGTTTAATGTTTCAATTTTAGTACTAGTAGTTTCCTGTTTATTTACTTCCCCTTGTGTCAAGAGGAAGTTGGTATAAATCAGAGAATATGTCTCTTCTAGGTTATAATACTTATTTTCATATAGGTGTCTATAATAGTCTCACATGATCCTTAGTAACTCTGCATCCTCAGTTGTGATATCTTCTCTCTCATATCTGAGTGATTTTTACCGTGGCTTTCTATTTTTCTCCTACTGAGTGTAGCCAGTGGTTTATATATTTTATTTATTCTGCCAAAGCACCAGTGCTTAGTTTCAGTTATTTCTCTTGTGATTTTTTGTTAACTGTTTTATGATTTTGGTTCTGATTTTAACTATTTCTTTTTTTTTTCCTTTTTTTAAAATTGTTGCTGTTGTTATAGATGTCTTCGTTGTTGGATAGGACAGAGAGAAATGGAGAGAGGAGGGCAAGAAAGCGAGGGGGAGAGAAAGATAGACACCTGCAGACCTGCTTCACCGCCTGTGAAGCGACTCCCTTGCAGGTGGGGATCCGGGAGCTAGAACGGGATCCTTATTATTTTAACTATTTCTTATCTGCTGCTAAGTTCAGAGTATCTTTGCTTCTCCATTCTATTTGGTTTGGTTGGGTTCTTATATAGTTGATTAGTGATCTCTCCTATTTATTTTTTTTCCTTTTTGGGAGATTAATGGTTTACAGTAAACAGTGAAGTACAGTAGTTAGTGCATGTATAACATTTTTCAGTTTTCCACATGACAGTTTAACACTTTCTAGGTCTTCCTCTGCCATCATGTTCCAGGACCTTAAACCCCTACCCCCACCCCACCCCAGAGTCTTTTACTTTGGTTCAGTATACCAACTCCAGTTCAAGTTCTGCTTTGTGTTTTCCCTTCTGTCTCCTATTTCTTAGTGTGAGCCTATATTACTACAAACTCCCTTTCTTGACTGTTTTTGATGCATACCATAGGATCTGATAGCTTGTTTCTTCTCTATCATTAATAGTGAAGTAATTATTACCTTCTTTTGTTCATTCCTTTAATAACCAATGTGTTGTTCAGAAGCATGGCTTTTTAGTCTCCATATTTTGGAGGTCCATCTTTCTTCCTTCCTTCCTTTACGTTTTTGATTTCTTTTTTTAAAATTTATTTATTGGGGAATTAATGTTTTACATTCGACAGTAAATACAATAGTTTGTACATGCATAACATTTCTCAGTTTTCCATATAACAGTACAACCCCCACTAGGTCCTCTGTCATCCTTTTTGGACCTGTATTCTCCCTCCACACACCCCAGAGTCTTTTACTTTTGTGCAATACTCCAACTCCAGTTCAGATTCTTGTTAGTCAAAGTTCATGGTGCCAGTATGCTGGGCTAGCTTCACAGTGGTAGACAGATGACCAGGGACACAAGGCTGAGCGGAGAAACAATATTTCTTTATTCACGAGCCAACAATTCAAAAAACTAATCTAATCTAATCACCACACAATTCTGTCCTCCATCTTTTTCCTCCAGCCGCATATCAGGAACTCAGGAAGTATGTAGGATAGGGGGCGGGGGAAACTAACAAGGGCTAAACCAAATCTCCCGGAGGCAGGGGGAGTGAGACCAAACCAATGTAACAGAATGAACATGTAAATAGACCACAACGTCAAGCAATGTAACAGAAGGGATCCCAGCAGCAGAACTAGAAGCATATCAACAGGTTCTACTTGTTTTCTCTTCTGATCTTTTTTTTCAGCTTCTGCCTCAGAGTGAGATCATACCATATTCATCCTTCTGTTTCTGACTTATTTCACTTAACACAATTGTTCAAGCTCTATCCAAGATTGGCTGAAAATGGTGAAGTCACCATTTTAATAGCTGAGTAGTATTCCATTGTGTATATAGACCACAGCATGCTCAGCTACTCATCTGTTGTTGGACACCTGTTTGCTTCCAGGTTTTGGCAATTAAAAATTGTGTTGCTAAGAAATTATGTGTACACAGATCTTTGTGGATGGGTGTGTTGGGTTCTTTAGGATATATCCCCAGGAGAGGAATGGCAGGATTATAGGGTAGGTCCATTTCTAGCTTTCTGAGAGTTCTCCAGACTGTTCTCAACAGAGGCTAGACCAACTTACATTCCAACTAGCAGTGCAGGAAGGTTCCTTTGACCCCACAACCTCTCCAGCATTTGCTGCTGTTACCTTTTCTGATGTATGACATTCTCACAGGAGTGTAGTGATATCTCATGGTTGTCTTTATTTGCATTTCTCTGACAATCAAAGACTTGGAGAGTTTTTTAATGTGTTTAGCCTTCTGGATCTCTGCTGTGATGAATATTCTGTTCATGTCCTCTCCCCATTTTTGGATGGGGAGAGGACATTTGTTTCCTTGTTGTTGAGTTTGGCAAGCTCATTATTTATTTTAGTTATTAGCCTCTTGTCTGATATATGGCATGTAAAGATCTTCTAGCATTCTGTGAGGGGATCACTTTATTTGGGTATTGATTTATTTTGCTGTGCAGAAGCTTTTTAATTTGATGTAGTCCCATAGGTTTTTATTTGTCTTAGTCTTCTTTATAGTTGGATTCATTTCATTGAAGATATCTTTAAAATTTATGTGGAGAGTAGTTCTGCCAATATTTTCCTCTAAGTATCTGATAATTTATGGTCTAACATCCAAGTCCTTGATCCACTTGGAATTTACTTTTGTATTTGGTGAAGTATAGTGGTTCATTTCCATTCTTCTGCATGTTTCAACCCATTTTTTCCAACACCATTTGTTGAAGAGACTCTGCATTCCCCATTTAATAGTCTGGGCACCTTTGTCAAGGACTAGATGTCCATAGGTGTGGGGGCTTACTTCTAGGCTCTCAATTCTACTCCACTTGTCAGTGTGTCTATTCATGTTCCAGTACCAAACAGTTTTCATTTCAATGGCCCTATAATACAATGTGAGATCTGGGAGTGTGATACCTCTAGTTCTGTTCTTTTTTCTCAAGATTGTTTCGGCAATTCTAGGTCTTTTCTGGTTCCAGATAAACATTTGTAGCATTTGTTCTTTTCTCCTAAAAATGTGGTTGGGACCTTGATGGGGGTAGCATTAAATTTGTATATGGCTCTGGGTAGTATATCCATTTTGATGATGTTAATTCTTCCAACCCATGAACATGGAATATCTTCCCACTTCTTTGTGTCCTTTTCAATTTCAGTGAGTAGTGACCCATAATTTTAGTATACAAGTCTTTCACTTCTTTGGTTAGGTTTATTCCTATATATCTTACTGTTTTTGTTGCTGTAGTAAAAGGAATTGATTTCTGGATTTCAACTTCTTCTAACTTAGTGTTTGCATAGAGGAATGCCACTGACTTTTGTATGTTAATTTTGAGCCTGACACCTTACTGTATTGCCTGATGACTTCCAAAAGCTTCTTCCTGGATTTCTTAGGTTTTTCTATGTACACTGTCATGTCATCTGCAAATAGGAAGAGTTTGACTTCTCTCTTCCAATGTATATCCCTTTAATTCCTTGCTCCTGCCTGATTGCTATGGCAAGAACTTCCAACACTGTGTTGAATAGTAATGGTAATAGTGGGCATCCCTGGCTAGTACCTGATGTAAGGGGAAATGCTTCCAGTTTTTCACCATTGAGTATGATGTTGGCTGTAGATATGCACTATGTAGATTCCAGTATCTTGAGGAATTTTCCATCTATTCCAATTTTTTGTAGTGTTTTGATCATAAAGGGAAGTTGGATTTTGTCAAAGGCTTTCTCTTCAACTATTGATATGACTTTGTGGTTTTTGGTCTTGCTTTTATTTATGTGGTGGATCACGTTGATTGACTTATGTATATTAAACCAACCTTGTATACCTGGGATAAACCCCGCTTGGTCATGATCAACAATCTTTTTAATATACCGCTATATCTGGTTGGGTAGAATGTTGTTCAATATTTTAGAATATATGTTCATCAGAGATATTTATCTGTAGTTTTCTTTTTTGGTTGTGTGTCTGTTTGCTTTTGGTATCAGAGTGATGTTGGCTAGGGGTTTGTCCATCTTGTTTAATTTTTCAAAGAACCAACATTTGGCTTCATTGATCTTTTGTATGGTTCTCTTATTTTTGATGTTGTTTATTTCTGCTCTAATTTTAGTGATTTCTGTCCTTCTGGTTGCTTTAGGATTCCTTTGTTCCTCTTCCTCTAAGTCCTTAAGGTGTGCAGTAAGGTCATTTATTTGAGCTTTTTCTTGTTCTTTAATATGTGACTCTATGGCTATGAGTTTCCCTCTCAGTATGGTTTTAGTTGTGTCCCAAATATTTTGGTAGCTGGTGTCTTCATTTTCATTTGTTTCCAGGAACGTTTGAATTTCTTGCTTGAGTGTCTCTCTGACCCAGTGGATCTTAAGCAGTATGTTGTGTAGCTTCCAAATTCTGTTTTTTTTTTTTTTTTTTTTTTTTAGTAATTTTCTGTTTCTTGTTAAATGTTAGTTTTACTTCACTGTGGTCTGAGAAGGTACTTGGGATTATTTCAATGCTCTTGAATTTGTTGATGCTGTCTTTGTGGCCTAACATGTGGTCTAGTCTATTCTTGAGTATGTGTTGTGTGGATTTGAAAAGAATGTGTATTCCAGTTTTTTGGGGTGAAGAACTCTGAAAATGTCCAGGAGGTCTAGTCTGTCCATCTCTTCATTTAATTCTCTTGTTTCTTTGTTGATTCTCTGCTTTGTTGATCTAAGTGTGAGAGTGGGATTTTAAAGTCTTCCATGATTACTGTATTACTAATGATGTATTTTTGTAGTTCTTTCAGTAAGTATTTGATGTATTTAGATGGTCCCTCATTGGGTGCATAGATGTTAATCATTGTTAAATCTTCTTAATTGATTGATCCTCTAATCATTATGTAATGATCTTGCCTATATTTTATTACTTTAGTTAATTTAAAGTCTATGATATCAGAGATGAGAATGGTTGTTCCTGCCTTTTTTTGTGGTCCATTGGCCTGTAGGATAGTTTTCCATCCTTTCACTTTAAGTCTGTGTTTATCTTGTTGGATCAGATGTGATGCTTGCAAGCAGCATATGGTTGGGTTGGGTTTTCTGATCCATCCTTCCACTTTGTGCCTTTTAGTGGGTAAGTTTAAACCATTGACATTTATTGATATTATGGATTTAATGTGCCATTATTCAACAATTTTTTACTTGCTCTGATATATGGTAAGTATTATGGTGATGTTTTTGTTTATAAGAAGAGGTTTTTTAGAACCTGTTTCAGGGAAGGTTTGGTGATGGTTGCCTCCTTTAACTGTTGTTTGTCTGAGAAGGTTTTGATACCTCCATCTAGTTTGAATGAAAGTCTAGAAGGATATATTATCCTTGGTTGAAACCCTTTTTCATTCAGGGCTCGATAGATATCTTGCCATTCTCTTCTGTCTTTTAGAGTTTGAGTGGAGAAGTCTGCTGATAATCTTATGGGTTTTCCCCTGTACATGACTTTTTGTTTTTCTCTTATAGCCTTTAGGATCCTTTCTTTATCCTTACTTCTTTTCATTGTAACTATGATGTGTCTTGGTGTCTTCAGGTCTGGGCTGATTCTTATTGGGACTCTCTGGGCCTCTTGAATATTAATGTCCTTTCTGTTGTTTAGGTCTGGAAAGTTTTCTTTTATTATTTCCTCTAGAATGTTTACTTACCCTTCCTCTCTTTCTTCCTCTGGTAGGCTAATTATACGAATGTTACTTCTTTTGAGATCATCCCATATGTCTCTGTTGTTGTTTTCAGTGTCTCTCAATCTCTTTTTGAGCTCTTTTATCTCTTTCTTAGTTTTCTCTAGATCGTCCTCTGTCTGGCTAATTCTGTTTTCTGGTTCTGTTAGTCTGCTTTCCCTTCTCTCAGTTTCTTTCTTCAGTTCAGTTATAGTATTAGCTTGCTCTGCTAATTGGCCTTTTAGCTCAGCTATTCCAGCTTTTAATTCTCTAATTGCCTTGAGGTAGCTAGTATTTTCCTTGAGGGTCTCATCTGTTGTTTCCCTAATCCTGACAGCCGTTTCCTCCGTAGTTGTCTCTATTTCTGTGATTATAAGGTTTATTATTGCTTGCATACTTTTCTTATCTATGGTTACTTCTGACTGATTTGGAGTTTATTCTGGGATCCTGTCTTGATTCATTGTGGTTGCAGTTTTATTTGCTCTTCATTTAACCATTTTTTGATTGATGTGTTTTTTATTTTTCTGTTCTGTTGTTCCTCAGTTGTTGTGTTTTGAGTACAAGCCATGCTGTGTTAAATACGTTTATGACATGTGCAGTCACCAACCTCAGAAATTATATATAACTGTAGTAACTGAAGCAAGGATTGATGCAGTTTAACCAATACCAGTTAGCCAAACACCTCCAGTCCAAGTAAAAATGGCAACCAAATCCAAATGAAAGAGAAAGGAATATAGGGAAAGCAAGAATAGACAATTATGCAAATATACTGCCCACTGTAAATCCTAGGGATAGCAAGAGGAGAAAGGGAAGTAGAGAAGAGAGACACAGACAGAGAGTCCACTCTGAGTCAGATTTCTTCCTCAAAGTAATTCACAAATGGTATCAGTGAATTCAGAAAGCAGAAGAAGGAGGAAGGAAGAAAAGACAACAACAACAAGTAAAAAGAACAGTGAAAGAAGAGTTTGTTTTTTTTTTAATTAGCTAGGAGGAGGAAAAAAAGGTAGAGTGGATGGAAGAGGTAGAATGAAACCAGTTTCTCTCTCAATGGATAGGAAACCTAGTCACCTAGCAATGGAAAAAACAGTAACAGTTGATTTTGGTCTTCCTGAAGAAGGAGGGGGAAAAGGGACACACATATATATAATAGTAACAATAAAGTAGAATAGAGTAAAAACCCCAAACAGTCAGTCTGTAGCTTGACCGGCTCAGGATTAGCTCAGGAAGTCTGAGCAAAGACAACCAATTGTAAAAATAAAATAAAATAAAAAACCTCCAGGTATTCTTTCCTAGGCAGGGGTCAGGCTCTTTTGGCCATATATTTTGTCACTCAAATACAGCTCCAGCCACTTAGAAAAAGAAGAGAGAGAGAAAGAGAGAGAGAGAGAGAGAGGAGGAAATCAAATAGGAAAAGGATTGGAATGACACCCCTGTTGATCCAAGAATCTTGTTAAAGAAAAAAGCTCAGCAGGGAGCCTGCTAGGAGCAGCTCTCCAGCCCCTGGGGTCTGGTTATGGGGTTGGGGAGGGGTGCACCTCAAATAATCAGAAAACTTCCTTTCTTTTTCCTCCATTTTCTAACGCAAGATTGAGCCACAGGACCCCTTCTTGGTGTCACACTTAGGACTCCTTATTCACTGACCTGCTGACAACCCAGTATCCTACCCTATTCAGCCCCTGTTGTTGGAGCTCATGACAGCAGCTACATCCTGTAGGTGACTTTTTGTTTTTCTCTTGCAGCCTTCAGGATCATTTCTTTATCTTTATTCCTCTCCATTTTAAATATGATGTGTCTTCATGTCTTTAAGTCTGGGTTAATTCATTTTGGGACCCTCTGGGCTTCTTGAATCTTAATGTCTTTGATGTTATGTAGATTAGTTTCCAGCTATTATGTCCTGAAGAATGCTTTCTTCCCCTCCTTCTCTTTCTTCCTCTGGTAAGCCAATTATGTGTCTATTATTTCTTTTGAAGTTATCCCATAGGTCTCTGTTGTTGTTTTCTGTATCTCTTAATCTCTTTTTGAGATCTCTTACTTCTTTTTTAGTTGGCTCTCATTCGTCCTCGATCTTGCTAATTCTGTATTCAGCCTCATTTATCCTATTCTCTCTCCCCTCTACTATTTTCTGAAGTTCATCTATTTTGTTACCCTGTTCTGATACTGTTTTAGCTTGTTCAGCTAGTTGAACAGCTATTTCAGCTATTTCAGCTTTCAGCTCTCTAATAACCTTGAGATAATTAGTGTTTTCTTCCAGAATCTCATTTGTTGTTTCTGTATTTTTGATGAAAATTCTTTCAAACTCTTTACTCATTCCTGTGATTATTTCCATGTTTGGGTGTTTGGGTATTGACCTCATTATTTTATGCTTCACCCTTTTGGGGGCTTTTAACTTGACTCTTGTCCTAGTTCATTTCTCCAGTATTTCTTCTTGTTGGTTTAACCATTTTATATAGTTATGAGGTCCCTCTCTCGGTATTTTTCAAATTACTGATAACTCTTGCCTGATTGACTTGTGTCTACATAAGCTAATTAAAGAGTTCAAAGTTGGGGAAATTGACAGTTGTTTCAATATTATTTTAATCCCTGAGTTGGAACACAGTGGCTTTTGACACCTCTTATGTTCTTTTTCTTCCCTGTAGGCTATGGGAGCCTCAGGGCTTTTAAATTATAAGTAGGCCTACTTATAATTTAAAAGCCCTGAGGCTCCTTCACTACTGACCAAGAGATAAAGCAGGGTGGGGGAGAGATAGTACAGTGGTTATGCAAAGGTACTCTCAAACCCAAGGTTTCAAAGCTCAGTTCACCTCCTCTTCCAAGCCTGGCAGCATTGCTGGGCCCTGTGAGTTTCTATACGAGTCCCATTTATAGTTTGTAGCTTCTAGGCAACTATTGACTATGTTCTCATTAGGAGAACAACATGCAAAGGTTCTCACCACACAGCCCCACCACTAGGCCACCAAGGTATAGATCTTCTCCTGAGATTCCTGGTTAACTTTCTGTTCAGCACAGGGCCTCCTCCTCATAGCAATGGAAACTCACAGTTGCATTTGGTGAATATTAGTGGAATCCTCTCCTCCCTTTAGCCATATTTTTGTTGGTAAAATAGACTGGAGGTGGTGCCATAACTGGTAAACTGTCAGACTTTTACCAGCCATTTAATCTCTCCCTGAGCTCCTCTTTGTCCACGAGTCACACGTGTTTGCACTCACTAGTAGTTTGATGTGTTCCTGAAGTTGTTCTAGTCCTGCCTTGTTGTGGTCCCAGATGATCTCCTTTGGTATTCCTAGTTGACCCGGGATAGGAGTGGAGAGGAAAGGAGAGAAACACAACTACTGCTGCTGTTCCGTAGCCCCACGCCCGGAGGTCTGCCACCTGTTTTTTATTTCTAATTTCATATTATCATGGTCTGAAAATATGTGTTTTATGTTTTCAGTATTCATATATTTGTTAAGGCTGTCTTTGTGATCCAGAATATGATTAATCCTTGTAAGTATACTTATGTATACTTGTTAATAATGTGCATTCATTTATTTTGGGGTGTAATGTTCTGTATAAATCTCTATGGTCCATCTTGCTGATGGTTTCACTCAATACCACTATTTCCCTGTTGATTTTTTTTTGTCTGGATGTTCTGTCTTTTGCTATGAGGTTTGTTAAGATCTCCTACTATGATTATGTTGTTGTACATATCTCACTTAAGTAAAGTAAGTACTTGTTCTACATATTTGGTACATTTTTGTTCAGAGCATATATATTTTTGATGATTATGTTTTCTTGTTGGATTGATACTTTAACTGCTAAGTAATGTTCCTGTCTGTCTGATTACTTTCTTTTCCTGAAAGTCCATTTTATTTGAAAACACAAAATCTGTTCCTGTCCCTTTTTTTCTGCATTATTGGCTTGGAACATCTTACTCCAACCTCTCTCTTTAAACTCATGTTTGCCTTTTTGGATGTGTGTTTCCTAGAGACACAGAATAGACAGATTTTGTTCTTTAATTCATTCAGTTATTCTGTGTCTTTTGTCTGGTGAATTTAGGCCATTCAAATTTAGGGACTTAGGGTATATATATATATTACTATAATAATAGTATATATTATTATATATACTATTATTATAGTAATATATATATTAATATATATATTACTATAATATATATATATTACTTTCATTCTGATTTTGTTTTCAGGCTGTTTTAAATAGTTGATTCTTTTCCCATTTAGCTCTATCATTTTATGTGGATGGATTTTTATGATGATATCCTCACTTATTTTACTTGTACTTTTTCTAGGTCTATGCTTCATATTTTTATTATGGTTACCATAAGTATAATAACTAGTATATTATATCTAATAAAGTCTTTTTAAAAAACTGGCCTTGATTTATTCACATTTGATAATACCACTATGTCCATTATTTCCTTCCTTGTTCTTTATGGTTTCTGTTGAGTTTTAAGTTCTACTCTATGGATCACCTAACTTAGAATGTGTAGTCCTTTGCTTCTTTTCCTGTAGTACTTCTTCTGGTATGTCTTGCAAGGCAGAGTTGGTGGTGGCAAATTCCATTAGCATTTGTAAGTTTGATTAGACCTTTATTTCCCCCCTTATAGATGAAGGATAATTTTGAAGTGTAGAGTAAATTTCGCTTGTAGTTTATATCTTTTTTTTTTTAATGCTACACTTCATTGCAGAGTGTATTGCCGAGTTATAACATTTAATATTTTGAATATATCATTGCACTCTCTCCATACCTCTAGGGCTTATGATGAGAAGTCTGATAAAAGCCTGATAACTCTACCTCATATGCTACACTACTTCTTTCCTTTTCCTAGCAATCTGCCATGTTTTTACTTTCTCATTGAATTTTGACAGTTTCATAATGATGCCTTGGTGTTGGTTTTTATACAACCAGGAAGAGAGTGTTCATTCTGCTTCCTGTATGCTTATGTTCTGAGGTTTACCCAAGTAAGAAAAATTTTCAACTATGATTTCCTTGTATATGGTCTTTATTCCCTTCACACTTTCCTATTCCTTAGGAATTTCTATCACTCTTACATTTGACCTTTTGTTGGAGTCTGCTATTTCACAGAGTTTCTTCATTATTTCTAAACCTTTTGTCACCATCATCTTTAAATTGACAGAGTAAACTCTTTCTATTTCTAGTTTGGATATTCTCTCCTCTATGTGAGTTAGTTTACTTCCAAAACTTCCTACTTAATCCTGTACTGATTCAAAATACCTTTGAGACCCTGCAACTCTGTTTGAATTCTTCCCATACTATATATATATAACTCCTTAGTGAACTCTGTTTAGAATTCTTTCGTATTTTCTAATTTTTAGTGTAATCTGTTTGGAGCTCTTCTTTTTATGTTCCTAACTTCTTAGTAAAATATTCTTTCAGTTTTTGAATATGATTCTAATGGGTATGACCTTGCACTTCAAAGTTGTCTTTGTTTACATTTCCTTCTTAATAAGTGATGATGAACATTTTTCATATACTTGGTGACTATCATCTTTGTTGGTCTTTTCAGCTCCATTTCATAATGGCATTAGTTGCTTGGCTGTTGTTGTTGAGTGTTGTGGTTTCTTCTTAGGTATTGGAATTAGTTCTTTGTCAAACATATGTTGTTTATTTCCACATTTGCTTCCATACTCTGAAATTGCCATTTCAAATATGTCTCTGAAACTAATATTATGGAATGTTTACCTATGTTTTCTTCATTGTAGTTTATGGTTTTGTATTTAATATTAAATCCTTGATCTACTTTCAGTTAACTTAAGTGCAAGGTGTGGGATAGTGATCCAGTTTCATCATTTTTGCATGCTACTCACTTCCCAGTTTCCCTAATAGTATTCGCTGAAGATATTTTCCTTTCTCCAACTTAAGCATTTGACTTCTTTGTTATAGATTGACTCTCTGCTGTTTCTTGTGTTCTGTGTAGGTAGGCTCTTTTTACCTAGAGTTATAATATTTCACATCTATTTCTAATACTTTTAATATGTTTTTATGTATAAATTATTGGCCCTTCTAGAATATATATTTTTGACAAAGTATTTGGTAGGGATCCAGCATCATATAGCTACTAAGTTGTCTCTAAATCCTCTTGAATAATCTTCTCCAGAGATATAAATTGCTAATTTTATCACATACTGGACTCCCATATGTAATTTTAATTTGTTGTTGTACTTTTTCTATTGATTTGTTGATTTATTTCTTCATATGCTAGTACTTTTTCTTTCTTTCCACTAGATAGAGGGTGAGGGACAGAAGGGGACACTGCAGCACTACTCCAATTCTCATGAAGCTTCTCCCTGTAGGAACTCCCATGTGGTGGCCCACAACTTGAACTCAAGTTCTTGAGCATGGTAATGTGTACACTTTACTGGGTGAACCACCTGCTAGCCTCCACCCCCTCAATTTCTATTATATTTAAAACAAGATCTTCTTAGATAGTTTTAGTTTCCTTTTGGTTTAGGTCATTTGGTCTGTGTTCTTATTAGCATGTTACTCACTGTTTCCCCAGGAAGATTGTATGCCTCCTTACTTTTATCCCTTTCATCTTTCCTGGGAGCAATAGCAGTTCATCTTCCCTCCATATATGCAAGCTTTTACGTAACTAGCTGTAGGCAGCCCTATTCATGTGCTACCTCCTTTGTGGTAGATTTTCTTCCAATACCATCAGGTATGATCTAGGACTATTGTTTATATTAATGTCTCTGGAAATAACCCACAAATCAGCTTCTCTAATTGTTCCTTTAACCCCTTAAGAATGAAGCTATTTTCAGATTCATCATTTTATTCCAACATTTAGAGTAGTGTTGAGTGCATGGTAAATATTTCAGTTGCTGCTTATTAAGTCCCTATTTAGCTGAGGAAATTTTAATGGTCAAAATCTTTTTTAAAAACCTACAGGTGTCATATAAAAATGTCACAGTCTGACTAAAAATAATGTAGGATTAGAATACCATATGGGAAATTTCTAATTAGGAATGATTGTTTGTTTGGTTGAGCAAGGACTTAGCACTTTCACAGTTTAGGCACTCAGGGTCACTTTTTACATACTGATAGAGAGTCAAAGATAGATAGATAGGGACCATAGTTCCAGTTCCATAACATCTTCCAGGTATTCAAACCTGGGGCACACACTTGGTAGGCATATAACCTACTCAGTGAGCTATCTCTCCAGCTTTAAATTTTCTTTTGAAAAGATTCTTTAACTGATAACATAACAATAACTTCTTTATCAAACAAGGAGTAGATTGTGAAACTAATTATATATTTTTTATGTTTCATAGCTATAAATTTTTGTTCATGTATAGGTTCTAAGAAATAAACACTTGTACTGTTGTTTTTTTTAATAAAATTATGTTTATGTAAAACAATTTTTAATACAAAAGTTCAAGGAAAAACTACATCCAGAGATTCTAACATTTTATTATTTAATAGAAAATGACTCTACTTTACAACATCTGACTATATTTGATGTCAGTTCATGTCATTTAAGAGTTTTAGGTATTATGAACACTAAACAAAAACAGTATTTTTACTTTTTGTTATAATAACTAAATGACTTATGTATTTCTTACCTTTTAAAGTATTTAGAGGATCAGAATCAACCTGGTGAGTTCTACTGTGGGAATGAACCATGCAACAGAGATAAAAACAGATACCGAGATATTCTTCCATGTAAGCTTAAAATGCTTTTGATTATTTTTCTGTTTAAATTTTGGAAAAGATAAAAATGGGTTGGGTATAAGGCTTTTATTTCAATCCATGACTGTGGTGAAGAACTCTGATAGTTAGTAGTGTGTGACCTGGGTATAGTCATGGTTGTTAGGGCATGGTGAAGATCTTTAATTTCAGGTACTTCTTCTAGTTCTGGTCACAGAGTTTTTACAGTATTTCTTCAATTTATTCTTATAACAAACTTTAAAAATGATCCCTGAAAATATAGTCTTTCAACTTGTTCTTACTCCAGAAACCATGAACCTTCTTAAGCATAAAGTCTGAGATTTCTTTTACTTTTGATATCCCAAGTCCTGATCACCTACCCTTAACTATTCTGTGTAGACACACAAGTAAAATGGATCCATTTATGTCCTTTGTCCTGGACTCTAAAGCTTTAAAACTACACACAAGCACACACACACACACACACACACACACACACACACACACACACACACACAGAGAGAGAGAGAGAGAGAGGGAGAGAGAGAAGAAGGAAAAGAAAAAGCTATCCTTTAGTTGTTGCCAATGGTCTCTACACATAGTTTTCCTGGGCTTGGTGAATGAAACTAACGTCATAACTTCCCTTTGGGCTACTTAAACTACCTCTCTATCTCAGGCTATCAAAGAGCAGAAACAAAACATAACACCAGTTTAATCCTGTCAAGAAATCTCGTGGTTGTCTCCATATTCCTTTCAAAGTAGTTTCTAAATTAAATTTGAAACTTTTCTTTCTCCAACATGATCTTCTACCTTCACTCTGTAGCTATCTAGTTGTCCAGTTTAGAGATCTTTGAGTCACCTGCAATGTACAAAATTAGTCACAAAGTCCTTTTGAATTTACCATGCTAGTATCTCTGGCATCCCCATCCCCTCACCTCTGGACTCCTATTGCTACTCATTTAGGTTAGCCTGTCTCAGTCAGTCTCTGTTTCCTTCATTGCCTTTACACACATCTACTGCAGAAACTACAAAATTAGATTTCCTAAAATGCAAATTGAACATCTTAGTCTCCTTTTAAAGTTCTGACCCTCTGTTATTATCATGTAAATTTATTTATCAGGACATAGTTTTATTATTATTATTATTTATAAAAAGGAAACATTGACAAAACCATAGGATAAGGGAGGTACAACTCCATACAATTCCCACCATCAGAACTCCATATCCCATCCCCTCCCCTCTCCTCTTCTGATGGCTTTCCTATTTTTTATCCCTCTGTGAATATGGACCCAGGCTTATTATGGGATACGGAAGATGGAAGGTCTGGCTTCTGTTATTGCTTTCCCACTGAACATGGGCATTGACAGGTCGATCCATACTCCCAGCCTGTCTCTCTCTTTCCCTGGGCTCTGGGGAAATGGGGCTCCAGGACACATTAGTGGGGTTGTCTATCCAGGGAAGTCTGGTTGGCATCATGGTAGCATCGGGAACCTGGTGGCTGAAAAGAGAGTTAACATATAAAGCCAAACAACTTGTTGACTAATCATGAACCTAAAGGCTGGAATAGTACAAATGAAGAGTTGGGGGGGGGGGTCTCCATTTTGTAGATAGCTAGTAGACCTATTTTAGTTCTACCTCAAAGGGCCTGTGACTATACTAGTTTTTGGTTTTGTTTTGTCCCTGAGCCTGAAATCTGATATGCAGGTGGATCCAAATTATTGTCTGGGGAGATGATGTCATGAGGACATAGTTTTATGCCTTTTGCCTCAGTTGTCCCACAGAGCTTTTTCTAGTCTCTGGAATTCACTTTTTTTCCCCTTGTCCCAGGTTCTTTGAACTTAAGATTCTTTTAAAAACAATCTTTTTTTTTTTTTTTTTTTTTTTGCTGAAGTAATTCTGAGTTTTCTTTCAAAGGAAAGTTTGGTGTCTCATTAGCAGTTTCATAACCATCTTGTGACTACGCTCCAATACTTACTTAACAGACTGTCTTTTCATTATCTATTTATAGCCTTGTTTCTTCCACTAGACTTGAGGTGGCTATCATTAATATAAATATCAGAGAAAAACACAGCCACTGCTATGATTGAATAAATGCCTTCATGTTTAGTTTATTTATTCAGATCTAAAGTGACCTCATTATTTAAAAATTAACAAGTCAATTTCCCAACATAATTAAAATAATTTATTCTACTCTGAAGATAGCAATACCAGTAATTTGATGATACTTAAAAATATTAAAGGTCCCAATTATATAATTTCTATGCCTCTATGTGTCACTACATTTCTCTGTCTCTATATTATTATTATTATTACTATTATTATTTTTTTAACCAGAGCACTGCTCAGCTCTCATTTATAGTGGTACTAGAAATTGAACCCAGGATCTCAAAGTCCCAGGCATGAAAGTCCTTTGCATAACCTATATACTGTCTCCTAGCCCTTCCTTAGTTCTTAGAGAAAATGCCAACAGTCCCTTAAAAGGAACATCATAGGGTTATAAGAAACACCTTTTAGGATGTGATGCTTATCTAACATTTAGATTGAATTCTTTTTTCCAGATGTGGAACGGTAACAATAAGAGAGCCACACAAATACAATACAAAACAGTGAGATTAAATGATTAAAGCTACGGAACATTTCTTAACATATTTGCTTTTCTATTAAAAGAAAGTCACCTGTTTTCCTTTACCTTATTTTAAAATAATTAAAAAATTAAAATATTTTATTTTATTTATCAAGGACATAAATTGAGAGGGAAGAGGAAGACAGAGGATAGAGAGGAGAGAGAGAGAGAGAGAGAGAGACTTGTATTACTGCTTCACCAGTTAAGAAGCTTCCCCATGCAGGTGGGAATATGGGTCCTTGTGCACTGTAATGTTTGCACTCTGCCAGGTGTGCCACCACCTGGCCCAGTCAGTTGTTTTTCAATAAAACTCTATTTTAAAGTCCATTGATTTATTTACCTCACACCACAGTGTCATGTATTTATTTTTGTCTTTGTTTTTGTTGTCACTGAGACTTAAGGGGGAGGAGACTGGAGAGGAAGGGCAACAAGAGACTGAAGCATCATTCAGTGCTTGAATCTGAGTCTTATGCGTGACAAAGCAGGAGCACTTTTCCAGTGAGCGAGTTCTTTTTCTGGTCCTACCCTATGATTTTGTCTAACATTAGCCAACATAAGTGACAATAATAAAAGGTTTCTTTGATTCCTTCACATATTTCTTACATTGATAAGGAGAGTTCCTGAAGAGTTATATTAAGAAATCCAGAGAAATTCCAGCCCCCGGCCCCCACCTGCAGCGGGGTAGGCTTCACCAGTGGTGAAGCAGTGCTGCAGGTGTCTCTCTGTGTCTCTCTCTCCCTCTCTGTTTCCCCTTTCCTTCTCAATTTTTCACTGTCTCTATCTAATAAATAAATAAAGATAATGAACAAAAGAAATCTAGAGAAATATTAGTTTTCCCTTCCTCTTCAAGTGCTGAGAATGCCAAGTGGGGCGAATTCACAAGTCTCGGGACACTGTAAGTACAGATGGTTCTCATTTTGCTCGGTTCCTATATGCACATACTTTGGCTTCTGTGCTCAGTTGAGTGTGCTCAGCAACACAGTTGAAATTTCAATCATGATGTATTGACTGTGATGACATCAAGGACAAACCTCTAGCTTTTATTGTGCAGATCACTTTGGAAGTAAAGATGTGCATCGTGACCAGTGATTAGCTGTGCCACTTCCTTTAAAATATGTCAACAGGGGGAGCCTGCTGTAACACAGCAGGTTAAGTGCAGGTGGTGCAAAGTGCAAGATCCAAGCCCCAGGCTCCCTGCCTACAGGGGAGTCACTTCACAGGTGGTGAAGCAGGTCTGCAGAGATCTTTCTCTCCCCCTCTCTGTCTTCCCCTTCTCTCTCCATGTCTCTCTGTCCTATCCAACAACAATGACATCCATAATAACTACAACAATAAAACAACAAGGGCCACAAAAGGGAATAAATACATACATATAAAAATATGTCAACAGTTGGCCAATGTGTACATGTTCTTCAACTCACACAGTGACAGCAAAGCATGTAATTATGCTCTCTCATTACCTGTCAATGACAAATCACACAATGTTTTACAAAGATAATCAGAAGAGAAAATGCATCTGTGCGTTTCTGTCTCACTCTTTCTTTCTGGAAAGTTAGCTCAGAGTGATGAAGCTATGGAGTTGATATCCCTTCCCCCTACCCAAAGAATAAGAAACCAACAGTGGGGCTGGGGAGACAGCATAATGGTTATGCAAAAAAACTTTCATGTCTAAGGCTCTGAGGTCCCAGGTTCAGTCCCCAGCACCATCATAAACCATAGCTGAGCAGTGCTCTGGCATTTCTTTCTGTGTGTCTCCCTCTTTCTATCTCTTTCTTTTAAAATAAGTATATATATATATAAAACCAACAGTAAGAGAAATACTTTCAAGACATTTAACTGACAAAGAACTTACATTAAGAATATATTTTAGGGGGCTGGGTGGTGGTGCAATGGGCTAAGTGCACATGGTTAGAGCCACTGGCTCCCCACCTACAGAGGGGTCACTTCACAAGTGATGAAGCAAGTCTGCAGCCGTCTTTCTCTCCTCCTCCCTGTCTTCCCCTCCTCTCTTGATTTCTCTCTGTTTTATCCAACAACAGTAATGGCAACAATAACAGCAACAACAGTCTATCTTTCTCTCCCCTTCCCTGTCTTCCTCTCCTCTCTTGATTTCTCTCCGTCTTATCCAACAACAACAATGGCAACAATAACAGCAACAACAAAGGCAATAACAAGGGCAACAAAATGGGAAAAATGATCTCCAGGCACAGTGGATTCATGGTGCAGACACTGAGCCCCAGCGATAACCCTAGAAGCAAAAAAAGAATATATTTTAAAAATTCCTGTAAATATCTAAGTGCAAAAAACTCTGCAACTGGGGCCAGGTGGTGGTGCACCTGGTTAAGCAAACATGCTACAATGCACAAGGATCCAAGTTTGAGTCCCTGGTCCCCACCTGTAGGGGAGAAAGCTTTCTGAATGGTGAAGCATTGTTGCAGGTGTCTCTCTGTCTCTCTTCCTTTCTGTCACTCCCTTCCCTCTCAATTACTGGTTGTCTCTATATAATTAATAAATAAAGATAATAAAAAATTTAAAAAGACAGTTACTTCTACAAAAAAACAGAACTGTAGCCAAAAGACAAGCAAACCCATTAAAAATGGGGGCGTGGACTGGACACAAATTTTCAGCGAAGAATAGATCCAAAGGGCTCACAAACATGAAAACACGCTTAAATGAGAAATGTAAATAAAGATGACCATAAGATATATCACCTCACACCTATGAGAATGTTATGCCCTTAAAAAGACAGGCACAATAAATGCTGGCAAGAATCTGAGGGAAAAGGAAGCCTTCTACACTACTGGTGGGAATGTAGGTTGGTCCAGTCCCTGTGAAAAACAATCTGGAAATTCTTCAAAACACTAGAGATTGACCTACTTTCTGATCTAGCAAGCCCTCTCTGGGGATCTATCCAAATAACATAGAGACACCTATCCAAAAAGAAATACGTGCACCTGCATTCATAGCAGCACTATTTATGTTAGCTCAAATTTGGCAACAACCCACTTGGAAACAGTGGGCAAGCAGGTAAGAAAGTTGTGGTATATTCATACACAGTGTGATACTATGCAGCAATAAAATGATGAAATCATCTTTGGGAGTCAGGCAGTAGCACAGTGGATTAAGTGCAAGTGACATGAAGTGCAAAGACCAGCTTAAGGATCCAGTTCCAGCCCCCAGCTCCACACCTGCAGGGGAGTCGCTTCACAGGCAGTGAAGCAGGTCTGCTGGTGTCTAACTTTCTCTCCCCCTCTCTGTCTTCCCCTCCTCTCTCCATTTCTCTCTGTCCTATCTAACAACGACAACATCAATAATAACAACAATAACTACAACAACAATAAAAAGGGCAACAAAAGGGAATATATGTATATGTAAATTTAAAAAAAGAAATCATCTTCTTTGTTTGAAACTTGAAGGAGCCATGTTACGTGAGATAAGCCGGAAGGAGACGGACTAATACCAAAATGATTTCACACATTGGTGCAAACTAAGAAACATGAAAACGAAAGGGAAAGCACAAGGTAAAACTAGGACTGACTGGAGTAAAGAGCTCTGGTAGAAGGAGAGATTAGGCTGGTGGGGAGAGGGCATCCAGGACCCAGCATAATGTACTGGAGAAAGATCTGGATGGGTTGCGGGAGATGTGGGCAGACATCTACCATGGAGAGATAGTTTGCACCGATGTATCCTGTAAACTATTATTTCCCCCAATTACATTTATAAAAATATTTCTGGACTTTCGTGGTGCACTGTAGGAATATACCCCATGTAATCTTACAACTACTACTAAATAACAAGTAACAATTTTTAAAAAGAGATAACCTCAGGAGTGAAAGTCTTGTGAGACAGAAATGAGTGGTAGAAGAAATAGGTGACCAGAAATCTGTTGACATTGCCACTAATGAAGAGATATGAAGGTAAAAGATAATCAAGGTAAAAGAACCTGTTCAAAGGGAATTTACTTACATAAATCAGCAAATGTAACAGATGAGTGGCTGAATAAGTTGTGGCATATACACACAATGGAATATTACTCAGCTCTCAAAAGTGGTGAATTCACCTTAATTCCCTCATCTTGGATGGAGCTTGAAGAAAACATGTTAAGTGAGATAAGCCAGAATGAGAAAAATGAAGATGGGATGAGCTCACTCATAGACAGAAGCTGAAAAGGAGAAAGAAGAGAAAACACAAAGCAGAACTTGAACTGGAGCTGGTATATTGCACGGAAGTTAAAGACTCTGGGGTGAGGGAGGGGAAGTTCAGGACCTGGAACATGATGGAAGAGGAGGACCTAGAGAGGGCTAGATTGTTGTGTGTAAACTGAGAAATGTTACACATGCACAAACTGCTGTATTTCACATGGACTGTAAACCATCAATCTTCCAATAACAAAAAGAAAAATAGAATAATATGAACAATGATAATAAATAAAATGTAAAAGACAAAAATCAGGAAATGTTACATAAAGGATGAAGATGCCCCATAGGAAATTATGTCAACAAAACATCTTTACATTAAAGAAATTCTTGGTACTGTTCAACTACACTGTAAACCTGAAAAATAAAATAGTGAATATTGACTGAGATTTGGAAAGAAGCATGACAATCCAACAAAGCACAGAAAAGAGATGCACTATGCACTGAATTTGACCATGAAAAGTTTATGTAAACTGTTCAAACTATTCTTTAAGAATATTATTTTTTATAAATTAAATACTTTAATTATTAGTGTTTCTGACATTTTATATTTCATTATCCTAAATAATAGCATATGCTATTTTTTTCACTTCCATATATATTTAGAGCCAATAGTCTGGACAAATATTTAAGGGTTGTAGAACAACACTAAGTTATTCTCTATTTTCTAATATTAAGGTGTTTTTGCACAGCACCAACCTGTTTGGTCATATTTATATCCCTGTGTGGTGTGCACACAAAGTAAACATAGATATTATGTAATCCAGGGATTTTTCAGGCATTAAAGATAGTGCATCATATTTCTATGGTATTTCACAGTCTACAATGTATTTTAAAATGCCTTTTTGAAAAAGTATTTATTTGTAGAGGGAATGGGCAGTGGGATGTCTGGTTGGTTGAGTACACACATTACTATGCACAAGAACCCTAGTTCAAGTCCCAACCTGCAATGGAGGGGGTGCTGTAAATGGTGAGACAGGGCTTCAGATATCTTTCTCTCTCCCTCTCTGCTTCTCCTTTCCCTTTCGATTTTTCTTTGTTCTATCTAACTAGAAAGGAAGGAAGGAACGAAGGAAAAGAAAGAAAGGAAGGAAGGAAGGAAGAAAGGGAGAAAGAAAGAAAGAAAGGAAGAAAGAAAGAGAGAAAGAAAGAAAGAAAGAAAGAAAGAAAGAAAGAAAGAAAGAGGAGAAGGAAAAAAGACCTCTGGTTGTTATAGATTCATACTGCAGGCACTGATTGCCAGTGATAACCCTGCTGGTGAAGGAAAAAAGAAAGTTTTACTTGTTAATGAGAACGAGAGAGGGAGAGAGAATCAAAGAATCACTTTGGAATAATGAAGTCAGTTTTTTTTTTTCACTTCATCTTGGAAAGAGCTTGAAAGAATGATGTTAAGTTAATTAGCCAGAAAAGGAAGGATAAATATGGGATGATCTCACTCATGGGCAGAACTTCAAGAAACAAGAACAGGAAGAGGAAACATGAATTAAAAGTTGTGCTGGTTTGGTGTACTGCACCAAAGCAATAGACTCTGAGAAAGGATAGGGAGAGGGGTGGGAGCAGGGAGGCTTTCAGGTCATGGTACGTGATGGTGGGAAGGACCTAAGCTGGGGGTGAGAGTGCTCTCCAGAGGCCTGTCATGTGAAGATGGGGAATTGTACTCATGTACTGACAACTCTACCATAAATCATTAACGTCCCAATAAAAAAAAATCACTAAAAAGAAAAGAAAAAATTAGCCTCTCAAAGGAAAAGTTAGGTTTTCTTCTTAGAACTGCAACTCTAAATATTTTTTCCTTTTGACTATTTACCAAAGAATATAACACCACTACTTGGAAGAAATATACACAATCCATATTTATAGCAGGACTATTTACAAAAGAATTGAAAACAGCCAACTGCCCAGTGATGGATAATTGAGTAAAGAAGATGTGGTACTTACACAGAATGGAATACTACTCAGCTGTTAAAAAGGATGAAATTCTGTCATTTATGTACATAGAAAGCATTATTCTTAGTGAAATAAACAGATGGAAAGAGACAAACAACTCAGAACATCTTGTACACGTGGTACATAATGAAATAAGAAAATGATTAAATGAAATAAGCGTTTAGTGACTATGGAGGTAGCTCAACAGGTCAAGTGTATGCCTTGAATGTATGAGGCCTCTAGTTTCATTTGCTCTTTCTCTGATATAAAATTAAATAGAGCTTTGGAAAGTATATTTTAATAGTTTTTAGTAATATAATTAAAAGATAAATTAATAGCTAATGAAAGCAAAGGAGGAAGGTGGGTGCATTGGGTAAAGATAGGATTAGACTCCCCCCAGCCCCCTAGAAGCAATTTTCCATCTTTCTTTCTTTCTTTCTTTCTCGCTTTCGCTCTCTTTCTCTCTTTTTCCATTTTTTATTGGAGGCATTAATGGTTTACAGTCAACAATAAAATATAGAAATAAAACCAAAAAATACAGTAGTTTATACATAATAACATTTCTCAGTTCTTCACATGACAACTCAACCCCTTCTAGGTCCTCTGACATCATATTCCAAGTAAACCCTCCCCTTCAGCCCAGAGTCGTTTACTTTGGTGCAGTACATCAAAGGATTAGACTAATAATTATAAATTTTATTTATTGTGGAAAGATAACAATATATCATCCTGCACTCCAGAAACGTACAAAAAAACTGAAAAAATGAAAGATAAAATGCCTTGACTTTATCTCTTCCCACCTCTCCTAATATTTTTTTTAATGAAGAGCCCCTGGGGAGGGAGGTAGCACTGTCATTATGCAAAAGACTTTCATGCCTGAGACTCCAGGGTTTCAGATTCAATACTAGGCATCACCATAAAGCAAAGCTGAAAAGTGCTCTGGTGAAAAGATAAAGGGGGAAAAAATGAAGAAGTAAGGAAAGAAGAAAGGAAGAAAGGAAGGAAAGAAGTCTGAATGAACCAAATCCTCTTGGATGCAGGATAACATTTAAATGTCTCATGGACCCACTTCTTATCCCTTCTTTTCTTTTATTTTTTCTTTTTCCTTTCTTGTCTTTTTCTTTCTTTTCTTTTAGTTTATTTAATAAGAGGAGAGAGAGAAAGAGAGAGAGAGACGACAGTGGGAAGAGAGAGAGAGAACAGTGGAGAGAGAGAACAAAACACTCTTCTACCATCCATGGAGTTTCCTTGCTGCCTACAATGGTGTTCTTGTCCCCACAAATATAAGACAATGTCTCTGCCACTGAGCCAACAGAAGTATTAATTCTCTTACTCAACAGAAGTATTAATTATGTTTTTATTCAATACTGGGGAACAAATCTAAGGGTTCTACATGTGCAATATGACTCAGCCACCTCCTGACCTAGTTGTTATTCTTTATTTAGAGAGGGAGAGAGAGAATGGGAGGGAACAGAGAAGGCACCAAACCATCACTCTATCATGTTGGAATTATTTTGGTGTTGCCCTTGGTCCTTTCATGAATACCGGGGGTTAAAGCAAAGTAAGGTGGCCATTCTATCTGTAGAGCCACCTCACAGGTGCCCTATAGGAGTCTGCCTGTCTGTCTGTCTGTCTGTCTGTCTGTCTGTATGTATGTATGTATGTATTTAGTGGGGCCAGAGTTTCATGCATGCTCTTGGGCTACTTTTTCATTCAGATAAACATAAAGAAAGAGACAGAGGGAGAACACC